>NC_064849.1:85361487-85661487 GCF_024139225.1 Suncus etruscus
TAATTAGAAGAAGATTCATTTCATCTGTAGGGAGGGTGTCACACCTAACCCTAACCCTAACCCTATCCCTGGCTGTGTTTTAGTTCTTACTCCTGGCTGTGCTCAGGGCTCATTCCAAGCTGTGTTCAGGGGATCACTCCCTGGCTAAACTCAGGGATCCTCCTCTGATGTACTCAGGGATCACTCCTGACTGTACTCAGGGATCACTCCAGTGTTCTGTTCATAGGTCACTCCTAGCGCATGGGTGCCCAGGGATCAAACCAGGGCAGCCTGCATATAAGACAAACACTTATCCCTTATGCTACTTTTCCAAGCCCAGAAGATCTTATTTGGGTAATAAGTAAAAGATACTATACACCGGGGCCGGAGAGATAGCATGGAGGTAAGGCATTTGCCTTTCATGCAGGAGGCCATTGGTTCGAATCCCGGCACCCCATATGGTCCCCTGTGCCTGCCAGGAGCAATTTCTGAGCCTGGAGCCAGAAATAACCCCTGAGCACTGCTGGGTGTGACCCAAAAACCACAAAAAAAAAAAAAAAAAAAAAAGATACTATACACCAAATGCAGGCGCCTATTTGTAGTTGGTCTAATCACTCAGGATCTCTTTCATGTTGCTGAGAAGTTTCTTATCTCATAAAGTGACTTTTCTGTTTTCGAGGGTGGGAAGCTGAATTCTGTTCACCTGCTAATTGTGTCAAGAGTTTATGGCGTGTAGTGATTTGTGACTCAGCAAGAGAAACAGAAACACAAAGCAGATGCCAAACCCTTCCAGGTCATGGTCCATATTTAACTTGTCTGGCGTTCTGTGCCTGCTGCATTGTCCAAGGACTTTGTGTTCACACTCCGGGATACCAGCTCCTCCATGGGGCTGAGGAGGGCTGAGAGCTGTGGAATGACATGAAGGAAACCATTGTCATGCTACTATGCTTTTTGTCAATCACTCTAATCCCCAACCAAGATAACATACTGACAAAGTGAGGCCAAAGGATACATTTCTTTTTGGATTCAAGAAACTTTTGGAATTGTCATAAGGGATGGAGTTTGGCAGGAGAGCACTTGCCTGGCAGTTGTGAAGCCCTGGGTTCAATTCCCATCACAATCCATCAATTAAGATGTAGTTCTCATTGAAGAAAAAAGAAAGAAGGGGCTGGAGTAATCCAACAGTGGACAGGGCACTTGCCTTGCAAGTCAACCCCTGGATTCGATTTTCAGCAGCCTGTATGGTCTCTAAGCACCACCAGTCCTAAGTGGAGTCCTAAAGTGGAGAGTCAAGAGTTATACCTGAGCACTGCCAGGTGTATGCCCCCAAAAAGCAAAAATAAATAAATAAATAAAAATAATTCTAATGAGGTTTTAAATAAAAGATCTTGGAGCAAAAGAGAGTTTAACAGATTGAGCATATTCCTGGCATGCAAGAGGCTCGGGTTCCAGACCATGGCACTACATGGTCCCCATGACCATGACCATGAGTCCCACACACAGAACCAGGGGGTTTCCCAAACACCCCTCATTAGGGGAAAAAATATTTAAAATTAAAGTGAGTTAAAGGGCCAGAGAGGTAGCATGGAGGTAAGGCATTTGCCTTGCATGCAGAAGGACGATGGTTTGAATCCTAGCATCCCTTTTGGTTCCCCGAGCCTGCCAGGAGTGATTTCTGAGCACAGAGAGGGGAGTATCCCTTGAGCGCCACCGGGTGTGACCCCAAAACCAAAAAAAAAAAAAAAATTAAAGTGAGTTAAAAAAAAAAAGCCAGTGCAAGAGGACTTGGTGGCCTTGTTTGGTTGTCCCCTAAACCCCAAGGAAGAAATGGGGGCCACATGAGTGGGGGTAGGGGGTCAAGAGGGGTCTCTCCCCTTGAAAACTTATCCCTAGAAGACTTATCCCTAGAGTCTGCACTGCTGTAGAAACGAATCTGTCACCTCCCTAGCCACTGGCTTTCCAGGCAGAAATGTCCTTGACTTGCCAAAGCACCTCGGATACTTCGCTACCCTGTACCAGGGTGACAGTTGCCTACCTCTTTGTCTGTCTGGGGTGAAGTGATATTGGCTTTTCTCCCCTGACTCTGTCCTATGTGCACAGAGCGATTGCATAGGCCAGAGAGCCAAGAGGAGAAAAGGTCTTTCTCCCTGTGAGGCTGCTCACGTGGCTATAGCGTGGTTCCCGGCGATGGGCAGCTGGTGCCAGGGCCTCTGATCTGAGCTGGCAGGAGGTGAGGCTCTGTATCCCATGGGTCTCCTGGAACCCTTCCTGCAGTCTCCTGGGAAACAGCGAAGAGTCCTTTGCTTTTTCTAAATTTAACTTGGCCAGAGAAACTGGGACCCAGTGGCAGGGAACCAGGATTCTAGGAAAGGTTTGAAGAGTCTCTGGTTTTATGTCGATCCCCCTCCTCCCGCAAAAGTCCTCTCTGCCTTCATCTCTGTCTCACTCTAAAGAGAAAAGGTACAAGGCAGAACCCCCCCCCCCCCCGCCCACCGTGTGTGCACACTGGAAGCTTTTCCCCAGCTAGTGTGCTAAGAAGCCTCACTTCCACCTACCCACCTACACACACACACACACACACACACACACACACACACACACGCATGAGCACAATCATGTACATTCTCATATTCACACACACATTCTACAACAGGCACACACATACACACTTGCACTCAATGTGCATACACATACCCATACCTATACTCACATGCTCTCACACATATGCACACACAAACATACATATCTGCATACATATCCGCATACACTCTACACATGTACATTTATGCATGCATGCAAACACACAATTACACAGTCACACATGCAAGTTACACTTTGTACATATGCAAACACACATGTGCATGACATCACACTCACACATATGCACATAGTCATACACATACCTGTATATACATTCTCTTCCCCACACTTATTGGGAGACCTCTGATGTATCCTCCTCTCAAGTTCCCCTTTCCATTTCTCCTCCTTCCTATTGTGTCCCCTAGTTCGTTCTCATTCCACAGTGTCTTGAATCCATGAACTCTGACATTTCAACAAATCAGGCACAAGCACCCCTTCATGTTGGTTCACTAAACCTCAGTCACATTAAATGATCAACATACCTGTGGTTACACCAGCTCCTAGACTGTACCAAAAATAGATCTAGTTTTTTTTTGTTTGTTTGTTTGTTTTTGTTTTTGCTTTTTGGGCCATACCCAGTGACACTCAGGGATTACTTCTGGCTGTGCACTCAGAAATCGCTCCTGGCTTGGGGGACAATATGGCACACCAAGGAATCAAACCACAGTCCATCCTAGGTCAGCTCCAGCCCCTAGAGCTAGTTCTTATTTCTGCCAATGTGAACCTGGAGAACAAAACACGAAAGACAACTAAAAGGCAGGGCTGGGGTAAGACTGAAAATGACGCAGGATGCCTCTTCTGGCAGTGAATTTTGTAGACCCAGGAGAGCTTCTAGAGCAGCTCAAAGACAGCGGGCAGCTGAAGCACAAAATGTGAACTTGAGACTGGAGAGAAGGAGCTACAGGCTAGAGCAGGTGTTTTGACTATTGGATGCTCCAGGCTTCATCCCCAGCATCATCCTGCTCCCAGCACCACCAGGGCTGACTCTTGAGCACAGATCTAGGAATAGTTCTTGAGCATTGTCTATGAGGCCACAAAACAAACAGAAAAATAAAACTGTGCCCTCCCCAGAGCGTCCTGCTCTGACTGCTAGATCCTGCCTAGGTGACACTCAAGACCAGCCTTGCAACCAACCCTGAAAGTCTCAAGTCAAATATGACATTTTCAAGCCCAGCCTACTACTGACTCCTGCTGAAGTTTCTGAATGAACATTCACCAAGTTTCCAAAGGTGTGGACTCTATGGCTTGAATCTCAACAGTTCCCCTAGTGCCGCTGCTTGACTCCTTAATACCACACAGGTGGACCCCGAATCTGGATTAATTCTGCCATGTGTCATAATCCAGTTTTGCTGCTGCTAAGCCAGCCCCAATTTCTGCTGCTGCAACATAGTGTCAGAGTCCCAGAAACAAGCCTATACCGGTGTCCACTGTAATGACCAGACGGAAGCCACTCTGCTTCAGTTTGGGGATCTGAGGATTAGGTCTCATCCACCAATCCTCAGGTCTTACTCCAGCCTCTATGTTCAGGGATCACTCCTGGTGGAGCTGTAAGAACCCTATGTGGTGCTAGGATTTGAGCTAAAGTCAGTTGTGCACAAGGCAAGTGTCTTAACACCCACTGTCACTGCTACATACTATCAGGCCCCGAGAATCCATTCTGGCCTTGACTTTGAATATATAAATATATATATTCAAAATATATATATGTAATTCAACATATGTTTTGGCCACGCCCAGCGATGCTCAGAGGTTAATCCTGGCTTTACACTCAGGAATCATTCCTGACAGTGCGAGGGAGGCATATGGGGGCTGGGGATTGAACTGGGTCAGCTGCTTGCAAGACAAATGCCTTCCCCGTTGTGTTCACTCCAGACCTTAAATCTCACTATTTAGCTCTCTCAGCCACATGGTAAGGACAGCCTTGCCACTTAGAGGCCTGGGATCCTCTTATTTTTCCCCTTCCAGGCCTGCCAAGCTACCAATGTGGGCTTCAGCATCTAAAGTTGGGCCACCGACACAGCAGAGGTATTACTGTGCCCAGTTAACTATTTTCTGCATTGAGAGCCTTATTCTGAAATATGGGCACTTAGGACTTAAAAGGGGCCTCTTCCATCTCTCCAGACTAATAGGGCAGGTTGTAAAGGGCTTAAAGGGCTGGGGCAGAATTCTCAGCTGAATCTGGGCATCTCTGGAGATTAGTTAGCCCCAGTGCACAAGAGCAGTTGGTGCAGTGTTTGGAGATGAGATTCCAGTGAAGGTGGGCCAGGCTGGATAGAGCCTGAGTTACTTACATCTGTGAAAGGGGCCAAGCAGACTTACCTTGAGGAAGACAAAGCCTGGAACTCCTCCAATTTGCTGCATTTCCCCCAGTAGTGAGAGCCTGCAATGGAGTCTTATGTCATGGTAACAAGGTGGCTTTCAGGCACTGCCCCCTGGTTAGGAGCCAGCCTCACCCCCTGTGGCCCAAGATGAAAGCAATCTTATTTCTCCATCCTGCTAATCTCAGAAAACCTCTAGCCAGCCCAAATGAGCTTTGAGGAGCTCATTTGGAGGATGTTGAGAACCATGAGGAAGAAACTGAGTCATTTACTGACATGGTTCCACATTAACCTCCTTGCTACACTAAGTTCTATGAAGTTAGAAAATGAAGAGAGCAGATGGGGGGTCATCAGCACCTTCAATTCTTGAACCCTAGGAATCCTTCAAGTTGATGGTGATGGAAATAAGTTGAGGGGTAAGATGCCAGCGGGCACCAGAGGGTTGCTGGGGGCATAAGGAAATCCCAGCCTATGTATGCAATGTCAGGACTGGATATGGACTCTCTTCCCCTGCCTTCCATGCACCCCCTTCTCTTCTCCACTCCACAAGACTAGCTCTATTTTTATTTGTTTGTTTGTTTGTTTTTGAGCCACATCTAGCAGGGCTCAGGGCTTACTCCTGGCTCTGTGCTCAGGGTCTCTCTTGGCAAGACCGAAGGACTCAGAGACCCAGCCAGGGTCAGCCACATGTAAGCAAGTGCCCTCCTTGCTGTGCTGTCACCCCAGCTCTTCTAACTCTATTTTTATTTTCCTATTTTTACCTGTGGAATATAGACATGGGCTCTGTCCCAGAGGCATGGGGTTAGGACAGTCCAATTATGTGACTTCCCAAAGAGAATGACATTTAGTGACATACAACTACCAGTGAGTACAGTCTAGGAGCTTATAGTCCCCAAGCAAAATGAAAATTCACTTTCTGGAAGCTCTCCTGGGCAGGAACCATTGTCTTGAGCTCACCCTTGGCCCAGATATCAAGCCCTCACTTCCCTTACACTTGTGGGAAAGAAGCAAAGGGAGCTCTGGGACCTGCCGTGAACTTCATTGCATGCTCAGTTGCTGCTCTTTTGAGAAATGGGCTTCCCTGGCCCATTTTGCTGCCAATCGCTATTATTCTGCTTTTTTTTTGGGGGGGGGGGTTTCGGGCCACACCCATTTGATGCTCAGGGGTTACTCCTGGCTAAATGCTCAGAAATTGCCCTTGGCTTGGGGGGACCATATGGGACCATATGGGACCGCTGTCGAGATCTTTCCTTGTCTAGAACTTGCGAGGCAGACACCTTCCCTCTAGCGCCACCTCGCCGGCCCCTATTCTGCTTCTTTATTTTTTTTTTATTTTGGGGTCACATTCAGCCACACTCAGGGGTTACTCCTGGCTCTGCGCTCAGAAATTGCTCCTGGCAGGCTCGGGAAACCATATGAGATGCTGGGATTTGAACCATCTATCCTGGATGATCAACAGCTGCAAGGCCCTACCTTTGTGCTATCTCTCCGACCCTATTCTGCTTCTTTATATCCCGCATATGAGGAAGGTCCTTTTGGGTCCGACCCTCTCCTTCTGGCTGACCTCACTGAGCATGATCCGCTCTGGCTCCTCCACACAGCAGCGAGTCACTTGATTTCACGTTTTCTTATATAGACAAGACAGTGCTGGAGGACCTGAGTCTGCTGTGTCCCAAACTGCTGGCTGGTCAGCAGTAAAGCTCTGTCTGGGTGAATGTCATTGTGCATCTCAGTGATCTTGCTACAGTGAATTGCACCTTCCCGACTGCTCTATAACTTGTTTTCTTTCATATATATTGGAGGGTTACCCCCCCATTGGTGTTTTCAGCCAATTAAACTTCTAGTTGCAATTTAGTATGAGGGCTGAATAGAGCCAGGGGTGACCTGGGCCTCCCTAGCAGTGCTGGGCACCTCCAAACCTCTACCTGGGGAACCTAGGGACCTACCAGGGGAACTACTTGGTACCCAGAATTCATCCAAACCACTCTCCCCAGCCACACTGCTAATTTCTGGCTTCTCTAACTTGTTTTATTTTGTTTATTTATTTTAGGCCATATCCAGTGGCATTCAGGGGATACTCCTGGCTCTGCACTCAGAAATTATACCTGGCAAGCTCGGGGATCATATGGGATGCCAGGGATCAAACCTGAGATAACTGTGAGCGAGGCAAATGCCCTCCTTGTTGTGTTATCACTCTGGCCCCAACTTGTTTTATTTTGTTCATTTCTTTTTTTGACCAGGCCAGGCAGTGCTCAATCCTGGTGGAGGTGGGGGCTTGGTGGAAGTTGCATACAAGGCAAGTACATTAATTATCCTCTGTTAAATCTCTCCTGTCCCAATTTCTATTTTCTGACTAGCAGAACCCTGAAGTGCTATGACTCCTATCCATTGACTGGGCTCACTGTAGTCCATCGTAGCCATGGACAGCTGCCTCTACTGAGAAATGACTCCAGTGGCCCATGGAGTGTTTTCAGAGTGTCTGCAGAGCCTGTAGCTCCTCACTACTTCCAAAATTTGGGGGTTCAGGAGCCATTGGAGTCGTCTCCAGGGTCTTTGAGCAAAAAGCAAGACCCTTAAATCCTTCTGGGCTGAAAAGTAATGCTGAATCTGAGGGTCAGACTCTCAGAAGGAGACAGTAGAGAAAATCTTTGTACTGCAGAGAAAGGCCCAACAGGAAAGAATTAGAGCAAGTGCAGAGAGCAGAGCAGAGAGGCAACTGGCAGAGGGGAGTGAGGTGGCCCCATCTTGTCCCCTCCCCATACTAGGAGCACCAACTCTGACTCCATTCTGGGCTTTGTCTTCCACCCTTTTTCTCACCTTCCCGTGACCTCGTGAGACATCACTTGAAGTATCTACACACAGGACAGATTACACATACCACGAGGTGGCCATAGCCTGACTTCCATGCCCAGCACCATGATAAGCACATACACGGAAACCACCAGGCTCTTCCTGACAGATATGGGTCACCCAGGACCTTAGATGTGGGACAGCACAGCCAGAGCATGTGTGCAGGGACAACAGTGTCACATGATTGGTTATCTCAAAAGTCCCATTGAGATGACTGAACAGAAGTGCATTTCAAGCATGAAAAGACACTTAGCTGTGCCCAGGGCCACATAGCCATGTGGTCAGGATCAGGCCACTGAGTGGGATTTCACCAGGGATGTTCTCTCATGGAGGCTGACCTGCCAGGAGGGATTGCAGAGGGGCTCAGCTGTATAACCCACACATCTCACCCTTGCTGGAATCTCAGCTAGAAGCTCAGTACACAGAGGGAGAGAAAGACTCCCCAACTTTGATGCCTTTTCTCTATCTTAGCGGTTAATACCGCAGACTGAATTCAGGGGCCAGAGTAAAAGTACATGGCTTATGGTACTTCCCTTACATACAGAGAACCTGGGTTTAATCTCTGGCTTCCATATGGTCCCCTGAGTACCACCAGGAGAAATCCCTGAGCACAGAGCCAGGAAAAAGCCCTGAGCACTGCTGGGAGGGCCCAAGCCTGCCCACCCATTGAAAATAAGCAGCTAAAAATCAATAGTTGAAGTAGTAAAGACAGCTAGGTTTTGTTCAAGTGTTTGGTCAAAAACTGAGAACACTCCCCCCCCAAAAAAAACTGAGAACCCCTTCTTGACTACTTTTTTTGCCATCGCTAAATCACAGTACTTCAGCATGAAGATCAGCATGGATCCTGATTAATGTTTCTTTAATGGTGCATTAAGCTACAAAGAGGGTAAAAGAGAAACAACACTTAAGAGCTTAAATTTCATCCACACCCTTGTTTTGTAGCCTGTATTGGTCAGAAAACCCTGTTAACACCTCCCCTACAGTTTTAGGTATAAGCACTGTGTACTTAAGGTCTGTTTTCTTTCTCTTGCTCTTATGTAAAGAATAAATTGGGGTATGGGGGGAGTGGGAATGTACAGGGGTTAAGTTTTGCAAGCAGCGAACCCTGGTTCAATCCCTGGCATCAAATATGGTCCCTCAAGCACCTAAACACACACACACACACACACACACACACACACACCTTGCTCCTACCAACAGAAAACAGAACTTCAAAGCAATCATGTATTCAGGGCCAAAGTGATAGTAGAGTGGGTAAGATGTTTGCCTTGCAAGCAGCTAACATGGCTTCAATCCCCAACATCCCATGTGGTCCTTGAGCACATTCCTGGTGAGGAATCATTCCTGAAAGTAGAGCCAAGAGTGACACCTGAGCATTGCTGGATATAGCCCAAAATTTGTGTGAGAGAGAGAGAGAGAGAGAGAGAGAGAGAGAGAGAGAGAGAGAGAGAGAGAGAAAGGGAGGGAGAGAGAGAGAGAATAAAAGCAATCATGCATTCAGACCAAAGGTACATGGTAATGCAGGTTGAGGTGGAAGCTGACTTTATTAAAGGCACTTAGTTTGCTAGTTTGTTTGATTATTTGGTTGTCTGGTTTGGTTGACTGAAGGATGGTTGGTGATTGGTGGATGTTGGGTGGTTGTTGATTGGTTGGTGTATGGTTTTATGGCTGTTTGGTTGGTTGGTGGGTGGTTGTTTGGTTGGTTAGTTGGTTGATGGGTGGGTAAGTGGTTGGTTGATTGGTCCTTTGTTGGTGGATGAGTGGATATGTAGTTTCTTAGTGGTTAGTTGATTGATTGGTTTTGGCTATTTGGTTGTTTGGTTAGTTGGTTTAGTTGGATGGTCTGGTTGGTTGATTATTGATTGGTTGGTTATTGGTTGGTTGGTTTATGGTTGAGTGAATGGTAGTGGGTGGGTAAATTGGTTGATTGGTTAGTTGGTAGTTGGTTGTTTGGATGAGGAAGGGAGTCATATCCAGTAGTGCTCAGGGATTATTTCTGACTCTGAGATCAGGGATCACTCCAGGCAGGGCTCTATGAACCTTATATGATGCCAGGGATCAAACCCAGGTCAGCCATGTGTATGGCCAGCATCTTACATGTTGCACTATCTCTCAGGTCCCTATCAAAGTCCTTCAAAAGAGCAGCCTTCTGCACATACCTGATGTCTTTCCCTCTCTCTTCCCCATGACTGGTGCCTGGGATGAATGAGTATCTGCACCATAACTCAGCCTCCTGCTCTCCTTTCCCAAAAATCAAATCTAAAAACCTGCATATATGTTCATTGTACTGCTCCAAGCAGCCTCCTCAATCAGACTTCCCTCCTCCACCACCCCACTCCCGGTTATCCCTTAGCTTTAGGTTGGAAACTACTCTTGGTTTCCTGTGTCTTCCATTAAAAATTTCATTTTTACTTTTTTCGCTGCTGTTGTTTGGGTTCATGCCTGACTATACAAGGAGCTTGCTCCTGTCTCTGTGCTCAGGAGTCACTCCCAGCGGGGCTCAAGGAACCTTTTGGAGTACTGGTGATGGAACATGAGTCAGCCACATTAAGTCTGCACGATCTCTCCACAGCCCCTTTCTCTTGATGGTGATCCATGTGTCCCATGCTTGTTGCACCATTGTAAGATGACACCCAGCTATTAACCCAAAACAAAGGCATTCCCCCTAATTTCCTCTTTCCTTTTTTCCTATCACTTTGATATGTAAAAGCCCACCAGGATCACTTGACCTTCCCACTCCTGGTGGAAAAGTCAGTCTGACTTGTATGCTCAGAGAGACCAGCAGGGAGAAACTCCATGACTCTCTCCTGACTGGCTTGGTTTATTAATTCTTCACGACTTACTGTACCTGCATCAGACCTATCGTTTTGGGGGTAGAAATAAGGAATGTGGGGTGATCTCACAAACCATGGAAGTTTATTTTGTACACCATTTCTCTGTCTCTAAAGAACAGGTGTGTGTATGTGTGTGTGTGTGTGTATGTGTGTGTGTGTGTGTGTGTATGTGTGTGTGATTTCCTTCTGCCCACAGTGGGTGGCCCACCCAGCCATGTGAGAAAGGTCTGCAGACAGCCTGGTTGCTCCAATCACAGGACTGGTCTGTGCTAATTCATGTCAAATACCGACTTGTGACCCCAGCTCTGGGCAGGGACTGGAAAATGACTCACAGGACGTTGAGGGGTCACAGTCTCTGTCCAGACAGTCTTTCCCCTAGTGTGCAATGCCCAAGAGGTAAGCAGAAGTCTTAAGAACAGCTGGGTTGGGGACAGATCTTGTCTCTCACTTAAGAAAAGTGAGCTTTGGAGGTGACAGTGCTGACTGTTCACAAATATATGTCTTATGCTTATTCTTTATTATTAAAGGCTTTGCACAGTAGAGCAGTATATCAGACATGCTTAGAGACTTCTGGTTCTTAGCCCCCGACCATCAGTGGGGTAGAAGCCTCAGACGAACTGGCAGGGTTGTTAGACAGAAGCAGACAAAACTCACTTCTTCCCGGAAACTTCTGGGGGTGGGAATGGGGGTGCAAAGGCTCTCTAGACAAGACAGAAACATTCTTGATGAGGTACCTCACCCCAAACCAAACCACCCAGCCCTCACTAGCCAAAACAAGTCTGGGAGCAGCCACAGTGCTGCCCCCACCTCAGCCAGGTCACCCAGACCTCTTTAAGCTCCAGCCCTTGCCTGGAGGTTTCTGCCAGACCTCAGGACAAGGTAGCGCTACCTCCCAACACCCTCCTTAGCTCCAGGCCCCTATAGTGGGACTCCAGCTCTTGCCCTGCCTGGCTATAGGTCTGGTGGATGTGCAAAGGTACATGGGAGCTGGAAGGTCAGTTTTTGGGGGTTCAAAGACCTCCAATTCTACAGTCACTGGTTCTAGTTGTGTCAAAAAGCAGGGAGTACTCACTGCAGTGCTTTCCTGCCACTTTGAGTCCTGGCTCCAAAATAGGGTTCCCAGAGGCACAGTCTCAAGGTCACCCATACCCCATGCTCAGGAAAAGTGGTAGCACATGTATTCAACTTCCCCTGATGCCAGGAGCTCCCAGGAACCCCGCAGCTGGCCTTTCCCAGGCCTCCCTGCACATCTGGCACCTTGGCTCTGCACTCTCAGAAGGTTTGGGCAAGGTTTTAAGGTTTCTCCTATGAAAAGAGAGCAGGGCTGGGGGTAGGGGGGTTTCTTTAGAACCTGAAAACATCTCTGTTTTGCACTTCACTCTGGTCCCCTGACTCTTTGCCACAAGATCTGAGAGAACAGAAAGTCTGATGTTTGAAAGCTTGGGAAGAAAAAAAAATTTTAAATAGCTGGTTGCTATTTTTATGTTGATTACATGTTGTCATAGCAATAGCTTTAGGGGAAACTAACTGAATGATCAATTTCGCCTCTATCAATGCCACTTTCCAACAAGCTGCTTGAGATAAGCTAAATAATGGATCCTGACTTCGAGGAACCTAAGAACATTGTCTATGTGACACCAACCTCTCACCAGAGTGAGTCTAGTCTTCTAGGGAAAGCAGTGAGCTTGTCTATGAACTATTCATCAGGATATTGTCTTTTCTTTTCTTCCTTTTTTTGTTTCATGCCTAAGGCCATGCAATGCCAGGGATTGAACTCAGGGCTTCACACATACACAATATGTGCTTTACTGCATGAGCAATTTCCCCAACTCAGGTGGTTAAAAAAAAAAAAAAGTGAACTCTGGGCCAGAGCTATTGCACAGCAGATATTTTCCTTGCACATGGCCAACATTGGTTCCATCCTTAGAATTCCATATGGTCCCCCGAGCTTGCCAGGAGTGATTTCTGAGTGCAGAGCCAGGAGTAACCCCTGAGTGCCTCCAGGTGTGCCTTTCCCCCAAAAAAAGTGGTCCTCAGAGACCAGCCAGATAATACAGTGTAAAAGGTGCCTGCCTTGCACAAGGTCTGCCTGGATTCAATTCCCATATTGTCCCTTGAACACCACCAGGAGTAATTCCTCAGCACAGACCCAGGAGTAATTCCCAGCACCAGTAGATGTGGTTTTTTACAACAGTAAAACAATAACAAAAACAGAGTGGACCTCAGTTCTACCAACTGTCTGGGCCTACCAACTGTCTACCAACTGTCTCTAGCTGAGGCACTTGGAACTGGGGTTATTAGACCTGCAAGATCAGTGCATGCTAAAGAGCCAGAGGGGTGTGTGCTGGAGTCCAGTGAAGTGTCTGTCTCTGGGTGTCCCGGAGTCAGTGTAGGTGACTTATTCCCTAATCCAGCCCTCAGAGCCAGGGTAATCCACTCAGGGTCCCTTTTGTGGAACTTTTTAGGCCTGGATGCAAAAGGACTCCATCCATGTTCAGGTGCTCTGGATGGGCTTCTCCATTGCCGGTTTTCATCCTCTGTAACCAGAAAAACAGAGGGAGATGTGGAGGGAAGAGCTAGAGAAATTAGGGATCCAAGGACACAGAGACCCTGATGATGTCCCAGCTTCCTCCCTGCCTGGACCATGCTGCTGTTGGCTTGGGTTCTTGGCTTCTGTGTTTCATAATCAACCCACCTGTTATCTCATTCATTTACTTGCTTTTGACCAAAAATATTTCAACTCACTAATAGACTTTCTCATAAATTGTCCAGGAAAAATGGGAGAATAGGATATTTGTGAAGTCCTTTGCCAATAAAATCAAGTACTTTGCAGAGCGAGAAAATTCCAGAAATGTTTGAGTCACCTAGTTGTCTCCTGCAACAGTGAACCCCAGCTTCTCAGTGTCTCTTCTCTCAAGCCTGTGGCAGGCGCCCTCCTTCTCCCAGCCTCCTCTCCTCTCACTGTTACTGAGAATTTATGAGCTGTTTCACTGCAGAAGTCCATGGGGGATCAGGTGGTCCCCAAACTTCCTTAAAGTCTTGCTGATTGATAATTAAATCTCCTTTGTTGTTTTGTTCATTGTTTTTTTTTTTTTCATTAAACCCAGATTTTATTTGGAGGTAATGAGAAGGGGAGAAAGAGGATAACAAGAGGATAACAAGAGTTAAGACAGGCTTTCCCAAAGGTGGAGAGAGTCTTGGTACACAACCCAGCCTGAAAGGAAGAAAGTCCACATCTCAGGAGGGGAGATGCAGCCCACGTGTACTCAGCACCATGTACCCAGGCAGCACTTGGGTCCTGAATGTTTTCCATGACTCACACTCCTGGACTTAGTCATTTAGAGTCATTTTCATTTTGGGAGGAGTCACCTCCTAATTGTGGACACGGAGCCCCCCAGAATGACCCCCATTCTTCAGATCAGTCTGATTCCGGTGGTGGCCATGACCTTGCATTTTAAACTCCTTCCTTTGGATAAGGCCCGAAGAGGGGATCGATATCTTACAAGTCGTGTGTGTCTGGGTTGAGTGCCAACTCTGTCGCTTACTAATTGTGAGACTTTCGACAATTTGCTTAACCTTTGAGTTTCTGCTTCCATTGCACATTTCAAAGGAAGGGAACAGCTGTAATAGCACATTCAAGGTTCTGCCTTGAAGATGAAATGCAATGGTGCACATAAAACATCCTGTATTGTCTGGCATACAGAGAGATTACAATCAGGATCAGAGGGAAAGTACAAGGGTTAAGTCTCTGGGCCAGTGAGATAATACAGTAGGAAGGGTGCTTGCCTTACACATTGGCTGACCTGGGTTGAATCCCCCAGCACTGACACTGCATATGGGCCCCCTAAATCTGGCTAGGAGAGATCCTAGAGCACAGAGTCAGAAATAGGCCTAGGCACTGACAGATGTGGCCATCAAAATCAAAAAGCAAAACACTAACAGCACAGGGGTTAACGTGTTTGCTTTGCATCCAACTGGCCTCAGTATGATTCCCAGAATCATATAAGGTCCTCCTGAGCACTACTAGGAATGAGGCCTATCACTCCAGAACATAGAGCCAGGAGTAAGCTCTGATCATAGTTGCACTGTTGGATGTGTTCAAAAAACCCCAAATGGAAGATTGCAATCAGTATAGATTTTTTATCAAAATTAGCTAATACTATTAATAAATCAAATAAAAAAAGAAAACTGGGCCAAACCTAAAGCAAATTAACTGAGTGATTTAATAGTCAAACACAAGTTGTGAACTTCCTTAACCAGTCCTCGCTTGCGACATGAGTTGGTCAGTTATGTTGCTGACTGTGTGCTCATGTGTGTCTATAGGTGCTTGTTTGTCTAATGACTGTCTGAGGAGGAAGGAGGCAGGATGAATTTCATTTTGCTTTAATATTAGCATAAACTTTATTTAAAATCAGGCTAATAAATAAATTCTATCTCAGAATTTATTTTTAATGAATTGTCATTATTTTATTTTTTTAATTTTTATTACTTCTTTATTTTTTTTTAATTTTTTGGTTTTGGGGCAACACCTGACTCTGCACTCAGAAATTGCTCCTGGGAGGCTCAAGGGAACCATATGGGATTCTGGGGATCTAACCCAGGTCCATCTTGTGTCAGCCACATGCAAGGCAAATGCCGTACAACTATGATATCACTCTGATCCCTGAGATAGAATTTATAAAGAATAAAATTCAGCCCCATGTTTTAGTTGTACAATTCTAACTTGGTCACAATTGCAATCAAAGCATGGACTATTTCCATCACCCCCCAAATTCCCTTCTATCACTTTGTAGTCAACATCTTGGTTCTACCACATTCCCAGAACCACTAGTTTGGTTTGGTCTTTGTAAAGTTGTGAATTTGTGTGCTTTCCATAGCATCCAATAAATACTAACTATCCTCCAAGCACCTCCAAGTTGGTGCTTAGACTGAGGCATCTGGCAGTCACCAATATGTCATCATGTTTCAGAGGAGTTGGATCTTTGGGGCAGGAGGGGAGGGAGGGATGGAGTTGGGTCCACATTCAATGATGCTCAGGGACTATTCCTGGCTCTGTGCTCAGAGTTCACCCCAGGATTGAACTGGGATTGTCATATGTAAGCATCTGCTCACTACACTATCTCTCTAGCAGCAAAAGTTGGTTATTGTTATTGGCAAGTTATAAATCATAGTTTCATCACAGTTGGTTTATCCATATACAGATGATGGTCAATTGGACTATTTTTAGTTTGAGGTAGAATTCTATATGTAGGAATATATAGAATTCAATATATAGACTATAGAATATAGAATTCATATATTCTGGATACAAGCTTTTTCAGATATTATTTTATAAATATTTTTCCTGTCTCTGGCACTCTAAGTTTCTTTTTTTTTTTTTTTTTTTTTTTTTTTTGATTTTTGGGCCACACCCGGTAATGCTCAGGGGTTACTCCTGGCTATGTGCTCAGAAGTTGCTCCTGGCTTGGGGGACCATATGGGACACCGGGGGGATCGAACCGCGGTCCGTCCAAGGCTAGCGCAGGCAAGGCAGGCACCTTACCTTTAGCGCCACCGCCCGGCCCCACTCTAAGTTTCTCTAACACTAGCTTTTTAAGAGCAAAAGCTTCAAATTATTAAATATAATTTTTTGTACAAAGCTTTGGATGAGTATACAAAAAAATCATTGCTAAAGATTTTCTCTAGGTCTAATAGTGCTGTAGTTATTTCATGAAATTTATCATCTCTTTTCAGTTAATTTGTACAAATGACTTGAAGTATGGCTCAAGGGCCATTATTTTGCATCTGGATGTTCAATTGTCCCAGCACCATTCGTGGCAAGAAATATTTCTCCTTCTAATCACCTTAGCCTCTTTATGAAAAATCAATTGGCCGAATAGGTGAAGCCTTATTTCTGACTATTCTATGCCAGTGGCTCTATCTGTCTATCTTGCCAGAAACACAGGGTGGTAATTATCATAGCTGTTAAACTCAGGTATAATGTGAAAACAATATAAGTTTTGTTCTTTGCAAAATAGTTTTAGCTGCAACAAGTTGACTTTTCCTTTTCCCAAACAATTTTCTTTGGGATTCTGTTAATTATTTTGCTGGTTTGTTTTTATTTTGGGACCATACCAACTGTGCTCAGGCTTGCTCCTGACTCTGTGCTCAGGGATCACTCCTGGCAAGGCTCAGGGGACCATGTGTGGTAGCTGGGATTGTATCAGACATGTTGGTTATGGGCAAGGCAAGTGCCCTATAAGATCTATGATGCTCCAGGGCCATTGGGATTCTGTTGAACCTGGAGACCAATTTCTGGAGAACTTAGGTCTTATTAATATTGTGCCTCTCCCCTTTACTTAGGTTTTTGTTTTTTGTTTTTGTTTATTTTTTTGCTTTCCCACTTTATAGTTTTCAACATATAAGCTTGCTCATGTGCTGCTAGAGCCATTCTTCAGCAGTTCATGAGTCATTTTTTAGTCTGTTTGTTTTGTATTCGAGGGACATAACTAATAGAGTCCAGGGACTATTCCCAGATCTATGCTCAGGGCTTGCTCTTGACGCTGCTCAGGGAATATGTGGTACAGGGAATCAAACTGAGGCTTACAAAGTATGGTCAGTGCTCAGTCAGCTAAACTGTTTCCCTGATCCTTCATGCAAATTCGTGCTGTTATAAAGAACTATTATAAATTTCTGCTTCCAAGTTCTCATTACTAGAAAATATAAATGAATTGATGGATACTAGTGTTGGTCCCAGGACCTTGCAGAGTTCACATATTAATTTTCATAGCTTTCTTAAAGAATATCAAAGGGTTTTTTGTTGTTGTGGTGTGTTGGTTTTAGGTTTTGGGCTACACATGGAAGTGCTCAGGACTTATTCCTGGCTCTGTGCTCAGATATCACCCCTGGCTCAGGGGGTCATATGGAGTGTTGGGGATCAGACTTGGTTTGGGAGTATGCAAGGCAAACGCTATACTCTCTATTCTGTCTCTTAGCCCCTCAAAGGTTTTCTATGTAAGTTATTTATTTTTTTGTAAATTAGAATACATTTTTTTCAATATGAATGCCTTAAAATGTTTATGTCTCTCTTTCTCTTTCTTTCTTTTTCTTTTTTCCCTTTTAGACACGATGATGTGCAATCTTGTTACTAACGGGTACCATTCAAATCACTTTATCTCCTTTCAGCACCTAGTGCTGAATCAGTAATCAGTAGCCTAATTAGTCCAGAGTGGTCATTTCCAACTCTGAGTGTCATAGTGGTCCCTTTTCTGCACTAACTGCATTCCCAGCATTTTGTAGCAAGTTTCCTACCATCAACTGGCCCTCCTAAAACTCAATCATGAACAACTCTGTATCTGTGAAAAACAAACAAACAAACAAACAACTGTATTATGAGCAACCTTGTAACCATGGTGTTTAAATAAAGCAATTTTTAAAATTATTTACATGCCTGCTTGCATTGACTAGGATCTTGCAATTGGTGTTGGAGAAGAATGATGAAGTTACCATCCCCTGTTTCAGGCCCATTCTTTGGGGGATCATGATAGTTTGGTTCAGTGCTGTCTCCTAGACCTATATACAATGCCTGGCACACTCATACAATGAGGGGCAAGCAACAAAGGGAGGGTGCTGATGACTCAAAGTGAAGTTAAATGATCTAGAAGGAAATTAAAATGGCACTGGATTCATTAGCACGTTGGCCAGACAAACTAGTGAGTCACACATGAACAAATGTAAGTAATAGGGCAAATGTGGAAGCCAAGAGCATCTTCAAGTATAAAAAGGTCCTGCTGAAGGCTGGGAAGATAGCTCTCAGGTTTAGCGCCCACACTTTTGGGGGGGGTGCTTCAAATGGCACTTCCTGACACCCAAGCACCTCCAGGAGTGACCCCTGAGCCTCAAAAGCCTGGAGCACTACAAGTTTGTGACTTGCCCCTTTCCCCATGTCATTCCCCCTCCCCCCAAATGCTCCTTTGGAGATAGATGAAGTTAAGGTGGCATTACTGTTGTGGAGGCAACAGTAATTCTTATTTGATGAATGCACACCTGCTCTAGCCTAATTAGTAACACTAAAAATGGAAAATAGATTTGATTAAAATGCAGGGGCAATAAAAAAATAGAAGAATCCCAGAATCATGCACATACAAGAATAAAAAAAAAAATCATTGCTTTTCTTGGGGTTAGTAAAATCTGAGAAGAAAAAGAATCTTTTTTTTTGTTTTGTTTTGTTTTTGGGCCACACCCGGCAGTGCTCAGGGGTTACTCCTGGCTGTCCTGGCTGTCTGCTCAGAAATAGCTCCTGGCAGGCACGGGGAACCATATGGGACACCGGGATTCAAACCAACCACCTTTGGTCCTGGATCTGCTGCTTGCAAGGCAAACGCCACTGTGCTATCTCTCCGGGCCCGAGAAAAAGAATCTTAATGCTACCATATCCCATACCTATTTCAGCAAATACTAGCTATTTCTAGTCTAGATTCACTTTGTCATAGGAGGATTAATACAAGGTCAACTTGAAGCTTAAGCATAAAAATCTTATTCAAAATAATATGGTAGGCTGAAGATCAAACCCAGATAGTCCACATGCAAGGTTAAGTGTCCTACCCACTGAAGTATCTTTCTGGCCCCTGGGGGGCTGGATTTCTTAGCAGACGATGCCTATCAGCATGTACAGATCATCTTCCTTTTCTCTAATGGCACATTTTCAAGCATGAAGGTGCTTGACCAATTTTATTAATGGGGTTGGGGCTATAGCGGAGTGCCAGAGCACTTGCCTTGCATGTGTGAGACCCTGATTTCAATCTTGGCACCTCAAAATCAATTGGGGAAAAAATGCTATGCTTTGTAATGTGCCTATCAAGGTGGCAGGCAAGGTGTGGCAGGGCGAAGGATGATAGAATATGGGAGCACTGGTGATAGGAATAGAGACAGGTAGTGATGTTGGCTTTGAAATATTATATGTTTAGGAGTGATGATGGTATAATGAAATATCATATGCTTAAACTCAACTATCAATAATTTTGTAAATCATGGTTCTTCAACTAAGTAAAACTATTTTAACAGTTTAATTATTCAAAAGTGAGAACTGAAACTCTTGGTAGAATTGAGCTAATTCTTGCCTAATTATAGCCAATGTTCAATTTCACGATAACTTACCCACAGTCAATGCTCAATTTCAGGATAACTAATCCTTGCCACTGACCTTCTGTCTCCAACTACTACCATGTGTTGAGAGAACTAAGCCAGATATCTGGCACAAGCACATTGGAACCAGCTTTGGGCTGGAATGACCCGGAGTTGGGAGACCTAAGCTCAGTATTAGTTGAAGAAAGACAACTTCTTTTCTCATTCCCTGAAAGTTGAATCCTGGCAGAAACTGTGCCTTCAGCAAACAGGATAGTACTGAGGTGAAAATAATTCAACCATCTAACATTGGAGGCTAAACCCTCACTCTATCTCCTGTGAGCCGCAGAAGTCCAAACAGAGAGCTATAATGCTTAACTTCCTAGTGACTTGTGCCAGGGACCTAGGTTCGATGCTCTACCTACAAAAAATTTGGGGAGGCTTGAATGATAGCACAGTGAGTATGGTGTTTGCCTTAAACATCTGACCAAGGTTCAATCCTGGGCATCTCATCTGGCCCCCAAGTCGACCAGGAGTAATTTCTGAGCAGAGTTACCAGGAGTAACCTCCGAGCACTGCTGGGTATTGCCCAAAACAAAACAAAACAAAATGTTTTTTATTAAGTTTAATTTAAACATAAAGTTGATATGTTCTTTATGGGTTTGGAGACACAATATTTATTTCAAAACTAAGCACGCTGCTGACCCTTGATGGATCTGGGTTTGATCCCCCAGTGTCCCATATTGTCCCTTGAGCCAGGAGTGATTTTTGAGCACAGAGCCAAGAGTAACCCCTGAGCATCATCGGGTGTGACCCAAAAACCTCAGGGCCTGAGGACTGGCTCAGAGGTCAAGCACTTGCCTTCCAACTGAGAACCCCATAAATCATAGTAGCACTGTGGGGAACTCCCCAGGACCATAACTAAGGTGGTCCTGTCAGCTCCATGCAACAAGACCAGATGTGTGTGATTCCTAAAACTCAAGGATGTGACCTCCAGTCAACAACAACCAAAGCAGCAACAACAATCACAAAAAGAAAGAGAAGGAAAAGAATAAAGCCAAGTTGGATATCAATATCCAGGAATAAATTTTCCCTAAAATTATTTCCGGGGCTGGAAAAATAGTACAAAAGTTAAGTCACATGACTTGCATGTGACTGAACCAAGTTTGATTCCTGGCACCACATGTTCCCCCAGACCAGAGCATCCCCATGTGCAGATCTGAAATACCGCATCCATGGGCCTGGTTGGCTGAGAATTGTCAGGAGTCTCCCCCTTCCCCTCCCCCCATCACCATTTGGAAGATTCCCCCTCACCTCTTCACCCATATATTAAAAGATTCTCTTCAGTTGGTTAGGGAGTGGGGGTAGGTGGTACTCAGAGCCTCATCATCCTTAGGCCCCTGCTATCACCTCAGGCTTCCTGAGCCCTCTAGGAGGACAAACAAAGCCCAAGCCCCAGAAACCATCCAGTGGAGCCCAGATGTTTGCAGGTTGAAGATTAGGACCCACTGACCTCTGATAGCACTGACATTGAATTGGTACTGACTTGGGCCTTCTTCAACAACTTCCCATTCTCTATCAGCATTTATATTCTGGAACCATCTTTTCAAACAAGGCATCAGTTGAAAAAGAGGAAGAGAGAAAAGAACAAGAGGTCAAAAGCAGCTCCTTTGAAGTGCATTGTCGGCTTTCTCCTCAGGGACAGAAAAGGAAAAAAGAAAAAGCCGATTCATTCCATGTTGCCATCCAGTGATTGAAACTCAAAGACCTTTCCCATCTGAACGGTTGCATCTAAGTGGATGCTGCTCAGTCTCTTATTGAAAAATATACTTTGGGGACACTCAAAAACAAAGGGGGGGAGGCCCTTTTGGTTGCTTACTAGAATTTTCTCAATGTTCCTCTTAGAGAGTTGGAGGGATCCGGCCTGCAATTGTCCAGGGACCATGAAAACAAACTGGACATGATGAGGACTTAATCGATTGATTCAAGACCTCATCAAATGACATGGGAGACCAAAGCCAGCTTAAAGAGATTGCTCTGAGTCAAATGAGCCCAGGGCAAACTGGACCAACAGGATGGATAAACCCTAAGGTGGTATTTGCTTTAGAAAAAGAACCACTTCCCAGAGAAGTCCTTTAAATAACAAAGGCCGCTTAGTACACGGCAAAAAAAAAAAAAAAAAAAAAAAAAAAAACCAAAAAACCACACACACATCTTTCAGGAACTGCTGGAAAGGAGAGTCTTGTACACAAGGATTTCCTGTTTTGCTGGGAAATCTTGTCAATATTACTATTGAACACATCCAACACAATAAATCATGATCAACATTTGATTATAATTATAGGGAATGCAATTTGAGGTGAGTACAGAGAAAAACAGCAAAATCTGTTTGCTCAGGTCAGGTGAAATTCAAAAAAGGTTTCTTAGGGCTAGAGAGATAACCCTGTAAGTGAGGTGTTTGCCTTGCACAGAACCTCCACAAGGTGGATCCCTGGCATCCCATATGGTCCCCAGAGGCCCACCAGTATCCCTGAACACAGAACCAAGAGTACACCCTGAGCACTACTTGGCATGGCCCCCAAAACCAATAAAATTTTTAATTAATAATTTTTTTTTGTTTTGGGGCCAAACTTGGGGGTATTCATGACGTACTTCTGACTTTGTGCTCAAGAATCACTCCTGGTAGGGTATGGGGGAACACATGGGTGTTGGGAAGCCAATCCAGGTTGGGTGTGTGCAGGGTGACTCAAACCCCCTTACCTGATCTCCCTGAAAGGATTTCTAAAGGACAGGAAATACGAAAAACAATATCTAACGCTTTCAAATAATTTGAACCCCTGAAATTCAAACTACACAACCAGCGATTCTCAAGGCTGACTCCTGATTCTGTGCTCAGGAATCGCTCCTGTACTGGGGACTATATGGGATACTGAGGATCGAACCTGGGTCGATCACGTGCAAACTAAACTACTAACATAATTTTAGACAAGTCTAGATATTAGGCTCTTTCTTAGGTGCAAAATCAGTAAGTTCACGGTGTGAACTTTACAAAATGGAGCTAATGCAAAAATTATGAGCGGAGGTGGTGGGCAAGCTAATTTGCTGGGTCCTTCCTTTATAAAACCCAATTTCTTAATTAATTTAATTCAATAAAAATAATTATTTTAAATGTGAGGCGCTGGAAAGATGGGCCCTAAGTGCAAGAGATCATACTTTGCATAGAGAAGGTGCAGGATCGCTCCTAAGAGTACCTCAGGATCTCAGGTGCATCTGAGAGATTTCTATCCTCTACACCCCCCTAGCACAGAGCCTGGAGTAGCCCCCGGAGCACCTCTGGGTGTGGACCCCCAAAAGAAAAACTATTATCTTGCAAAGGGTAAAAGAAGATCCTTAAAGGAAGTCAAGGGTTTCTGTGCGAGGCGACTTTGCAGGATTCCCAGCCTGTCCCCCTGGAAGCCAGATGACTTGGAGACTTTTTTCTTTTCCTCTCCAAGAAGATTTTAGGCTGAAGGCAGTAGGCAGTAGAGCGGAAGTAGAGCTGTCCCGGGGAGGGGGTAGATATCTCCAGTCCACCTAACCCAGCCAGACTCCTAAGACCGAGTGTGCCCGGGGCCAAACGCATCTTGTTTTCCATCCAAAACAAAACAAAACAAACAAACAAACAAAAACCCGCCAGCTCAGTTTAGCCCAGCCCAGTTCAGCTCTCCATTCCCCTTGAGTCACCGGGACCCCAATTCCTCGTCCTTCCTTCCTTGTGATCTGAACTTTTCGAGCTTCGTGTTTCCTCTCAACCCTCCTGGCAGCCTGGGGGAGAAAAATCCGCAGTTCAGGATTAAAGCAAAAGAACTGCGGGAGGTCAATCCGGTGCGCGCACCCAGGGCGCAGGGCCCAGAGCGTGCGCGCCTGCCTGGAGAGGTCGGTCCCCTCCATCCTGGGAGGGGTCCCATCACCCCAAAAACGCCTGGAGAGGATACACCCAGCATTGCCATCTTTCCCTCTTCCATGCCAACGAACAGCCCCCCGCGATCTCTGAGGATCCCAATTCCCAGATGGGCCCGGAGAGGAGGCTCCGCGCGCGCCCTAACTAAGCTCTCCACCGAGCCCTTGCAAGCGTCCCAGAAGGCCTAGAGAAAGCATCGGGCCTTCTGGGGCGCCCCTGGCTGGCTAGCTTGGGGTCCCCTCCACAAGAAATCCAGCCCAGTGGGGGATAAGCATCGGGATCGCGCGCTCCCCCGGGTCCCCTCCAACTGCGCGCCGCGCGCCCCCCTTAGGCCAGCCAAGGGAAGCGCGCGGAGAGGCCGGGCTTGGGCACCCCAAACCCTCCCCATCACCACCCAGAGAGCCTCGCCGGTGCGTGCGCAGCGCCCCCCGCGGCCAAGCCGGGCTGGAGGAAGCCGCTCGCCTCGCCTCGCCCCGCCCCGGCCCGCCCCGCCCCGACCCTCCCCTGCCCGGCGGCGGCCCCGTCCGTCCGTCCGCGCCCCCGCGCCCGCCTCTGGCTTCCTCGGCTCGGCGGTGGCGCCTTGGTGCGCGCGGCTCGTTATTTATTTCCGGGCCCCCGAGCGCTTATAATGGAGCCGCTGTCAGCGCCGGCCCGGGCCGTCCGCGCTCTGGTCCCCGGCGGTCGATCTGGGTGCAGCGGGAGGGCAGCGGGGATGGAGCGGAGCTGGCCGAGCTGCTGCTAGAGTCGCCAGAGACGGAATCAGAGGCGCAGCCTCAGCCGCGAGGAGGAGCCGTTTGCAGCGCAGCCACCCAGCCGTCTCCACCCCGGGCTCCACCGGTCCTCGGCCTCCGCCTGCCCGGGCTCCCGCACACCCCGCACAGTTCCTCCCTTGCCGGCAGATGTGCGTGCGTGGGGTCGGCCCACGGCGGGGACTATGGTGAAATTCCCGGCGCTCACGCACTACTGGCCCCTGATCCGGTTCTTGGTGCCCTTGGGCATCACCAACATCGCCATCGACTTCGGGGAGCAGGTAAAGACCCCCCCCCATCGCACCTGGGCGTGCGCCCCCGTACACGCGCGCACACACACGCGCGCACCCCCAGTGGCACCGCGCGCCTTGGCCCGGGTAGCGCCGCCGCTGGGAGCCCCGCTGGCTCGCTCGGCTGCGGCCTTAGATTATGGGGGAGTTTTAAAGAGAGGTTAGAGGGTCACCCAGGGGGAGTCACCTGCTCCCAGGACCTTTTTTTAAATAATAAAAAAAAAATCTTGGAGTGTTCGCTTGGGGTTTGCTGTTGGTCCCTGGTGACTTTTTCAGCCACCCACCCCCACCCTCATGGACCTATTTATCCATTTATTTGAATGCACTTGGCCGGCTCGCTCGCTCTTGCACTCGCGCTCTGGAAACCGGGGGGCTAAGGGGAGGCTGAGGGGAGCTTCGGCGGTGGAGAGATGCGGGGTGCACCGCGGGGCCTTATGTAATTGGTGCTTATGTAAACCTCAGATCTCCAACTAAACAGGCACTTTCACGCGCTCACGTGCTGGGTTTTTTATTTAGGTAGCTAGGGCTGCTGATGTGTGTGTGTGTGTGTGTGTGTGTGTGTGTGTGTGTCTGTCTGTCTGTCTGTCTGTGTTAATATGTAGGCAACTTCATTCCCCAAATCCTGCTTTCCCCCACCCCCTTTATTTATTTATTTATTTTTTTTTTGGAAAGCCCAGGTAGGTATGGATTAAGGCTGACCCAGCGCCTTGCCATGATAAACCAGACCCATTGGCCATCTCTGAATTTGGGGGTTCTCTTGAGCCCCCACGCCACTCCGCCCCACCCTCGGACCACCAGTAGGTGGTGGGAAGGCATCTTACTGTTTTCTGCCCTTGTGGCTTTCCTCACTCCCAGCTCCTCTCTGAGTTGGGTCCTGGCAGTTGTCGCGCTGCAGATGGGCAGGCGTCCCCCGGGTTTGGGGTAAGAGAGGGGAGTCCTCAGGGCCTCGCCTCCTATGTGATGAGGTGTCCTGAGCCTGGAGGGAGGACTGGGGAGGACGGAGGGGCGAGGAGGGGTGCCGTAGTAGTGCACCAGGTGTGGGAAGGACCGGAGATCACCTGCACTGTGGAGTCCTATTTCTTTGCCTTGGAGCTGCGGCTCCTGGAGGCTTTTCTGTGCATCGTGGTGCATCCTCGCTGATGCTGCTTTAATTAAAAACCAACAAGCCGTTGTTTCAGGAGGCAGTGCAGGGGAAACTGAGGCTCCTTTCTGTGCCGCTGCTCCCCAAGCCTAGATGTTTGGATGTTCTTTACTTTACTTTGGATGTTCTTTACCACCCGGAGCACAGTGTCAAGAGTCTATCCTTGAGAGTTTTACCAGCCAAGGATGGTCACAGTGTCGCCTAATCTCTGCGGACCTTTGTCTAGGAAACTCATTTCCACGGATGACTCTCTGCATTGTCCTTACTGTTGCTACCCAAACCTGCCCCTGCCTCTCCAGGTTCCTCCACCCACTCCACGTCTTGCTGCTCCACCTTTCCTTCCTGCCCACCTTCCTTCTTGCATAATTAGTCCTGGACTTTGGGTCTGTCCTATAACCTGGAGAGAGATTTGCAGACCTGAGGTTACTCCACTGCACATTTCAGATGAGTCAAGTGCTCAGTGTGAACCTTTTTCCTATTTTAAAGCTATCTTCTTGGCACTGACCCAAAGGTTGTCAAAAAGCCCGGCCTGTGTATGATGTGTGTGAGTGTGTCTGTGTGAGTGTATGTGTCATTTTCTATCTAGATACTGGAGGAAACAGAATATTCTGGTTTATAATTAACATCATTGTATGCCCTGAAGCTTCTCACAGTTCTGTCTTACATTTGCTTTTATTTTGCAGGAGGTTGATATAAGGAAGGGTTTGATCTTTAGGATTTGGGGCTGGGGAGCTTCCTTGCACTTAGTCAACCCAGATTCTCTCCAGCTTCCTTGATGGTCCCCCCTCGAGCACTTCCAGGAGTGGCTCCTGAGTGCAGAGCCAGGAGCAGTATACCCTGAGCACTGCCATTGTTACCCCCAAATTCAAAAACAAAACAGGACAAATCTCTTGTGCAGAAATATGGTTCAGTGGTGAAACACTGCTTGGGATGTGTGTTTGTGTGTGTGTGTGTGTGTGTGTGTGTGTGTGTGTGTGTGTGATCCTTGTAAAGGGAAATAATCTAACTGGTAAAGGCCTATAGTTTGTCGTTGTGATTATAAACATGGAAATGTGTTTTTCTGCTGACTTCTGTGTTTTCTAAACCACAGCAGAGATGCTCAGGGGTTACTCCTGGTGGTGCTCAGGGGACCCTATGGGATGCTCAGGGGTTACACCTGGTGGTGCTCAGGGGACCCTATGGGATCCTGGATGGAACCCGGGTTGGCCATTTGCTTGTGAGGTAAACACCCTCTAGGGCCTAGAGTCTAGGCTGTACTATGGCTCCGCCCTGAAACCTGTTTCTTCAGCCTTGGCTCACCTAGCTCTTGTAGCTCCCATCCACAAAGCACTCAAGTGCTGTCTTGTGACACTGAAGCAAATTGTATCACCAAGTACTACTTGTGGCCTTTATCCCTTCAGTATCTGTGTTTTTGCAAGGGCCCAGGGGAGTACTGTGATCTCACTATATTTTATCAGTTGAGGGGAGAGAGGAAAAAAAAGAGTATGTGTGAGAGAGAGATGCTGATAGGTTTCCCAAACCTATCCCAGAGCCTTCTGGTTCGAGATGATAATTGTTTTTGCAAAGTGGTACTGGGTCAGAGGCCTGCAAGGTCCTTCTAAATTCTAGGCTGGAGGCAGAGTCTCAGTGACCCGGGTATTCTGTCAGGTCAGGAACAGAAAAGTATTTTACTCCAGCTGCTTTGAAAGCTCAAGGAGAGGAGGAGAGCCTCCCTCTGCAGTAGGTGGCAGCGTGTATGCACCAGCTGTCTGGCAGCCCTGGCCAGCGTCTTACTGGTCCTGGGCACCCGTGGGCCCATGTGCCTTAGTCTCTCCTTCTGTGGGAGTGGCCAGAAGTGCTGTTGTGTCCTGTTTGCATCATGATTCTCAGCTCCCAGGTTTCCTAACCATCCACCTGAGATGACCAAGAAGTCCAAAGGTCAGGGGTTGACATGCTTTGGAAATGATCAAGAAATAGACAATTCAAAACAAATTTATTTTCCCAATCTTTTTTTTTTTTTTCTGTTTTTGTTTTTGAGCACTCGGGTTTCTGACTCTTCACTCAGAAATGAATCCTGACAGGCTTGGGGCCATATGGGATGATGAGAATGGAACCCAGGGCAGCCACATGCAAGGCAAACACCCTCCCCACTGTGTTAATTCCAACCCCATTTTTTTCCCCAAACCTCTTGACATGTCAAGAAGAGAAGGTGAGCAAAATCATTGCAGACGTGTCTCCAGTGAGGCTTTTCTCCTGAGGAAGAACTCATCATGTGTGCAACATCCCCCTCTTCCCCTGCCCAAGGCAGTTGAACTGGCCTGTGGCACATGTCTGATGGTGAATGAGCTTGGTGACAAGTCGTGTATGGAGGACCCCGGAAGCAGTCTGGCATCATTCTCTTGGAGGTTTTCTTCATCTGGAGGTTCCCTGTAATTTTCTGGCTCCTTCAGGGAGGGCACACCAAATATTATACCTCCTGACAGGACTTGTATAAGCTGTCACTAATTCTTCTATTATGGGTGTGGAAGAAGAAGGATTGCATGAGCCACACCCAGGAGTATCTGTAGGGGCAGAAAAAGGGGTCAGTGGAGCAGGAGCGATAGCATATCGTGGCAGGCCATTTGCCTTGAACACAGACCTCAGTTCGATTCCCGGCATCCCATATGGTCTCCTGAGCCTGCCAGGACCAATTTCTGAGCACAGAGCCAGGAGTAATCCCTGAGCACCACTGGGTATGACCCAAAAACAAACAAACAAAACAAGACAAGAAAAAGGGCTCAGAACGTTGGCACAGTAGGTAGGGCATTTTGTCTTGCATGTAACCTACTCAGGTTTGATCCCTGACATCCCATAGGGTCCTTTGAGCCTGCCAAGAATAATTCCTGAGTGCAGAACCAGGAGTAACCCAAGTGTTGCCAGGTGTGGCCCCAAAATCAAAAATCAAACAAAAATTAGAAAGGGAATACAGGAAGGACTGGTCACTCCTAGTGGTTCTCAGTGGACCATAGGTGCCAGAAACAGAACTCAGGACCTCCTGTAAGCAAACCAGATGCCCAGCCTGATGACTCTAGACTCAGGACTGCATTTTTTTGTTTGTTTTTGTTTTTTGGGTCATACCTGGCAGCACTCAGGGGTTACTCGTGGCTGTATGCTCAGAAATCGCTCCTGGCGGGCTCAGGGGACCATATGGGATGCCGGATTTGAACCACCGATCTTCTGCATGAAAGGCCAATGCCTTACCTCCATGCCATCTCTCTGGCCCCAGGACTGCATTTTAATTGATTTATTTTATTGATGTTGGGGGCTGTTCCTGGTTCTTTGCTCAGGAGTGAAGTGACCCCTGGTGGTACTGGGAGGACCATAGGTACATTGGGGGGTTGGAGACATACAACCCTCTTTGTCCTTACCTTCTATTCTGTACCAGTTCTAAAGCCCAGGACTGTACTTTTATTACAGTAAAGAAAAAGCTATGTGGATTAGAATGGGCATAGTTTGTTCATTTTGGGTGGTACTGGGCTGAATGAAGGTCATTCCTCCAGCAGTGCTCATGGAGACCATGTGGTGGTGGGGCTCAAACCCTGGCTCTCCCAGGCAGAACATATACTCTGGGAGTGATGTCTCTGGGTCCTGAGAAGGACTTGCTTTTCAATATTAGCAGGACCGAGCAGGAGAACCAGTCCAATATGGGAGATGTGTGGTCTGATCATTGCAGGGTAAGTGGAATTACCACTTGGCCACCCATCTGAGCTGGACTACAGCTCGTGCTACAGAAGGAAGGATGAAAGGCTGAGGCAAGAACAGGTGTGCACACAGATCCAAGGGCAGGGCCTGGAAGGCCAGAGTTCAAGTCCAGCCTCTGTGTACCTGGTCAGGAGCTATGTCAGGCTGTGCCAGTTCTTACACACCACTGGAATTCTTAGAAATTCGCTAGTGAAGGGCCAGAGCGATAGAACAGCAGTCGGCCGTTTGCCTTGCACACGGCCAATCCAGGACGGATCTTGGTTCAATCCCCCGTGTCCCTTATGGTCATCCAAGGCCAGGGGCGATTTCTGAGCGCATAGCCAGGAGGAAGTAACCCCTGAGCATCACAGGGTGTGGCCCAAAAAGAAAAAAAATTCACTTGTGAGTTCTGACTTGTCTGAGACTAGGCGAGACTAGACTTTGCTTTTGCAGTGCCAGCGTGCAAGACAGCTGTGCAGGGTTACAGGGAGGACGCCACAGAAAGAAAATTGTGCTTGAAAAGATTAGGTAGGAGGAGACAGATTAGCCAAACACCCTGTCTACGTTGACACCATTGGCACCAGCTTTGTCAAAGACAGGAGGCAGAAATGAAAGACCACAGCCGAAACTTCACTCTGAAATCACTTAGAAACCTCCAAGGAAAGGATGCTGGGATACAGTTTGTGTTTGCTTGTTGGTTTTAGGGCTGATGTTTCAGGTTTACTCCTGGGATCTGAGCTACCAGGGCTCCGGGGACCTTGTGTGGTTCAGGAAATCAAACCCAGATTGGCTGTGCCTAATACAAGAGCCCTACCCACTGCTCCATCTCTCCAGCCCCTCCCATGCATTTAGAACAATGTAGTTCTTTGTTGTTGTTGTTGTTGTTGGGGGTGGGGCACACTGGCAGTGTTCAAGGCTTACTCCTGGCCTTGTGCTCAGTCCTACAAGGACTGGGGATGGGATGCTGGCGAGCAAACCCAGGTTGGTGGCATGCAGCAATATAATTCTTAAAGTACCTATAGGTTTTCATCTCATTTCAATCTGCAGAGGATGTAACTTCTTTTAAATCTAGGGTTAAGTCCTTGGACAGACGCCTAAGGTTGCTAATGCTGCTAAAGAGGAGAAAATGTTGGGAGAAGAGAGAGCTCTTGGCTTCCTCCAGGTGGGGAAGAGAAAGACTTCTGGGTCCCTCCAGAAAAGCCCAGGTTCTTCATCTGGCAGGGAATCCGTATGTCTGGGATTTCCACGTTGGGGGATTTGGTTGGGACTGCAGTGATCACTAAAATAGTTTGAATTTATTTATTTATTTATTTATTTATTTATTTATTTATTTATTTGTTTGTTTATTTATTTATTTATTTATTGGCGCTCAGGGGTTACTCCTGGCTCTGTGCTCAGAAATCACTCCTGGCAGGCTAAAGGAACCATATGGGATGCCAGGAATGGAACCCACATCCATCCTGGATCAGCAGCGTGCAAGGCAAACTCCCTACCGCCGTGCTACTACTCCAGCCCCAAAACATTTCGACTTTAAGGTACTTCAGTAGGGCGTTTGCCTCGCATGCAGCCGATCCAGAATGAACCTTGGTTCGATTGCCAGCATCCCATATGGTCCCCTGAGCCAGGAACGATTTCTGAGCGCATACCCCTGAGCGTCACAGGGTGTGGCTCCAAAGGCAAAAAAAGTACTTAGTTATGATCCTATTTTATTTTATTATGTTTTCATTTTCAGTTTTTGGGCCACACCCAGTGGTGCTGAGGGTTTTTTTCTGGCTCTGTTCTTATGGGGGATCACTCCTGGCAGGTTCAGGAGATCCTGTGGGATGCCAGGGACGGAACCCAGGTTGGCCATGTATCTGCAGTAGCATCTCTCTGTCCTCCCTTAGTTGTGATTGTAAATAGTGGCATATTGTTGGATTCTGAGAGCGAGCTGGCTTTTTCCAGGATATATATATAATATATTCTGTTGTTTTCAAGGCCAAGGTTTTATTTATTCTTGTGATCTAATGCTGCTGGGAACATAGTGGGCTCAGTAGATGATGTGTTTTTCTCTGAAAACTGCCTGGAGCTTTATTCCTGGTATAATGTGTCGCCTATATCAGACTTCCATTCATACATAGGAAATGAGGTTACTCCAGGGCTGGAGCAGTAGTACAGTGGGTAAGGTGCTTTGCCTTGCACACACCCAACCTGGGTTCAATCCCTGACACCCTATATGGTCCCCTGAGCACCACCAGGAGTAATTCTTGAGTGCAAAGCCAGGAATAAGCCCTGGGCACTTCCGGATATGACCCAAAAAACTAGGGGAAAAAAATGGAAATAAAATGAGGTCATTTCTTTTTGACAGCCCATATTTAGTCAAGGACAATGTCACTTTCAGTGTCACTTGGTAACTTCCACTGTGCTTCCAAGTTCTTTTTAGGGTGTATGTTTGGTGAAGGGGTGGATGTCCCCCCATGCAATCCTCAGGGGTTACTTTAGGCAATTCTCAGCCACTGTGCCAGGTAAATCAGTCTTGGAACCCAGCAGTTTTCCACTGTGACTCTTTGGGCCACATACACCTGGGTGCTCTAGAGGCCTGTGGTCCCTGGGTTCAAAGTTGGGCCCCACTAAACACACAGCCTACAATCCTGTGTGTTGAATTATCTTCCCATCTCCCCCCTACCCCCCAGTTTATACCCCTGTATAAACTAACAATGCCTGGCCTGGGGCCCTCAAATAGCCCTTTACCTGTCCTTGGCAGGCATTCATCATGGTGCCATGTAGCCCCTGGGCACAGACCAGACCAGCTCACTTGCTTTCAACCTTGCCCTTTTGATTGAGGCTATGGGACGGGAGACAGAGCAGGGCTGGTTGGAAAATCATTCTCGGGGTTTCCTAGTTGAGGGGTAATAAATCAGCCCCATTACTGTGTTTTCGAAAGCTCATGTTTTGTATGTATCTGAGAAGGGGCAGTAGGAACACAGATACTCTTGTTACATAGCATCAGGTGGATGGTCCAAGTTCCCTGTGTGAATTTACTTTCTTTTATTTGTCTTTTCTCTCCTAGTAGGGTTTGGGGACCCTATGGGAGGCCACGTGTCAGCTGCATGCAAGGCAGGTGCCCTGACATCCCCACTGTAATATCCCTCTACTGTTCTTTATAACTGAAACTTATCTTTGAAAATTCAGATCTTTGATTTTTCCATTGTTTTCAGAGTGAGATTTGTACATTTCTCTTCCCCCTTTAAAAATAAAAGCACAACATGTAAAATGCCATTTTACTTTTTGTTATTGTTGTTTTGGAAAAGGAGGATTTGGGCCACACTTGGGGGGTAGTGCGATGGGATCCTCCTGGCTCTGCACTCAGATCATTCCTGCTGGTGTTCGAGAGACCCTATGGGATCCCTGGGACCGAACCCAGGCCAGCCATATGCAAAGCAAGCACCTTACCCACTGTACTATTTTGTCCAGGCCTATATGACTTTTATTTATTTGTTTGTTTGTTTATTTATTTATTTATTAAATAATAAATAATAAGTACCAGCTTTTAAATGCTGGTACTTCTGGGAATATTTATTGATTGGTGATACTCAAAAGTTTCTCAAAGATTTTTGGCACTGACTAGTCATTTATTTTAATATAGATTGACTGGTACCTCAGTCCTATTAATTTGAAGTTGGACCACACCTGGTGGTGCTCAGGTGGTTTCTCCACTTGGTGCTCAGGGATCTGTGTAGCACCATTGCTCAAACCTGAGTCTTTTCCAAGTGAAGTAATGATCCAGCCCAGTTACTGACTTTATAGTTTTCTAACTTAGAGGCACAGCTCAGGACTCCAAGAAACGAGAATTTGAGTTTTCTACTGGAAATGCAGGGCTAGTTGTTTTGGAAGCCTCCCTGGAGGAATAGGCAGATGTGGAGGCATCATCCCTGTTGCCTGCCCTCTGTTGATTGCTTCTTTGCAACAGAACAAAAGAAACAGGATGTCAGCCCCAACCTCCACTTGGGTTGGTGGGCACACTCCCTGTGAGATGCTTTGGAATTGAGGCAGTGCCAGCTCTGTAGATCTGCCCACAGATGAGTGCATCTTTGGCCTCTCTGGCACCCTTGCCATCAAGCACCCCATCTGCCTGAGGTAGGGAGCAGTCATGCCAGAGGGCAGCCAGCAGGCTTCCTGGGAACCGCCCCAGCCTGCCCAGGTGGAGTTCACTCCTTTTCTCTTCCACCAGCAAAACACTGTTTTGTGCTGCTGAGAACAGTGGTGCAGAAATGAGGGGTTGTCTCTGCCAGCAAGTGAATCTCCCGTAGACCCCACTTACAATCCTGGCTCGACTCGATGACAAGTCTCATCATTTGATGATGTGTCAGGGGCAAGAGAGGAATTGCATGGTCCTAGCCATGGCCTCTCTTAAACTGGTTACAGAGGAACTTTTGGAGTCCGAAGGATATTGGGGCCAGGAAGGGCACAGTTGGATTTTATGTAGACACATGGGTGTGAGCTTGCTTGTAGGTTTGTTTGTAGTGGTGTTTGGTCCTGTGTTGAGTCCCTCCATGAGGTGTGCAATGCTCTTTCTTTTTTGCAGAAAGTCACCTACCTTTCTGCAAAGGTGGGTCTGTCTGTGATCCCCACAGTCCCCTTAGTCACCTGCTGGACTTAGGACCGTGCATGTGGCTCCTGGTCTTCCTGACCATTTCGGAACTTTGCTGGTCTTCATCCCTTGGGGACAGGGGAAACACTCCAGCTGGTACAGAATGGGTGGTGAGAACCTTTGGTTGCATCCCGGAGACAATGAGATGCTCAAGATTGAACCATTCTGGGTGGAGAAGGGCAGTGGTGGTCCAGCTGCCGGGACGTGCAGAGGGCTGGAACTGGGGATGAACGAGAAGGTCTGAGGAGGCCCAGGGAGGACTCCTGGTGGTTTTGGAGGGTGGAGGAAGAAACTTTGGGGTCAGAAGCCCTGTGTGAGTTTCCACTTGTAAGAACAGAGATGGAGGGGCCGGGCGGTGGCGCTAAAGGTAAGGTGCCTGCCTTGCCTGCGCTAACCTTGGACGGACCGCGGTTCGATCCCCCGGTGTCCCATATGGTCCCCCAAGCCAGGAGTAACTTCTGAGCACATAGCCAGGAGTAACCCCTGAGCGTTACTGGGTGTGGCCCAAAAACCAAAAAAAAAAAAAAAAAAAAAAAAAAAAAAGAACAGAGATGGATACTTGGGCTTGCTATGGATTCACTGAGTCCACCAATAAGCTTCTGACTCTTTGCTCTGGGTTTTGTTTTTGTCTCTATGGATTTATTTGAGGGGGAGGGAGTACCTGGCAGTGCTCAGGGACTACTCTCAACTCTCAAGCTTGGTGTTACCTAGGGGACTTTGCAGTGTTGAGGATCAAACCCAGACTTCCTGTCTACAGACCTTTGAGCCGTTTCTCTAGGACTGCCAGCTTATTCTCTCTCTCTCTCTCTCTCTCTCTCTCTCTCTCTCTCTCTCTCTCTCTCTCTCTCTCTCTCTCTCTCTCTCTCTCTCTCTCTCTCTCTCTCTCTCACACACACACACACACACACAGCTTTCTGTCTAGGCAGGTATTTGCCTGCTTGTCCCTGTGTGTCATTTTCTAATTTCCCCTTTGGCTGGGGTGTGGCTGTTTGATGCCCGAGCAAAGCTGCTCTTAAGAAATTCCTTTTTATTCAGCTGCTGCTCCAGAAACCACCCTGGGATCTGGTGGCCTCGGCTCCTGCATTTCAATAGCAGGGGGAGTAGCTGTGTGGGAGGAATCCAAAATAGCAAAGAGACGACATAAAAAAGGACAAAAACAACACACACACACACACACACACACACACTCCCTACATCTGAGCGCTTAAAGGGTTTGACAAAAGATTCATCACGGGCAGGAACATTGAGGCCACACACGGGCGTGGCTTTTACTTGATAGACTGATGGAGACAGAGAAAGGGTGTGTGTGTGTGCATGTGACAATCACCCAAGTGACAGTCACCAGCTCAATGAAGGGAGGCCTCAGCTCCCCTGCAAGTGTCCCCAAGTTGGGGTGTCCAAGCCACGGCACTCAGTGGTCAGGCTTCTCGCCTCCCTGTGCTCCTGAACACCATCCAAGAGCCTTAAATTTTATTTTTAGGAGGGTGGGATTTTCCCATCCCCATTCCGAATCTTACATCACTGGAGACCTGGCCCACCCACGGGGCATCCTGCTTTGTGCTCCCACGCGAGGGCAGAGACGACACCACCTGGACAGCACCCGGGGCAGGGCAGGTTCCTGTCATTCCTGGGCTGCCCAGACAAACCAGTGTTTCCACGCAGCAAGCCCATGCGTGAGCCTGGCATCCGAGCCTGGTGGCTCAACTGCAAGTAGGTGCTGGACACCAGCAGGACTGACCTTCCGTGTTGCTCTTCTTTTTTGTGTGTGTGGGGTGTTGGATCATACCCAAATTCAGTGGCATTCGGGAGTTACTCCTGGCTCTAACACTCAGAAAATTCAGCTGGCAGGCTCAATGGACATTATGGGATGTCAGGGATCAAACCTGCGTCGTCATGCAAGGCAAATGCCCTCCCCGCTGTGCTATTTCTCCAGCCCCAACGACTGAGGCTTCTCCAAGGCTTCACATCTTTGAGTGTGAAGGGGCTGGATGATAAATAAGGTTCCCTTAAGATTCCAGTTCTGGGAGTGGTGGCAAAAGCTGTAGGCGTCTGCCTTGCTGCATGCTAGCCTAGGAAGGACCCCAAGCCAGGAGCGATTTCTGAGTGCATAGCCAGGAGTAACCCCTGAGCGTCACCGGATATGGCCCCAAAACAAAAAATAAACAAACAAAAATATAATTCCAGTTCTGGGGAACTTGAGAGATTAGACCAGGATATGGACTCCCTTAGCCCTACCTGGATGGATCCCTGAGCACAGAACCAGGAGTAAGCCTCAAGTGAGCCCCAGTGATGCTGCTGGTGTGGGTTTGAGGGTTTGGCTTCCGTGTGGATCTTGGCACTTAGCCGACACTCGGCACCAGATGTGTACCCGAGTAATGTTCTTAATCGGCCGCTTAGCTGTTAGGAATGATCGATGGCCTCGAAGATGGGTGTGAGCCGATGAAATGGTTGAGCCTATTTAATTTTCTCTGACTTTGCATTCTGTTCTTCGAGGAGGGGGTTTTCACCAGGCCTGTGTTAGGGTTGCTGATGTGAAGGGCAGTGGCTGTTGGAGGAACCGAGACGTCACTCCCTTTGCTCCAGACCTGGTGGACTACTGTGGGATATCTAATGGAGCTCAGAGGCCCGGCCTGATTTCACGACTGTGTTTGTTCCCTCACTGCCAGGGACATAGGGCCGAGTCACCCAAATTGACAGGAAGGAACTTTAAATCCTGGGCGAGGATTTTTCTAGAAGGGGAGGCAGGTTAACTGAGTGATGTGTGGGTGTGTGCTCAGGAGAAAGGACAGAACAGAGCATTTGCGTTGGGAGCTTTTAACATGTTTATTTTTCAAATTTAGTTCATTTGATTGGGAATCACTCCAGCAGTTCATGGGAGGTCAGGGAGCAGGAAGGGGGGGGGGTCCCTCCAGAACCTTCTTGCCAACCCAGTGGTCTCTCAGAGGCCTCTCAGAGTGAGCGTCTGAGGGGGCTGTGCCGGATGCTGCCCAGAGCATCCATGCCCAGGTGACTGTACAGTGACGGGAGTGGAACCCAGCTCGCTCCTGTTCCACGTCTCCTACACCTACTTTACAGTGGAGAACAGGCCTAGTGAGGGTCCCAGTGCTTTTATATTCTCTAGCAGTTGAGGCCCAGAGAGAACTTCTCTCTATGCAGAGATGGGGTGGAGGTGGGGAGCTTCCCCGAGGATGTGTTAGGTGTTGGGCAGAGACCAGGGAGGCCCAATGGGTGAGCAGTGCCTAGATCCCAGGGCTTGGGCCTAGTCTGCCAGATCAAGACTGCCTGAGGCCTGGGACCTGCTGGCATTGGTCATATCAACAGCTAGTTTCATGTTGCCAGGCAATGATGAGTGGGTGAAGGAGACTCCAGAGGCTTGGAAACAAAACTCCAGGCTTCCTGAGGTCCCCGCCAGAGATGGGTACACTTCACTGAGAATGAAGGTGCAGACCACAGAGGTAGTGGGACTCTTTGGACCTTGCTGAGGAAGGAGCAATCAAGGGAGGCCACAAGCCTTGAGCAGCACACGTGGTACCTCCAGCCTCAGCTCCTTGCGTGCAAGGTTATGCTTGCAAACCGCTGCCTGAGAGAGTGTCAGCCCCATTTGGGGCTCAGGGTGGGAGCCTCAACAAGGATGCCTCAGTTTCCCAAGAGCTCCTGCTACCTCCTCTTTCGTCCCCATTCCTCCTTGGACTCCTGAGTCTCTGTGAAAGGTACTTTGGGTTTTTTGTTTTTCACCAGAATGCAAATAGTCCTGCCCTCTACCAGCAAAATAGGAAAATGCTTTCTTATTTGTTTATAGTTTTGAGTTCACACCCTGCAGGGCTCAAGGCTGACTCTTGACCTTGTGCTAAAGTATCACTCCTGTCGGTGCTCATGGGGACCCTGGGTGGTACCTAGGATCAGCTGCATGCGAGACTATCACTGGCCCCACTGTGTTGTGGCTCAGGCCTCTTGGGAGCGGCTCTTTGAGGGCATCAGATCACAGTGCTTCACCCAGATGCCATAGTACCGTGGAAGATGCAGGCACTTTTAAGCATGTTCAGGTGGGGGCATATCAGGACGGTGTGTGTGTGTGTGTGCAAATTGAGGTGAATCATCACAACACTGGAAGGCTAATGCTGCCCATGGGACCCGCTGCCCGGTGACAGCAGAGATGCCATCTGGACTGGTTGGGGGGGCGCCCTGCTCGGCGCTGCCTTGCTCTGAGTGTGATGTTTGCTGAGCAAACAGCAGTAAGCTGGGCTGGCCCAAGTGTGGATCCTTCCATGGCTCAGTGTTGGTTTCTGAGTAGGGACTAGAGCCACCAGCCTTGTCATTCCTAAATGTCACTTCAAATACACTTTCCTGCCAAAATATTGTGACCAACTATGGTGACATTTCTTATTCACCCCTTGTACATTCTTAAAACACTCATGCCTGGGATGCATGAAAAGATGCATCTTCACTGCTCTGAGTCCAAGGGCTATGGTGATGGTAGAAGGATGGAGGAAGAGGAGGCCGTAGCTGGTATGGCCTGGGAGATACTACAGGTTTTGAAACTGGGGGGTCACTCTCATTCTAGTTTGTCATTAGCTGGGGTGAAGGCTGCAAATCCACCATCCCAGAGGGCAGCTTGGGAAGGGAGGAGGCTGGGTGTGAAGTAGGTTCCCGGGGTTGGATCACCCGGGAGGGACGAGAGCTCATGCACCTGGTGTAAAATAAATCCCATGGTTTGTACGATCGCCCCACACACTGTATCTCCAACCCCAGGCAGATGAGTCTGATGAAGCAAGGTATCGATGAAGCTTAATAAACCAAGCCAGTCAGGAAAGAATCATGGAGTCCATGGCTTTTCGCCTCATGGTCTCTTGGCCTGAACCAAAAGCCAGAACTGCCTCTTTATTAAACCAATAGCCAGTGATAGCACAATGGTAGGGTTTTTGCCTTGCAAGTGACTGACCCAGGACAGACCTGGGTTTGATCCCTGGTATTCCATATGGTCCCCCAAGCCTGCCAGAAATAATTTCTGAGCACAGAACCAGCAGTAACCCCTGAATGCCACTGTGTGTGGCCCCAAAACCAATAAATAAATAAACAAACCAATACCCATTCACCAGGAAGGAGAAGATCGAGTAATCCAGATGGGCTTTTACATATCAAAAGGAGAGGTTTTAAGGAAACACCTTTGTTTTAGGTTAATTTCTGGGTGTCATTTTATAATTCCTCCTTTCTATTTGAAACAACAACAACAACAAAAAAAAAAACGAAAAAAGCTACAAAAAAGACCTCATTCGGGTACCAGTTGTAAAATAGATCACACAGTTTGTGAGATCATCCTACAGATTATATTTCTAATCCCAGGCAGATGGGTCTGAAGAAGCAGAGTAGCAGTGAAGGATTAGTAAACTAAGCCAGTCAGGAAAGATTCATGGAGTCAGTAGTTTTTTTTTTTTTTGCCTCATGGTTCCTCTGAGTACGCCAAGCCAAAAACAGACCTTTCTTTATGAATTCAATACCCATTCACCAGGAAGGGAAAGTCCAGAGACAGAGACAAAAGTACCTATCCAGGTGGGCTTTTACATATCAAAGGAAGAGGTTCAAGGAAAGAGGAAATTGGGGAAATGGCTTTGTTTTGGGTTAATAGCTGGGTATCATCTTACATCCCCAGATAGGGGATCCTGGAGTATTTGCAGCTGTGAGTGGCCCATGTGGAAGGGAACTTTCCAGGGGAAAGGGCCTCTGCCTGCCTGCTCCCTGGAGTGTTCTGTTCTCTCTGGCTCCTGGTCAGTGTCCTGGAACCTCATGCAGACAACCAGGAGCTCCCAGGAAGCCCACACTTCTAGGTGTCAGCACAAGGTTCATAATTTACTACAAGGAAAGTTCCAGCAGCCTCTGGTAAATGATGTGTGTCTGTACCTGGTGTTCAGTGGACTATTCCAGAAGCTGAATTTAGGGGCCAGGAGGGATGCTGCTAAAGTTAGGCGTCCTGGGTTCTGTTGCAATTCAGCCCTTGATGGGGTTGACTGATGGAGGGATGGAGGACGAAGTCTTTCCCTTGCAGCTCAGAGCACACATCTGCCACCCTGTTCAGCCGGCAGTTCTGAGGTGAAGCGGTGGGTAAAAGGCTAGCAGACAGTCAGGCTTGTGAAAATATCAGCTTTATTCAGAGGACAAGACTGAAGCCAAAAGCCTGAGCATCAGTTCCAGCCAAAAAGCCCCTCACCTTCCACAGACCCTTGTTTTTATCCCCAGAATCAGGTACCACCCAAGAGTGGGATCAGGTACCACCCAAGAGTGGGAGCAGAATGCCAGGTCACACCCTAGGGTAGGGCACAATCACCGATCAGGGTAGGGTCAGTAACATAATAATCCCATTGAAATGTTTACATACACAACAGGTTCCATCCCAGCATCTCTCTTCTCTGTCTCTCTGTCTATGTATCTGTGTCTTTGTGTCTCTTTCATCTGCTTCTAGGAATCTCTGGTGTAATGAGCTTTTGGGGAAGTGGAAAATATCTGTCAAACTCGGCGCTCTCCTCACTGTAAAGGGAATGTTCCCAAAACTGTACAGACCCATGTTGTGGTTTGGTGAGTGAGTCGTGTAAGCTCTACTTTAAGACAGATCAGACGTGGGAAGTTTCAGGAAGCAACTGGATGGACCCAGATGTCACATCTGCAGCGTCATCCACCGCACCCCACAGTTTGTAATACTCCCATTATATCTGCCCAATTCGTGACTTCAGGAGGTGAACCCCAAGGCTCACTCTGCCCAGAGGTTGGGGGTCCCACCCAGGGGCCTCTGGCCAAGTCCCCTGTACATCCTCGATACTGCACCAACCAGGGATGGGAGAGCTCCATGATCACAAACTCTGCTGCTCTCTGACAGGAGCCAACATGGGGTGAGGGGACTGCTGAAACTCCTTATATGTGCCCTGTCCCCACCAGAGCGTCTGCTCTGTCTTGACGGAGGGGCTGACTGAGTCAGGGGGCCTTGCCTGGGAGTTGGTCCTGGTAACAGGCTCCTCCACGCCTCGCCCACCCCAGCTTCGGGCCTGGCGCCAGGCGGCATCTCCCCCCAACCCCGGCACCCGCCTCCTCGTTATCTCGCAGCTGAGCCTGTCCTGCTCCCTCAAAATCTAATCATGGGGTGAGAAAAGCCCCCGCTTGGCGCACCCGGCCCCCAGCCTCTCAGCACCTTTTCATAAGTTGAGTCTGTGTTTAAAGATAGGGTTTGTCTTTCCATCCAAGCCATCATTCATTTCCAGTGCAGTGGCCGTGTTTCTGCCAGGGTGTGTGTGTGTGTGTGTGTGTGTGTGTGTGTGTGTGTGTGAGAGAGAGAGAGAGAGAGAGAGAGAGATGTGTGTGTGTGTGTGTGAGAGAGAGAGAGAGAGATGTGTGTGTGATGTGTGTGTGTGAGAGAGAGATGTGTGTGTGTGATGTTTGTGTGTGTGTGTGTGTGTGTGTGTGTGAGAGAGAGAGAGAGAGAGAGAGAGAGAGAGAGAGAGAGAGAGAGAGATTCATTTCACCTGCCTGGGAAGTACCAGGGCCACTGGCTGCAGGAAAGAGACAAGCGAGAGACAGAGAGAGATAGAGAAATTCATCCCACCCACCCAGGCCGCTCCAGGCTGCCTGCCAGCCGGTGCCCAGCTGCATCTAGAGCCCACTTATTTACACATCTGTCCCCCATCTTTCCTGAGACCCCTGAGGGCAGAGCAGGGCTGCAGTGCGGATCCTGGCAGCTTCCTAAGGCTTGTGGGGGTGGGTCATGGAGGATGGAGGAAGCTGAGGGTAAAGCTATAAAGGACACTGCCCTTTGCTCAGCATCCCCAGCATCTGCTTTGTGTGTGCATGTGTGTGTATTGTGTGTATATGAGTGTGTGTACTACATTCAGTCTTACTTGGTGACTTCTGCATGCTCAGTGAATGGTGCTCACTCTAGCTCAAGCCCAGAGAACTGCTCATGCAGTAAGGAGGGCAGAACTTGGTCTCCCATATTCACAGCCTCACAGTCCCGTGCACAGCCCCTTGAGCAATCTCTGCCCATGGCTGTCATCTTCTATGATCTCTAGCATGTCTGCCTCTTGCAAGGAAGGAACAATAGACCAGGCCCGATTGTCCCCTGATCCCTGGGTGTCACAGGATCATGAAGGGGTTCCAGCCCTACCCAGAGAGCTCAGTAGACTCTGCCCAAGCCTCCCTTTCCTTCAACTATGGCTCACACCAAAATGTGGGGGTCATAACTGACTATAAAATAGGTCTAGAAGGGCTGAGGAGGAAATACAAGGATGAAGGTGCTTGCCTGTCCCCGTTGGAGCCACAGGGTTTAGGGTTCCCCCAATCATCATGGGTGCTGCCCTGGAGCCCTCCCACAACACGGCCATGATGAGCCGAATAATTCTCAGCACCACCAGACCTAATGGACAAACACTCTATTTCAGACACTGGCATTGACCCATACACCCTCTTGGTGGGAATCATGAGGGGATCCTGAACTTTCTAACCACTGCTTGGGCTCCGTCCCCAACATTTATTTTTCTTTTTGGTTTCTGGACCACACCCAGCAATGCTCAGGGGCTACTCCCCGCTCAGTGCTCAAGAACTGCTCCTGGCGATGCTCAGGGGACCAGATAGGATGTCAGGCCACGAGCAAGGCAATAGCTTTACTCACTGTCCCATTGCTCCAGTACCCCAACGTCTTTCTATCATAAAGTAAATGTATAACAGTATTAGTTAATGCTTGATTTGTACTCCTGCCTTGTAGATAGATATTCAGGGCCATGCAAAAAATCTCAAGCACAAACTGTCTACCCCCTTCTGTCTGGCTTCAGAACTTGTGCTCATTTTCTGTGCTCCCGATCTGTCTTCCTTCCACAGGCTGTGTGCATTTAGCAGGATAAGGGCAAGAGAGACTTTGGCTTTGGGGGGTTCTAAATTTGTTGCGGCACTTTACCCTTATGCCAACAGTGAGCCAGTTGTTCAGAACCTCCAAATTCAAATCGGAAGTTTGTGCCCCATCTCTCTCTACTCTGGGTCTGTCCCTTAGCAACTGAGGTTGAAGTGAAGGCCAGAGGGAAATGAAAGGTTGTTTTCAAACACTCTGCTATTTTGTAAACCTAAGCTCTACCCCCTCTCCTTCCCCCCCTCCCCCGCAACACCCCAGAACTGAGATGTGTATTTGTTGGGCTAATATTTATCCTTGGAAGTGATTAAATTCATGATTGCAAAACCATGAGGACATTTGGATAGTTTGCTGTTTTTGAGGTTTCCTTTAGTGTGATCCAAAATATCTTCAGAGTAGGAACTGAATATGACTAGGTTGCTCCCTCAAAAAAAAAAAAAAAAACAAAGAGAAGAAGAAACCAGTAAACCCCACCTGGTAGAATCAGCACAGTAGAATCAAGTCTCCAGGCCTTCATCTAGCTAGCCATATTGCTAACGAGGCAAACAGGTGACCAGTGCTCACACTTGGGCTTTGCCAATAATGACAGAATGGAGCTGTTCATGGCCAAACCCATCTCTCTCTCTCTATCTCTCTCTCTCTCTCTCTCTCCCCCCCCCCCAGGTTGGGCTTTGCCAATAATGACAGAATGGAGCTGTTCATGGCCAAACCCATCTCCCCATCTCTCTCTCTCTCTCTCTCTCTCTCTCTCTCTCTCTCTCTCTCTCTCTCTCTCTCTCTCTCTCTCTCTCTCTCTCTCCCCCCCCCCCCCAGGTTAACTGCTCTGCTGTCTTGTCAGAGTCTTCTCCGAAAGCTCTTGCTTTCCCAACTCCATTCATGCTTAGGTAAGCAGGAGGGCCGGAGGCAGGCTGAGGTTGATAATATGAGAAGTTGGAACTTAATTTCTCTCTCTAAAACATTTTTAAACATTTTTAAAAGTTGAAATCGACACCAATCCAGAAGCCCCTCCCCCCAATCCTTCCTGGGTTTCCTAGAGGCTCCCTAAGACTCCAAGGACTGATGAGACACCAAGCAGCAAGGGGAGGCCCCATGAAGGAGAGAAATCACTGAGGAATCCTGTACGTGCTTGGAGCATCCACAAGTGGAGCAGAATCTGCCAGGTTTCAGGCTGCAGGGAGTGGATGGGTTCCCTCGGTAAAGGTTTCAGGGTCTGTATAACCCAGTGTCTCTCTAGTTGGGTAAAGACAGAGTCAGGCCAGGCCCTGGGGCTCTTGAGCTGTAGCTATGATACTTGACCCAATCTTAGCTGGAAAATGGCAGGCAAGGTGCAACCCAGAAAAGGGCAGACACGGCCGCCATCCACGAATGTCTTTGTCCTCGTGGCCAACTGTCCAGGCTCATTGTTCTTTGCATGGAACCTACCAGTTCTGGCCTATTAGTTGAAGAAGACCCGTGTAATGCCCTTTTTTGAGATGTCCAGCATCTCATGACCAACACCCCTCAAGAGGCAGGTGCTATGCCCTGAAGCATGGAGTGACTGCAGATGGTCTGAGGAACTAGACTGGAGAGACTTATGGAACCCAAAAACCAGAGGTGGTGGTGAGGCCTGCAGGGGTAGGGCGCTGTTGAAGAGTTTAGTGTTGATGGATGATTTGATGCACCAGTACCTGCCACTGTATTTGCTATAGTTGGACACCCCCCCCCCCAGAAGTTCTTTGTGCCTCTTCGACACCTCCTGTTCTGTTGAGAGAAAATGTCAGTACTGACTTGAAGATTAGCTTGGCCACTGCTGGAAAATAAAGGATACTCCAACAGAGAACAGCTAGAAGCCCCCCTTCAGCCAGACCCTCCCCATGTACCCCTGTCATCTATGACCTTGGAGTCACCTTGGAGACATCTTGGGTGTCCTGAAGGGTTAGAACCTCCTTCTTTTGAATAAACAGTGTGAGTTCCAGGAGCAAGCTGGGTCATCTTGTACGGGGTGCAGGGGGCCGGGAAGAGGGGAACTTCTAAACCCTGATGAATCAGTAGGATTTTGTACTTACTAAATCAAATCACTTGTCATTTATAGAAACTGTCTAATGCAGCAAATTCTTGAGCATCCACTCTTGCTGGAAACTGGCAGTGAAACCGAGCATTAGAATAACAGAAAAATATACAGCTCGATTTACCTTGAATTCCCCCATCCAATATGGTAAAAAAAAAAAAAAATGAAAAAACCAAACAAACAAAAAACCCAAGTTGGCAAAAAATCAGGGGCTGATTGAGCTCTGATGGCTGCAGTAGGTAATTACGGGCTGGGAAGATGGGTTGGGAGAGAGGCACTTTCTCTGCAGAAGCTGTGCAGCTGTGGTTCCAGTTAAATCCCCCTCACCACCATGTATGCCCCTTGAGCACCATCAGGGGTCACTGCTAAGAAGCACTGGTTGTGGCCTCCCCCCAAACAAACAAATGAACAAACAAAAATCACTACCCTGGAGTGAGTAATCATGTCTGTTTCTTCCTTAAAATATAATAACTTCCTTAAAATAAAACAACTTCTGCTTTTATTCAATTTTCGGGGAGATAAGGTGTATGTGTACAGAGGAATGAACCCACACTCTCTGCATCCCTGAACCACCTCTCTTACCATAAATAACTATTTCTAGTGTCTGCCATTGAGGTAGGCTGGGGATAGAGGTGGAGACCAGAGGGAAAGTGGGGGCATTGATGGCAGGAAATCAACACAAGTGAAGGGTTGAGAACATTGTCCCATGACCAAAACTCAACTATCAATAACTTTTTAACTCTATCTCATGGAGATTTAATTGAAAAGAAAGGAAGGGGGCCGGAGAGATAGCATGGAGGTAGGGCATTTGCCTTGCATACAGGACAGTGGTTCGAATCCCAGCATCCCATATGGTCCCCCAAGTCTGCCAGGAGCGATATCTGAGCGTAGAGAGCCAGGAAGAACCCCTGAGCGAGGCCGGGTGTGAACTAAAAAAGAAAAGAAAAAGAGAAAGAAAAGAAAGGAAGGAAGCATTAAACAAAACCACAAATAAACACAAAAGAGGTGCTTCAGTAGCCCTTCATATAAGACATGTGCTGTTATTTACCCAAAAACAACTTTCAAATTTTTTTTTTTGAGTTGTTAACTTTTTTCTTGGGGACCACACCTGCCCAGTACTTCAGGACCTAGATCTGGATGCAAGGGGCCGTACTTCATGCTGGGTATTAAAACCATGGTCAGCCGCATCCAAAGCAGGTAGCCTTAACCTCTTCGCTTTCTCGGGGATTAGCATACCTTGTGCCAGGAATTTGAACCAGGGTTGGCTGCATGCAAGGCAAGAGCCATGACCACTGTATTATCTCTCTGGCCCGAAAAAAAAAAACTAGTTATATAATTGAGACCTTGGGCAGCATAGACAGCAGTGGATACATGTTCCCTGCAGGAGTAAACCTCCTTAAAAGATACCTTTGTGTTGCATCTTGGAGACAGAGGGAAAAACCAAGCTCTCCAAAGATGCTGGGAATTTCCTGGCCTCGTTGGAGGCCACAATTGGGAATGACAGTATTGAGGTGTCTTTCTGAGCAATCAAAACTTAAAGAAGCTGTTCGGGTCCAAAAGCACATGTTTCCACCCAGTGCTGGGGTTCTAGGGCTCCCCATAAACAACATTTCTGAATATCTCATGTTCTGTTCTTTAGAATATATGAGATTGGGGCTGGAGTCATAGCACAATGGGAAGAGCGATTGCCTTGCAAGCAACTAACCTGAGTTTTATCCCCTGCATCCTATATGGTCCCTTGAGCACTGCCAGGAGTGATCCCTGAGTGCAGAGCCAGGAGTAAGCCCTGAGCATTCCTGGTTGTGCCCACCCCCTCCCGAATAAAATGTTCTCAGAACATTGGAAGGGGAGCTGTTGACTAAGATTCCTAGATACTGTTATTAGATGAACCAAAGGTCACCTCTGGTCTGGTTCCCTGCCCACCTGCCAGCAAGTGGTTCCCCTTGCCAGCAAGCCAAAATCCTCCATCTATGGAGAATATTTCTCCTCCCGCTCCTCAGAATAAATACTGAGTCCCCCACCCCACCATAGCATTCACCGAAAGTCTTCAGTAAGATGCAGATTCAGAATGTTAGGCTAATGGATGGCTGGACTGTGAATATCTGTGACTGTTTCTTTCACTGGCCCTGTGTATTTGCGGGGAAAGTCCTCGAGGAAAATGAAAATCAGGACTTGGCATTTTCTAGTCTCAATTTCAAGCCTGAAGGTAATAAATAGGAGTTTGGAGCTTATTTGGAGAATCAAGCCGGGCTGAAAACAAACCTGCACAAAAGCTCTTTTTCATACTAAAGTTGGGGGGGGGGTGGGGGTGGGTAAAAAGAATCTCTTTGGTCTTTGTTGCTGATTTTGGTCTGTTGTTACTGATAGAACCTTGATAAAAATTGAGGCTAGACATTCACCCTTGGCGGCTACACTGCTCTTTGCAAGATCTGTAGGCCAAAGCCGTGTGTGTGTGTGTGTGTGTGTGTGTGTGTGTGTGTGTGTGTGTGTGTGTGTGTGTGTGTGTGTGTGTGTGTGTAAGTTTTTAACCAGCTACACTGCTCTTTGCAAGGCTATGGGTGTGTGTACGTGTGCAAACAAGTGTGCACATGCACAAGTTTTAACCGGCCAACATTAGCATTTTTTCCCTGCCTTCTCTTGGTATTAAGGGTTAGAAAGAAATAACAGAAGATCTTGTCTGTCCCAAACCAGCACTTAGGTGTGTACTTCAGACTGTAAGGCAGGAGGTGAAAGATGGGTACACTCTGGCTGCCAAGGCGACCCATTTCTCCAGCCCAGTCTTTCCACCTTTAGAGCAAAGGGCATCAGTTTCTGTTCGCTGCAAGAGAAGGAAAAGTCTGTGTGGACAGAAGGGTCAAAACGCCTTTATGAGGGCCGGAGCGATAGCACAGTGGGTAGGTCTTTCACACAGCCAATCTGGGTTCAATCTCCGGCATCCCATATGGTCCTCCGAGCCTGCCAGGAATGATTCCTGAGCACAAAGCCAAGAGTAACCTCTGAGGGCAACTGGGTGTAGCCCAAAAACCAACCAAACAAATGAAAACAAACCACGTTCACTGCTTTGTTTAGGTCCAGCAAGATGTTCATACTACTACCATCCTCCAGGTCCTATATGACTTGGGCCTTTGGGTGCCTGTACCCACACATGTGACCTGCTTCTGGGGCCATCAGCCCCTGGAGGGGGCACAGAGGAGAGATGTGGCTACATTTGCCTGGGCTCACCCGAAGCCTGTGTAGACTGGCAGGATAGTCCACAGCATGGCACATTTAATGACTTATTGGGAAAAGAAGCTGCATCTAGGGGGCCAGAGTGATAGCATAGCGGCAGGGCATTTGCCTTTCGAGATGCTGAGCCAGGACAGACCCGGTTCAATTCTCATCATCTCATATGGTCCCCCGAAACAGCCAGGAGTGATTTCTGAGCACAGAGCCAGGATTAACCCGAGGGCTGCCAGAGGTGATCAAATAGCAAAACAACAAAAAAGCTGCATCTAAATTTCTCTTGGATCAGAAAGTGTGCAGAGAGTTACCCGCCAAGTCAAAGAATCGGATGGAAATTAAACAAATGTCTCCCAGGTCCCCCATTGAAACCCCCCCCTCCATTGATGGCCCCTCAGCTCTTTGCTGATCACTTCAGTGGGAGACGTTCCTCCAGGCCAGCTCAGGAAGCAGCATCTAGTTTCTTTGACATCCTAGAGGATGCCCCAGGGTGTGATTCTCCCAAGATACTGATGGGACAAGTGGACGGAAAGATAAACAGAAGTTAGGGGAACACTGGAATGTCTTCCTGAGCATCACAAGCAGACACTCAGCCCCGTGTGATGTCATGGGGCCTCTGATAACCCCCGATGGCTGGCAGGATGTAACACTAATAGGATCAATTGGAGAAATGGGGGGAAGACAGAATTGGGCCCACACCCAGTAGTACTCAGGGCTGACTCCTGACCCTGAGCTCAGGGATCACTTCAGGCAGGGTTTGGTGACCCTGTATAGTACCAGGGATCAAACCTGGGTTGGCTGTGTATGAGACAAGTGCCTTATGCCCCGTACCATCTCTTCCTTTTTCATCACGTATCCCCCAAGCTCTCGGGCCCCAAGGACTCCAAGCCTGGTTAGAAAAATGGATTTCAAAGTCAAGGGTGCATTTCTGCTGGTGCTGAGCTGGCCCCAGGGATGCTTTTGCATAGCGGAACACTTCCTGGAGACACAGACAGGCAGACGATTCTGATGGATAAGCCAGAGGTGCACAATTGTCTCTCTTAGCAACCGCCTTTACTCTGAGTTCAAGAAGAATTCTCATAAAGATAGTACAGCAGGGAGGGTCTTTGTCTTGCATGCATCTGACCTGGGTTCCATCCCCATCACCCTATATGGTCCCCAAAGTCTGCCAAGAGTGACTCCTAAGTGCAGAGCCAGGAGTCAGCCCTGAACTGACTCTCTCCTCAGAGAAAAAGACAGTGCCCCTAACACAGCACTTTCCGAATGTAGTGATGGTTCTTCATTCATGTCCATCAAATGGCCTTTTCTTTGCAGCTTTGGCTGATTTAGCCAAGAACAATCTTTCTCTTTGTCCTGAGAGTGGTCGTTGTCACCGTGACAGTGGCACAGTCTATTCACGCAAATGGCTCCTCGTGCTTGTGGACATCAGCTTGTTCATCCATCCATTCAGGAACTCTGGGGAGTCTTGGTGTCTTTTCTTTCACTGAGGAGGCATGAGGGTGAGGGATGTACCCACCAGCTCACGGTGGGTCTGGATGTTTCTAAGAACCTCAAGAAATTATCTCTTGGGGCCAGACAGATAACACAGCAGTAGGGTGTTTGCCTTAATGCAGCCAACCCAAGACAGTTGGTGGTTCAAATCCCAGCATCCCATATGGTTCCTCGAGCCAGCCGGGAGCGATTTCTGAGTGCAGAGCCAGAAGTAACCCCTGAGTGCCACTGGGTGTGACCCCCCCCCAAAAAAAATTGCTCTTCAACCAGGAGTTGGTCTGAGTTTTACCCTGAAGAATCCTCCTGGTCTATTCCTTTTCTTTGTTTTAGTTTGTTTGTGTTTTGAGACTAGAGTTCCTGGTTTGTTTTTTTTATTATCTCCCACATATGTAATCATTTCTCTGAAACAAATAGAATAAAGCAATTTTTTCTTGGCCAGCTAGGAGGGAAAAGGCCACTGAATTGTCCCCTTGCCCCCAAAAAACCCCCAGCTCCGCCAGGTACCTTGTGGATACCACGTTGTGAGAGCCCTGGGCAACGGGCAGTCTAGGATGTGCAATGATGATTTTTGCTGCTTCCTCTTGGGACCTGGGGTTTCTTTTATTCCAAGGAGGTGATCCAAGTGCCAACATTAGATAAAAATCTCAGCATGCAGGCCAGAGCCATAGAATGTGGTGGTGGTGGTGGTGGGGGGTGTCTGCCTTTCGGGGGAGGGGCCCTCTCTTCATTCCAATGGGCTCAGAATTGGAAGCAGGAAGGCAGCCAACCTCGCTCGTATTGGGCCACAAAGCTTCTGTGTGCTCTGAGCTCCGGCTGGTGCCTTTTTTTTCCTGCTTTCTTTTTTCAGTTCATGTTAAAATAAGGTTGGCACGTAAATCTCAGATGGGTTTTGGGTATATAGCATTATAATCCTATCCTCTGGCATGTACCCCTCACCACCACCAACTGCCCATCCCTCACCAAGCTCTGAGCCATTGAGCCTGTTAGTCTTTCTCTAATTGGTGAAAACCCTGCAGGAATTAGCACTGGAAATAATCACCACCTTCGCCGCTGATGAAGGCCTTGGTACTTGAGCCCAGGCAAAGACTAAGCATTTTCCTTTGATTCCAAGGGTGGGCATGGTGCTAGGACCCAGCCCAGGGCTTCTCACAGGCAGTTTGCGCTGTCCTGTCCCTCGAGTAGTATCGTGTTATTTCGTCCTGTAATTCACAGAGCTCCTGTTCTTAGTTTGGATTTGACTTTGGTTTTTTGGGTTTTTTTTTTTTGGGGGGGGGGGGAGGGAGGCCACACCTGGCAGTGTTCAGGGGCTTTTCCTGCTGCTGTGCTCAGAGGGACCAGATGTGGTGTCAGGGATTCACAGCAAGGCTGGTCTCCTGCAAGTCAAGCACTTTCCCTGCTGTGCTCTTTCTCCAGCCTGCATTACTACTATTTCTTTTGGTTTGGGTTTTTGTTTCGTATTTTATTTTATTTGGGGGGAGTGGTTGGGCCACACCTGGCAGTGCTCAGGGGTTACTCCTGGCTCTATGCTCAGAAATCACTCTTGACAGTCTATGGGGATCATATGGGAGGCCAGGGATCGAACTTGGAACTTGGGTTGGCTGTGTGCAAGGCAGATGCCTTACTGGCTGTACAAATTGGTTTGGGTTTATAGTGTTTTTGTTGAATCATTATGAGATGGTTGCAAGGTTGTTCATGCTTGAGTTTCACTCATACAGTGTCCAACACCCGTCCCTTCACCAATGCACATTTTCCTCATTGCCTGCCTCTGGGGCAGACCATTTTCTTCTCTCTCTCTCTCTCTCTCTCTCTCTCTCTCTCTCTCTCTCTCTCTCTCTCTCTCTGTCTCTGTCTCTCTCTCTGTCTCTCTCTGTCTCTGTGTCTTTCTCTCTCTGTCTCTCTTTCAGTCTCTGTGTCTTTCTCTCTGTCTCTCAGTCTCTGTCTCTGTCTCTTTCTCTCTCTCTCTCTCTCTCTCTCTCTCTCTTTCTCTCTCTCTTCCCCACCCCCAGCCTTCCTATTCTCTTAAACTCACTGTGGCATCTTCCTACTTTGAAAAGTTGACAAACTGCTTGGAGGGGCCCATGGTCTGAACCAGGCTAGGCTGATGTTCGGGGCCTGCATAGGAGCAGGTGACCCAGGAAACCTACATAAACCCGAATCAGAGCTGTTGGGTTTGCCAACTCTTCTTCTCTCAGTGGTACCATTTTAATTTCTTTCTTGTTTTTTTGGGGGCACACCCTTTTGATACTCAGGGGTTAGTTACTCCTGGCTAAGCATTCAGAAATTGCCCCTGGCTTGGGGGGACCATATGGGATGCCAGGGGATCTAACCGAGGTCCTTCCTTGGATAGCGATTGCAAGGCAGACACCTTACCTCTAGCGCCACCTCACCGGCCCCCATTTTATTTCTTTTTAAATCAAAATACAAAATTATTAGAGGGGAAAGAAGGTGCTAAAGATCATCCCCAGCACCCCTGCTTACAAGACTTGCTCACTCAGCTGTCCCCAGAGCTGGCCCCCTTATTGGTGTTTTGTTTGTTGGGTTTTGTTTTGTTTTGTTTGGGTTTGGGTTCTTGGCCACATCCAGCGGCACTCATAGTTTACTTCTGACTCTATCTTCAGAAATTATTCCTGACAGATTTAAGGGATCACATGGGATGCCTGGGATCTAACCTGGGTTAACCACATGCAAAACAAGTGCCCTACTTGCTGTGCTATCACTCTGGCCCCTCACTGGTTATCTTTATTTGGGGGGGGGGGGTTTTAAGCCACATCCAGTTGTGCTCAGGGTTTACCCCTAGCTCTATGCTGAAGGATCAACCTTGGTAATCTCGGGAAATCATTTAGGGTGCTAGGGATTGAACAGGTCAGCCACATACATACAAGGCAAGTGCTCTGCCCACTGGACTGTCACTCTGGCCTTGAAACTTGCGATTGTGATACTAGTACCAAGATATGTATTGTCTTACACCTTAGACCTCAAAATAGCCACACACTGACCAAAGTTTGGCGGGGAGAACCCGCCTGCTTCTGGGTCCCTGAGGTACCTCCAGCCCTAAAGCCTCAAACCTCAGGGCATTATTCCTGCCCCACCAGGCCCAAGAGTGAGGATACAAGTGAGCACTGAGGAGATCAGTGGCCAATCCTCTGGCCCAGCAGCACTGAGAATGCACCACAGGCCTGAGCACAGACTGAGTTCCAAACAGTCACCCACACCCACAGCTGCAGCCAAAGACAAGTTGTCCTTTACGCGAAGCCAGTTGGAAGTCACAGAACTAGGTCCCATCGTCGCTTTTCCAAAGCAGTAGCTGTGCAGTTTTCTGGTCCCTGGGAAACCTAGTTCCCAGCATTCCTGAGGCCTGCCATGGGATGCAGAGGCCCTCCCATCCCCCCTTCCAGGAGAGGAAGCCCAAATAATAATTAAAACTTCACTTTTAATCTCCATTGGAAGCATGCCTTCTCTAAATCCTCTTTCAGCCGGATTTAAATATATTAGATGGTGCTTTAAAAATTCGATACTGTGTTTTCTAAGCAGTTCCAGCAGTTGGAGGTACTGACTTGACTCTGTGTATCAGTTAGACTTTTTCCCTCAGTCTCTGACTGCTGCCCTCAGCATCTTAAACCCGCCTTTGGCCCATGCATTTGGGGCAAAGATGCTCTTGTTTATCCTACAGAAACTTTGTCTCCTGGTTTTAGCCCACTGAGGACTGTCTAACAATGCACAGTGGTGCGAATACTTTTTAACTTCCACGTGGATGGCTGCCCGAATTTCCACCGAGACAATAAAATATAACTCTTGACAGCCACCTTTTCATAACTTTCCAAATATTTTTTGTTTCTTGGACAGCTTTTGAGTGATGCTCGCTTCTGAAAAGGCAACTTATTTCCTAATGGGATTTTTCAGACCAGGAAACATTGGACAACCCCAGAGAATCCCCCCCCCCCAAGATGTTGGGCCAGTGTTAAAAGCCAGAATATCTTTCCCAACTGATTTGACTTTGTTCCTTCAAGGTTCTTGCTTGTTTTTATCAATTAAATTCAATGCTGAAAAAGAATTGAAGGGGGAATGGTTTCTGGTTTGAGAACCCTTTTCCCTCAGTTTATGAGAATAAGGAATTACTCGATGATGTAGGTGTCTTGGTTGTGCAAGTTTTGCCCAACATTTTGCATGATATTAAATGTTAGGTGAATTTTTGGGGGGAAAACCACATAGTCTGAACAACCTTGTAACCATGGTGTTTAAATTTAAAATTAATTAAGAATAAATCTTAGGTGAAAACTAATCAGTACTTGCCTTGCATGTGGGAGGCTTGGGTTTGATTCCTGGCAGTACTAAAAACAACAACAACAAAAAAAAGCAAAACAAAACAGCCAAAAGACAACGAAAAGACAATTGCTGGGACTTGGCCCAGCAGTGGAAAATTAGACCTTATAATCCAATTGGGGGAATGTGGCCCAGAGCCCCATGACAGTGGATTACCCTATGTCACAATGTCTCTGAAGAACAGTACAGGGCTGACCTTGACCATGACCCCACATTTCTGGATGCTGTGGCCTTCACAGGGGAAACTCACCCCGGGACCCTGTAGGAGTTGCGTCCTTGCACCCAGGTCGTTTGAACCAGTGAGAGCCTTTGCAGAGAGCTGAGAAGCAAAATTGTTCACAGAGATGTCTAAGGGCTTCGGGAGGCTACAGTGACACTGGTGACTAGTAGGGGCATCTCAGGGCAATGTTTGTCTTTCACCTGAAAGTACCTGAAGTGCTCTTAGGGGCTTGGGCAGCTGCGGATCAGGGCTCCTTCCTCTCTCGGGCTCCATCTTTCTCTCCGAGGCCCCCAACATCCCCTGGAGACCCAGAAAGCCCAGAACACTTCTTGGCTATGACTGTGACAGTGTTGGCTGTGTTTGACCACCCAGGAAGGAGTAATGGACTTGTGTGACTTTCTACATCACCAGCTCATCATGACAGGTGCAGAGCAGCAGGCAGTCCAGAGTAAATGGATGGGGTTGGAGGTACCCTCTGGCACTGCAGCACACCCTGAATGGGAAAGCCAGCACCTGGCCAGGGAAGTTGGCTGCAGCTGGGGCCACGCCTGTCCAGGCATCCTTCCTGTGCCCTCACTGTCTCTGCTGGCACAACTTTAGGTCTCTTGGGCACCATCACCGTTTGACCTCACAGCCACAGTGCAGAGACAGCAAATCAGGATTATTGAAGGAGTCCAGAGCTGGGCTGAGTGCTTGCTTCTTTTGAGGTAACGTCTGACATTTTTTAGAGCTTACTCCTGGCTCTGAGCTCACTCCTGGCAGAGCTCAGGTGATCATATATGTATGGTGCCAGAGCTCGAACCCTGGTTGACAGTGCTTATTAGTACTGTTACCTCTGTCCTATTCCTCTGCCCCTGGAGTTAAAGCTGGAGTCCCACAATGCAGGGAGAGATGCGTTACAGCCTGGTTCATTGGCTTCCTGGAGTCCCAGTCACTGGGCAAAGCTCTCTCCAAACACACCTTGTAAAGGTAGAGGCACAAGTTGGGGTGAAATGGAGCCACCGTGGTGGCAAAACTATTGGATTACTTGTTCAAAAAACTCCAACCTTGCCACTGGCTTTAAACATCAATTTGAATTTGTCCACGTGTGTGGCCATCTGGTGGGTCGGCATCAGAAATACCCCACGTGAGAGCTTTCTATTTCACTAGTGTCTTGTGGGGAGTTCATGACGTCACCTAGGAAGGCACCTTTCACCTTTACACTGTGTCAGGAAGGAGTTTGGACTAGGGGAGTCCCGGACCAATGGCAGGCTTTTCTTTTCAGCTCTGCTCCCCAGAACTTGGGAATTATGTCTTGCCATGTAGTTCAGTGAAAAGGTATGACTTAGGGCCAGGAGCTCACACAGCAGATCCTGGCCTATCCCCCAAAGCCTACACCCTGTCCCTGAGCATCGCCGGATGTAGCCAGACAGGCCCTCCAGCACCCGAGAGTGACCTGGCAACCCTAAGCATCCCTGGGTATGACCCCAGCACTACTATGTAGCCCAAGTCTGAGTATTGAACCATCTACCTCACTTAGTCTAGGATTCTCAGGAGGGACCCCCACAGTCCCCGAGCATTGCTTTGGGATTGCACTCTCCATGTTCCACTTCACAAAACAATTGTTTTTTTTTGTTTTGTTTTGTTTGGAAGCCTGAGCCTGACAGTGTTCAGAGGTTACTCCTGGCTCTGCACTCAGAAATTATTCCTGACAGTGCTCAGAGGACCATATGGGTTGCCAGAAATTGAACCCGGGTAGGCTGCATGCAAGGCAAACACCCTACCTGCTATATTATTGCTCCAGCCTTCGCCAAAATAATACTTTTCTGAGAGAAAGACTGTTAGACTGTTTGCTGGACGTGTCTCCTGGGTACCCCATGCAGGCTGCATATAGGGCACAAGGTTAGTCTTCCTTGTGCCCCCCAGATTGGGATAGCTGAGGCTGGTGCTCCCTGGATGGTGCTTGCTGCAGGGCAGAGTGGCTGTGTCCCTGGTTTCAGCCCTGGCTCACTGAGTGCTTTGCTGGAGCTTTGACCCTTCCTCATGGGGTCAGCCCTGCCTCTTGGCTCTGCAGCTGTGCTGTTTGCTCCTCAACCACCCACATGCCCCCTCCAAACCCTTGGGGACACTCATCCTCATCACTGTTCCCTGTCCTGTCCCGTCCCGGCCCCGCAATGTTTGGTTTGGCTGCTCTCTGCAGCCCAGGGGCTTCCTGGGGTGTTAACTCAGACCTGCAGGGGTGTAACCAACACAGGTGGGGCCAGCCCGGGGGACTAACCACTAATCATATGTTGTCACCGTGATTGGACTCTGAGTTTGGACAACGGTACACCCCAGTCCATGAACCAAACAAGAGGGTTGAGAAGGTTGGGTTCAGAGAAGCAAGACTTCTGTGGCTTCCAGCCCCTTCTAGAAGACACACTTACTGGTTAGGCCTTATTATATCACTCCATCATGGTGCAGAAATTTGGGGGCCCATCCAGAAGTGCTCAGGGGTCCCTCCTGGCTATGCCTGAGACAACTAAAGTGGGCCACATGCAAAGCAAGCACCTCACCCCCCTGTTCTGTCTAGGCCTGAGGCCATGATGCCCATCTCCCTGTCACAAGGAAGGAGCCACTAGCTCCAATGGGATCTTTTTTTGTTTGTTTGTTTTTGTTTTTGTTTTTGGGTCACACCCAGCAGTGCTCAGGGATTCCTCCTGGCTCTACACTCAGAAATCACTCCTGGCAGGCTTGGGGGACCTTATGGGATGCCGGGATTCAAATCACCAACCTTCTGCATGCAAGGCAAATGCCTTACCTCCATGCTATCTCTCTGGCTCCATCCAGTGAGATCTTCTAAAGGGCCTTTTTTTTCCAGAGCCGATCCCCCAGACACTTGCAATGGAGAAGGCTAGAGTAGCCTGGGGACGATGCTTGACCTCCAGACATGGGAGTAGGAGGCCTGCCCGGCTTCCTTCTTCTCAAGTCTGGACTCATTTATTTATAGGAAACTGACACCTCTTGCGTCTCTGAGAGCTGTCTGTCTGTCTGTCGAACTTGACCTTTTCTCAGCAGAAGCACAGAGCTAACTGTTAGCAGATTCAGGGTTTGCCTATTTATTTGAGGTCATTTCTGACCCACCAGGATGATGAGCCAGGAGTAGTGGATAAATTCACTGCGAATCCATTTGGACTTTCCGTTTGTGCAGGCAAGGCGTCTTGTTTCTCAGTTTATTATTTGGATAAAAAAAAAATCAACTCCCTAATTTGGCATGCAGCAACTCAGATTCCAAAGCGCCAGGCCGAGTTTTCAGCAGCACTGTCTGTCACTTCTGAATAAAGCAGTAACAAAAGCCAGCCTCCAAGGAGAATTTGCTGTAGAGTGAAATGCTATATCCCTTACGTCTTTACTCCACAACACCACAGGTTTAAAAAAAAATTGACCATGTTTTTCAAAGACGTCACAGACGTGTTAACTCAAATGGGAAGAATTAAACTTGGGAGGAAAAAAAAAAAGATTAGAAGAATCTCAAAGAGGATGAACACAGTTAGCAAGCCAGTGGTCTTTTTTTTTTTTTTTATGATATCTTCATTTAAGCACCATGATTACAAACATATTTGTAGTTGGGTTTCCCTTCCCACTATTCATCAGTGCAACCTTCCCACCTTCAATGTCTCTCATCTCCCTCCTTCCCCTCCCCCTGCCTGTATTTGAGTCAGGCATTCTATTTCTTTCACTCACTACCCATTGTCACGATAGTTGTCAGTGTATTTATTTCTCTAACTGCACTCACCACTCTTTGTGGTAAACTTCATATCTTGAGCTGGTTCCTTCCAGCCCTCATCTCTATTGTCTCTGGATGTTATTACACTAGTGTCTTTTATTTTTCTTAAACCCCACAGATGAGTGAGACTTCTGTGTCTATCTCTCTCCCGCTGACTCATTTCATTCAGTATAATAGTTACCATGTCCTACTGGCACCCCAAGACACAGCCAGTGGGTCTTTTTGTTTCTGTCTCTTTAAACCCCCAGAGAGCAAAGATGGAGCCAACTGCTCTGTTTTCTCCTGCGGGAGATCAACTCCAGATAGAAAGCCCAGATCAAACCCAATAGCTGGTCATCCGCTACCCAACACAGCACTCATTAATTTGTCATGAATTGGGCAGTTTGTCACGAAAGCCCAGGATGCCTGGCATGGAAAAACACACACTGCTGAGTCCTGTATCCTTGGACTGACATGAGTTCATTATCCGGGTGAAATACTCATGTTTGCTGCCGCTCACCCATGCGTGCCATGCAATGGGCTGGAAAAGGTGCATCAGTGTCTTTGGTGAAACACCCACAATGCCTTTTCCCTCCAGACCTGGGATTTGCAGGTCACAAGTTGGCTCCCAGGTTAAGCAGCCTTTTCTGGTCACTATCTGTCATCTATTTTGGGGGGAAAAATGATGGGGCTCTAGTGATAGCACAGCGGTAGAGAATTTGCCTTTCACACTGCCTACCCGGTACAGACCCATGTTCCATCTCTGGCATCCCATATGGTCCCCTGAACCTGCCAGGAGTGATTCCTGAGTGCAGAGCTAGTGCAGGCTCCCCACCAAAAAAAAAAGGAGATAGAAAAGCACTGGATGTCCATGGAGCAGTAGGTGCTGAGGGGTATAGTCTTGTTTCCTGGGGAGCCCTGAATGATTAGGTCCGTCTCTAATCCGGCCTCCAGACTTATGGGACTCTCGGTGTTGCAGAGTCTTGGGGTGGAATCAGATGGGTAGCTACATATGTCCCACAAACAAAGGGGTTCCAGTGGCCAGCAAAGTGCTGAGTCATTCTCATTTCTCTGAGCCTCCGTATCTGCTTCCATACTCGAGGCCAAGCCTCTGGGCGGCTGGCTGCTTGCCTAGTTGTTGGTGGCCTCATCTGTCTTCTGGAAGGTGCCAGGGTAGCAGTTGAAGGTGGAAAAGCGCCTCCTCCCTCCCCACTATTCCACCCACAGCCCACCCGAGGTCAGGGAGGGAGGGTCTTTCTTTTTGGTGCTGCCCTATTTGGGTTTTTCAAAAACACTGGGAAACTTAGAGAATTTTCGAGCGCAATGTTTTCATTGAAAAGTTTAAAAAGGGGCCGGGCGGTGGCGCTAAAGGTAAGATGCCTGCCTTGCCTGCGCTAGCCTTGGACGGACCGCGGTTCGATCCCCCGGTGTCCCATATGGTCCCCCAAGCCAGGAGCAACTTCTGAGCACATAGCCAGGAGTAACCCCTGAGCATTACCAGGTGTGGCCCAAAAACCAAAAAAAAAAAAAAAAGAAAAGTTTAAAAAAAATAAAAAGAAAAGTTTAACAAGTCGAATTTGTTGTTTTTAAAAGTTTCAGTTGCTAAACAGTCTTCTAATTAGACATTCATTTTTCATTGTAATGGATTAATTGTATTATTAACTGGAATAAAATCTTTTTATTTCTAGTGTGTTTCTAGGAGCCCGGAACATAGTTCCAAAATATGAAACTCATATTTTGTATGCAGGCAACCCTCGTCTCCTTTTGGTCCTTAGTACTTTATGTTCCTCCAAGCACCACCAGGCATGTACCTCATCCCCAGTCCACAACCACCTGTTTCAGAAGGAAAGTTTGTAAAGAAAAATATGCAATAACAAAAAGTTGTTGGTCTTGTATTGGGGTTTTGGTGCTTTGATTTTGGTTTTGGGGCCACACCCAGCAATGCTCATGGATTATTCATGGCTCTGCACTCAGGAATACACTCCTAGGAGTGCTCAGGGGATCTTATGGGATGTTGAAGATCGAACCCAGGTCTACTCTGTGCAAGGCAGGCAACTACATACAGCCTTACTCACTGTTCTATCCCTCTGCCCCCCCCCCCTGCCCACCCCCACCTCCTGCCAAGAATGTTTTAAACTGAGGATGACTAAATAAGGGACCAGATCTCCCACTTACTCCTTTGCTTCTTTTATTTTTTTTTACCCCGACCCCCCACTTTGCTTCTTATCTCTAGGTCCTTGTTATCTTTCTGATTATCTTTCTAAGGAGGTTGAGTGGAGAAAGTGGCTGATCCTTCCTGCAGTTAGTTCCCTGGAGTTCTGGGCAGGGCTGAGCAGGAGAGGGCCAGATCGGGCTACTTCCTGGCTGTACCTCAGGCCACTTCATCGGGGATCCTGGCCTTGAGGGTTAGGGGACTCTGGCCTTGAGGGCCACGGATCTTTCCAGACACATCCTGAACCCAAGCTTGCTGGTGCCCTGAGCATCTATAGCAGGGCTTTTTTATGCTCTGAGTTTGTTCCAAGTCTGCTGTTGGTTTGTTTGGAAATCACCCCTGGTGGTGCTCAGGATTTACTCCTGGCCCTATACTTAGAGATCACACACACAGGGAATCACATGTTGTACTGGGGATCAAACCCACCAAGGCCACGTGCTAGGCAAGCACCATCCCTGCCATTCTATGTCTCCAGCCTCAAGTCTGTTGCTGGAAATGACGCTTCTCTCTGTTCTGCCCGGTACCAGCTTGTCCCTATGCTCTTATTGAGGGTGCTTTGGGCCAGTGGCTGGGCAGTTGTAGTTCCTCAGAACTCATGGACTTAGCTAATTCCCAGGCAGCTCCAGTTAGCAAAGGCAGTCCAAAAAAAAAAAAAAAAAAAAAAACTACTCTGTTTTTCCTGTCTATGCACTGGGAGACAAGAGACTGGAATCTGTCACCACTACCTCAGAGCAATTGTCCCGTCTGGGTTTTAAATTTCTCAGTAGCAGACAAGCCATTTTTAGGCCAGCCGTGTTTGATCCAATTTGGAGGTGGAGGTGGAGCAGTTTTGGGGCCATTCTAACACACACACACACACACACACACACATACACACACACACACACACACACACACACACACACACACACACACACCATCCAGCACCCAGTCATGCTCAGGAACTATTCCTGGGTCTGTCCTCAAAAGTGACCCTTGGCGCCCTGTGGAGTGAACCATAGATGGTACCGTGGATTCGAACCAGTGCCTGTGGGATGCAAAGGAAGTGAGTGCCTAACCCTATATTATCTCTCTGCACCCCCCCTTCACTATTTTTGTTGTGTCCCTCCCTAAGAAGTGGGCAGGGGGAGGAGACAATTTACAGTCACTTTACCTCCTTTTTTTGCATTTCAGCAGAAACTATTTTTCCCCTGGCTTGCAGGGAACATTGGTCATGCGGTAAATGAAGGGTGTTGGCGTGAGGGTGAGGTGTGACCTTCCGGTCCTAGTCTGTTCTCATCCTTCTATTCCTGCCTCCTCCTACATGCTGGGGTTTAAGGGTGGGGGGCGTGGGCTGACCTGTTTTTATCAGGGCGACCGTAGAGAGCAGACAACATTCAGGTGCAGAAGACTTCTCCCCATCAAAGACCTCAAGCTTGGAAACCTTCAGTTAGTTTTGATTTTCTGGAAGGTTGGTCTCTCCAATTATGGAGTTCTCGATGGGGGGCTACGAAAACCTCATCCAGCGAGAACTTTCTTGCCAGATGACGAGCAACTCCTCCTTTGCACAGAAAAGCGGTTGGTTTCATAAACAGGATCTCTTTTTAAAAATGCTATTTTTGAAGTTCCGAGCCAGGCTTGGGAACAGATGGAGATGATAGCTGGTGATGAAGTTGGATCCTGAGACTGGGCCGACTGTACCTAAGGCCTGTCTATACCAGAAATGCCTTTAGAAGCACGGATGGTTTTTCCAACACTGGAAGCAGTTAGGAGATTTAGCCAAGAAGACACTCAGAGAAACCACCAGTTCGTGAATTTTCAATTCTGTTGGTTGTTTCATGGATCTGTTTGTTAAAAAAAAAGAAAAAAAAAAGGAAAATACCCCAAATTCATAAGACAGAGAACAAATCCAAGCAGGTATTTTTACCAGATATACACAGAGAGACCAAGTAAACATCAGAAAGAACAAATGTTCCTTGGAAATCCTTAGGGAAATGCAACCAAAATAAGTGAGACAGGACCAGCTTATTAAACAGGCCAGGCTGAAAATGATTAACCTTATCAAGTACTGACTGCCCTGTGGAGAAATCCCATTTTCAGTATCTGCTGATACAAAATGTAAAAGAGGGCTGAATCTATATAGCACAGCAAGGAGGGCATGTGCCTTGCACTGGGCCAACTCGGTTTCGATCCCCGGCATCTCATATGATCCCTTGAGCCTGCTAGGAGTGATCTTTGAGTGCAGAGCCAGGAGTAACCTTGAGCATTACCAGCAGTGACTTCTCAAAATAAATACAAATACATACAAAAGAAGCCATGACTTAAGAGCACAGTGAAAATGACTATTGAAAATTTAAACCTTCCCACCTATAAGAGATGGGAACTTCTATGCTCTTGCATTTTGTAGAGGTGTAAGGAGGCTTTTCTGACTACCCAGTCAACTTTGAGCCATCTCTGAAATTGGCTCTTGCCCTTTGGAACAGTAATCTCAGAGGTGCAGTTGTGCAAGTTGGGTTTCAGTTGCTGTCATCAACTTTCATAGAGGTACACTTCCTATCACTAAACCCAGATAATGCCCAGGGAGTGCAGGATCAGCAGTGGTTAAGGCCAGGCACTTGGGGGATAAGAAAAGGACAGTGAAGTGGCATTTATTTATGGTGAGGCTTGTTTATATCGCCTGGTGAGCTTTTGCTTTCAAACCCCTGCTACAGAGCCCACCTGAAAAATGGAGCCCGCACCCTTCTCTCCAGTAAAATGTTTCTCTAGCAAAAGTAGATTATTCCTGAGCAGATGGACACATGTCAGGGTCACTACAGCACCTTGCAGATGTGCTGCTGTTTCTGATGTGTGAGCTAGTCCCTCTGTTCAGAAGCTGAGTAGAAACCATCTCCCCAACACTGTCTGAGGTAGCACCAGCCAGCTCAGATGTAAAGCCTGGGTGTCTCTTGGTGAGTCCTAGAAACCCCACTGAACAGGTATGAGCCCATGGGAGAAAAATAGTACAAGGTCTGCCTGAACCCAGCTTAGAAAATACCAGGATTCTGCAAAGTCTGTCATCAAGATCACTGACTAAGAGTTGGGCTTCAGTCTTGGAAGTCCAGCATGTCCGTCACTTATCTCAGCATCTTTCAGATACTCAGCCATGTGCACCCACACATTCATGGCTTGATCACATGGTTTGAGAATTTTTAGCATTCAGGGATCTCTCCTGGCAGGGCTCAGGGGACTGAATGTGGTGTTGGAATTCAAAGTTGAGTTGTTCCTGTGCAAGGCCATGGCCAACTTACCTGCTGGATTCTCTCTGGCCCCAAAACAATTCTTGAAGAGGAAGATGTTGGCAGGGCTTTGTGGAAAAGAGAACCTCTCTCTCTCTCTCTCTCTCTCTCTCTCTCTCTCTCTCTCTCTCTCTCTCTCTCTCTCTCTCTCTCTCTCTCTCTCTCTCTCTCTCTCTCTCTCTCTCTCTCTCTCTCTCTCTGTTTTTGAGTGGCACTCGGGTTACTCCTCACTCTACGCTCAGAAATTGCTCCTTGCAGGTTCAGGGGACCACATGGGGTGCTGGGTTCGTCCAGGGCCTGCTTGCAAGGCAGATGCCCTGTCACCGTGTTATCATCTCAACCCCTAGAACTTTAATTCTCAAGTGTCTTCTTAAATGGGTTCAAGCAGTGAATTCATGCAGATTTAACTTTATTTTTATGGAAAATAAAACATACTATGGGCCTAGAGTGATAATACAGCAGGGAGGGTGCTTGCCTTGCACACAGCCAACCTGGATTTGATCTCAGGCATCCCATATGGTCCCCTGAGCCCACCAGTAGTGATCCATGGTCACAGAGGCAGGAAAAAACTCTAAGCATTGTTAGATGCAGCCCTAACACAGCTGCCCCACACACCATGGTTGTGCCCATGCACAAACACACTCACAAGATACTGATATAATATTAGTCTTTAAAATAAAATTTACAAATTGTGAGATAACCCCACACACATATTTCTAGCCCTAGGCAATGGATCTGAAGAAGCAGGGTATCCATAAAGGATTAATAAACCAAGCCAGTCAAGAAAGAATCATGGAGTCAGTCAGTGGCTTCTCATCATTGCGGTATCTCTGAATGTGCTGTCTCTGAACATGCCACGCCAGAATTTCTCTTTCTTTATTAACCCATTCCTAATTCACCAGGAGAGGGAAGGTCAATCGAGAGACAAAAGTACCTATGTAGGTGGGCTTTTACATATCAAAGGAGAGACTTATGGAAAAGAAGAAGATGGGGGACCGCCTTTATTTTGGATTAATAGCTGGGTGTCATCTTACACCAGACATTTCCTTTCCTTGCTTTAAAATTTTTGGCTTGGGACCACTGTTCAGTGCAGGGGGGTGTCGGGGTGTGTGTGTGAGAGAGATCGCCCAGCAGTGCTTATAGAAGTAATGTGGTGCCAGGGATAAAACCTGAATTTCCTGCATGCAGAACCTGTATGAGTGAAACGGGCCAAGTTTCTCTCCTTCATCCAACTTCCCTTTTCCTCTGTTAGACTTTGTCCTTGCACTTGGACTTGGCTCTCTTTGTGGCAGACGAAGATGATAAAGAATTGCATGAAGGTGTAAACAGCAATATGGTCTTCTAAAAGATGCTTATGCATCCTGACTGAGAGAGAGTGTGTGTGTTGTTGTTGTTGTTGTTGTTGTTGTTGTTCTTGATAATTAGGAGTGGGGCAAAAGGAGGTGAAAGCGCATTTTTTGTCCTTTTTTTTAATCCCCCCCCCATCCCCCAGTCCCTTTTCAGAATTAGATTAGCTCTTTGTAGCCAGGCCAGAAGTAATGACTGAGAGGTGTGTGTGTCTGTGTGTGTATGTATGACTGAGAGGGTGTGTGTGTGTGTGTGTGTCTGTGTGTGTCGTGTGCACCCACCCATGCAGGAGTGAATACGGATGAACTCGGTCGTGGAACCACATCTTTAACACCCACCAACCTCCCTTATGCCCAACTTGGCCCTCTTCACTTTGGTAGCCTGGATTTTGTGACTGCCCATTGGCTCACTCTTCTTTCCATTGTTTCATCTGCTTTGTTTTTAATACAGCAGACACAGATAGAAGGTCCCACCTTTACAGTCATTTGACATAATCCCTTCCCCGTTCTGCAAATCATAGATCATTATCTTGGAAAAGTAGAGAAGTACCCATGTGCTTCCCTGCCCCATGGGTCACTTCTCTCTTAACCCAGAGGCTACGGAACCTGTCCTTTTTAACCCGGACACTAATCCTTTGGGGATCAAGTCCCATCCTGAAGCCTCTTTTGATCCTGTTTCCCTCCTTTAACAGTCATGTCCAAGTGTAGTGATATGGGGAATGGGGCATCCACATATATACATGTATGGGATATGAACACAGCCCAGTCCCTGAAGGACTAACTATCAAGCTTCTGGGTTTGCCTGTGACCTGTGGCTACGTTCCTAGGTTAGTGTAGGAATTGGTGTGGCATCGGACCCCACAGAGGGTGATCTGGACTCACTGAAGGAGGAGGAGATGGTAGGTGAGCTCAGCACCCCCACCAGCCTTTGCCAGAAAAACCAGAGAAGCAAATAGACTCTTGGGAGTAAGGCAGTGGTTTGTGGGTCGAGTTCATGCCTCCCCTGTGTGGGCCTCTGGTTTGATCCCTGGCACCAGGTGTAAAATAAAGGAGCCTGACTTCCTTCCCGGTAGAATAATAAACCAGAGCAAGGCCTTATGCGGAGGTCGAGTGAAAGAAACTGTTTCAAGGCAGGCTGATGAGATGGGGAACAAAAAAATGCTCAGTGATGGTTTCTGCTTTTTACATCCACTTTCATGTGTTTCAATCTCACTGCTCCTGCTACGACAAGCTCCTCGGGGTTGAGTTTTGTTTTGCAGTGAGGCCAAACCCTCTACCCAGGGAAACCCTCTTTGCACTGGACCTTTTCTTGGTTTCAGTGGGTGCTGGACAGCTGGTGGGACAAGGTGGGAAAGATAGTGGTGGACAGTGAAGTGATGCTGGATGCTGACAATGCCATACACGGGGAGAAGCTCAGGTGATGCGGTCCTGGTGAGCATCACAGAGGGTTCTGAAGGAAAAGAAAGTGCCTGGACATTCTCTGGGGGAAGCAGAGGGTATCTTTAGGAAGCATTCGCCCAGCACCCCAAAAGTATTCCCGCTCGTGGCAGTTCAGATGTAGCTTTGCTCCTTTTCACAGACTTGGGGTTTCTTGTCTTTTGCTTCGTTCCTCTTCACTCTTATTTTTATCCATCTACACACACTCAGGTTAAAAAGTTTATTTTGTTTGTGGCCACCTCTGAGTCAGAGGTTACTCTGGCTCTGTGCTCAGAAATTACTCTTGACAGGCTGCGGAGATCATATAAGATTCTGGATATCGAACTCAGGTCAACTGTGTGCAAGGCAAACACCCTCTCCATTGTGCTATCCCTCCTGCCCCTTCGGGTTAAAAGGGGTTTTTTTTGTTTATTTTATTTTGGCCACATTGGGGCAGTATTCAGTGATGACTCCTGTCTCTGCCTAAGAGATCGCTCCGTGAACCAAATAGGGTTGCCCTAGGTTGGCCGCATGCAAGGAAAGTTAAAATCAAACTGACATTGCCAATTTGTGCCAATCTCAGACACATGGGTCTTTGAATTGCCCTGCCCAAAGCCAGCAGATGTTCTGTGCTTTAATTCATCCGTTTCCCCTTTCCCCACCCCGACTAGAGCCCAAATCTCAACTCTTACAATGTGACAAAAAAACAACACACACACACACACACACACACACACACACACACAAGCAGATACTCTTTGCTTTAATTCACCTGTTTCTTCTCTCCCCACCCTGACAAGAGCCCAAACTTCAACTCTTAAAGGGTACCCCTTTCATGTGACAAAAACAACACACACACACACACACACACACACACACACACACACAGAGCAAGTGTTTCCCATTATCTTGGGAATTGAGCTTGCAAAATGCCCCATGTTTTGTTTTGGTTTTTGGATTGGGGGCTTCACCTAGAAGCAGTCAGAAGTTACTTCTGAGTCTGTGCTCACTCCTGGCAGGCTTGGGGGAATCATATGAGGTGCCAGAGATTGAACCCAGGTCTGCTATGTTCAAGGCAGACACCCTCCCTGCTATGGTATCACTCTGACCCCAGATTTGTTTTAATATTGGTTTTGAGAGTTCAATAAAATATGTTTTTCACAGAAAATTCCATGTGAATGCTCAGGTCTTCAGGATGAGATGAAAGCAGGCCTTCCCTGCCTGGCCCTGCTTTCTTCTCTTTCCCAAGCAGTGTTTCTTTCCCGTTCCCTAGGGAGTTTGCTTTGCTGTCCTGTCACTGAACTCTTATACCACCAATCTTGGCACTGCAGCTCTCTGGTCACCAACCTTTCTTTCCGCAGGGTGAATTTCAGAGACACTTTTTTGGGGACCAGACCTGCTTGTTTGTTGCAGGGGTTCCGTGGGGACAAGCCAGAGTTCATGGCTTTCAAGATCCCAGAGAGATTCAAGAATTGGGCCCCCAAAAAAGTCAGTGCCCAAAGTAAAGTCTCTGGTGCCAGAAGAGATGCAGAAAGAAGAGGCCCAGTGGTTCCCTCTCAGCCCCACCATTTTCCAGATGAACCTCCAAAGGGCTCCCCGTACTCTCCCCTCCTCCCTCGGTCTTGTTAACCCCAAACATAGGCTCCAAATCTCTCTCCAGAGCCAACCAGGTTCTGGGACTGAAAGATGGTGAGGACAGAATCCATCCATGCAGGAATCACCAATGAGATGGGGAAAAACTCAGCCCTAGACCCACCAACCTTTTTTGTTTATTAGTTTTGGTGTCGGGAGTGGACCCCGTGCCTTATGCATGCAGAAGCCTGCACCTTATCCTAGAGCCACCTCCTCGGGCATCTTTAGAGGAACTCCCCTCTTTCCTCAGAACTTCCAAACTAATCCCCTCACTCTGATTTGATTTGTGATGAAAGAGGAGAGATGACATGCTGCTTTTTCCCTTGGGCCATGTCAGGGCAACTCAGTCCATATATTTGGGCCAGAGTGGGAAAGATTTTGGCTATCTAGGCTCTCCACATCATTGGCATCACCATCATCATCATGTTAGGGGCATGCCTGGGTTAGGCGTCCTTTTTTTTTTACCAGCTTCTTTACATTAATTGGGAAAATGAGTTAACTGCCTTGGACAGTGTGGTGAACAGAACACGCAGAGAAAGAGAAATGTGGAGCACTGGCCAGTGACAGCAATAACTCATCCACCTCAGGCTGCCTGCCCAGAGCGCTTGCTTGGTCTTTAGCTGGAGAATCTGAGTGAGCGGATTCAGAGCAGTGGACAAGGGAGCCCTTGCTCACCCAGGGAGGGTGATGTGCTTATCATTCTTGTCTGTTCCAAACTCAGGGTACTGGAGGGCTGAGACCTCAGTTAGAGTGGGAGGGGAGTGTGTGGAGGAGGACTCAGATTCCATATATGATCAGTTATTTCAGGGAGAAGGAGACTCTTTAGGCTTCTTGCCTTAATGAAAATGACCTCACATCAAGAAGTCTTAGCCAGGGTCGGAACTACCCGTCCAGTGGGTTGGGCTTTGCATGCAGCCAACCTGGATTCGATCCCCAACATCCCATATAGTCCCCTGAGCTCATCACGAGTAATTCCTGAATGCAGAGCCAGGAGTTAACCCCTGAGTATCACCAAGTATGGCCCAAACCCCCAATCCCCCCCCCAAAAAAAAAGCCTTAGAAAGAAACTCAGAGAAGTCTGATTTTTTTTTAAACGTTTCTTAGCAGGCTGTAATGTATTAGTTACATACTATCGTTAATATTGGGAAGGAATCTAAATATTAATTAGGAAAGGGATTGCATTTTAATCCTGTATTTGATAAAATTAGATGTAATTCTGAAGTCTGACCTTCTTATTTGTTGTTCAAATAGCTTTCAGTTTGTGAAAGTGACAGTGTATTATAGCTTTTTCCCTTTATTTTTTAAATTCAATGTTGATAACCACAAAATATTTGAAGAAACTAGTACTGCAGAGAGAGAGAGGAGAGAGAGAGAGAGAGAGAGAGAGAGAGAGAGAGAGAGAGAGAGAGAGAGAGAGAGTCCCCAGTTAGTTGCTTGATGGGTTCATTGAAAAGTGTTCAAAAGGGTGTCTGTGTAGGTGAGCATGCATCTGTGTGTGTGTGTGTGTGTGTGTGTGTGTGTGTGTGCGCGCGCGCGCGCACACGCACGCATATGCGTATGTGAGTGCGCGTGCGTGCATGCATCTGACTATCTGGGTATAGTGAATTGTGGAGTTGGGGAGACTGGTAAGAGACTCAGTCTTTCTCCTCAGCATTCTGATGGCCAACCCCAAGTGTGAAACTTCTGTATCACAGTCATGTGGTCTTCCACAAGGAGGTGAATGTGGGGTGCATTCCTGGGGGAGGCAGAACCTAGGACCTTGGACAACAAAAGCAGAGATCTTGACCCCCAAACTTGACTATTTGGTTTATATCCTGATATATGACTTTTTTGTTTTAATGTTTCTTTAAAGGTCACTTTGGTTGTTGCTTTGGGAGGGGTGGATTAAATTGGGGCTCCCACAGGCTAAGCCTGGTTTCGGCCCTTAAAACTCTCTCCAGTGCCCTTTTTGTATTTAATTTGATCATTTTCAAGTTTCTGGGAGGACAATTTTTATTTCTGATCATTTCTGTCATTGAAAGTGACCTTCAGGGGGAATGACCTTGAGATTCAAAGTGAAGAGAATGTAGAGGGAACTAGATGGAGTGGATATGCTGGTCCCATGAGAAAGTTTTCTACAAGGGGTTTTCCATTGGGTCCCCACACTTGCAAGCTTACAAATACAAGAATTTTAACAATAACACCAAACTGGAAAGTCTTCACAGAAACACCCTGAGTCAGTATATCAGTCTTCGGGCTTTGTTGCTGTGGCTGTTTGGATTGTTTCCCTTGGAAGAGGTTAATATGGGGAAGAGTTCAATTAGCCAGAAAAATAAAGTGAAAAATCAGGGACTTAGCAGAGTTGTGAACGAATTTTCTCTGCAAGAGAACTCTGTCTCAGGGTGTAGCTTAGCCATAGAGCACTTGCAGGGGTGAGGTCCTGGGTTTAATCCCCATTTAAAAGTAAATTAAAAACTCGGCAGGTAGAAAATCAAAGTTTTGGAACCAGAGAGAGAGGACAGCAGGTAGGGTGTCTATCTTGCTTGGGTTCGATCCCCGGCACCCCATTCTGAACTCTGCCAGGAGTGATCCCTGAGTGAAGAACCAGGAGTAAGCCCTGAACATTGCTGGCTGTGTTCCCCAAACATAACCAAAACAGAATGTCAAAGACAGTGCCTTTTTCTTGTGACATCATCCCAGCTCATTTGTGGGCTCACCATTGGGAGTAGGGGTGATGCTGTCTGTCACAGTGCAGTGCTGGTGGGTGCCAGGGTGCTGTGGTTATAGTGTAGTGCTGGTGGGTACAGTAGCAGCTTTTTTACAAGGCATTGCAAAGGATCCTGAGTCAGGAGGGACTCAGGGGACCTGGAAGTCCACCCCCTCAGAAAATGTGTCTCTTTCACCAGCAAAGCCTGAGATCCCTGCCACGATCCTGCCATTTTCACTGGTTAGAGGAAGGACTTGCTTTAGCTGAATTTGTCCCAAGTGTGGAGCTGCAGCTGGGTCCTGTCACCCGCTCAGCTAGGACACTGGGACAATGTGGCTTCCACACCTGAGACTGTGTGGGTCATTGGAGCTGTGCTTACAGGATCAAGTGATCTTCTGCTTTGAACAGTCCATCTCTTTGCCACCTGCCTTCTTCACCCCATGGCTGGAGGCCTGGTTAGAGCCCCTGTAGAGTGACAGTATTGTCATGGAAACCAAGCATTGACACTGAAACCTGGATGCCTTTTCCTGGCCTATAGGACAAGTGGCATGGAATGACCATGACAATTGAGGTTCAATACTCCTATCTTCTTTTTCTCTTTTTCTTTCCCTTCTTGGTTGACTTTTGAATTTGGGAACAAAACGTTCAGGCTGGAACAAGAAGTTAGGAAAGAGCTGCCACTACTAAGGGCACAGTGAGAAGAAGTTAGTTTCTCTGGAAACCTGGCAAGCCCGGATTCAGCCAGCGCCTCTGGACTGTGGACTGTAAATGCTGAGTTAACCCTAAGGCTGCTTCTCAGGGCATTGGGCCCCCACGCATCTGCCCTCCTTTGGCCAGGCTGGTGGCATGCACAGCTGGTCATCCCTTTCTTTGCCCCAAAGGACAGAGCCCTCTGGCAGGAGTGGCTCCCAGGATGCAAACAGTACCCTGCTGTGAGTACACTTCAGCCTGGCCCTTATGCTCCAGACACTTGCTGTGGGGGATCTGGAGCCACAACAGAGTGCTGTCTGGATTTCATGGCCCTCTCAGGGCTGGCTCCAGGGAAGAGGTTCCTCTTGCTGTTACTCATCCGCCCACTTCTTCTGCACTCTCAGTTGTCCTTGGAACCTTTTTCTCCTGTGTCACCTGGTCTGGGCCTGTAAGTGCAGGCATTGGATGTGCTGGTGGCTCTCCTGGAAGGCTTCAGCTTTTGGACCCAGAGTCAGTTTCTTTTTTTATTTGTTTGTTTTGGTTTTTGGACCACACCCGGCAGTGCTCAAGGGATATTCCTGGCTCTGCACTCAGAAATCACTCCTGGGGGGCCGGAGAGATAGCATGGAGGTAAGGCATTTACCTTTCATGCGGAAGGTCATCGGTTCGAATCCCAGCGTCCCATATGGTCCCCCGTGCCTGCCAGGAGCAATTTCTGAGCACGGAGCCAGGAAAAACCCCTGAGCACTGCCGGTTGTGACCCAAAAACCACAAAAAAAGAAGAAAAAAAAAAGAAATCACTCCTGGCAGGCTTGGGGGTCCATATGGGATGATAAGGATTTAACCCGGACCTGTCCCGGGTCGTCCGCCTGCAAGGCTAATGTCCTATTGCTTTGCTGTTACTTCGGTCCCAGAGTTAGTTTCTATCAAGGAGAAAGGCACAACTGTCTTTGTGGGGAGAACCCTTGTTTTTTCTGGGACTTACCCACTAACTGTCAAGGCCTCATCTCTCCCCTCCTCCGTGTGTGTGTGTGTGTGTGTGTGTGTGTGTGTGTGTGTGTGTGTGTGTGTGTGTGTGTACACATACACAAAAGTGTTTCTGTCTGTGCTCAGAAATTATTCCTGGCAGGCTCATGGACCATATGGGATGCTGGGGATCAAACTAATGTTGGCTCTGTACAAGGCAAATGCCCTTCCCTCTATACTATTGCTCCAGCCCTTCTACTGCCTTTCAAGAGGGTACATGGAGAGAGACACAGACAAGCAGGCCTGAGGAGATGTCTTAGTCAGCTAGAGCATATTCTTTGCACATTCGAGCTTGGGTCTGTGCCCTGATATCTCCTGGTTCCCGGAATACCACTGAGTATTGTAATCCCTGTACACCACCAAGTGTGGCCACCAAGCTGCCCAAAACAAAGATACAAATGTCAAGATTAAAAGAAAAAATTTTTTTAAGATTAAAAATATTTTAACGTTATAAGGGTCAGAGGGTTAGTCTGGCCGGTAGGGCATTTACCTTGCATGCAGATGACTCAGGTTCAATCCCTGACACCTCATATGATCCTCCAAGTCCTGCCACAAGCGATCCTGAGGTCAGGTCAGGAGTATACCCTGAGTACCACCAGGTGTGGCCATAAACAAGTGAAAAGACTCTCCAACTGCAAGGATTGTTAGCCGAACCCAAGAAACATAATTGGGGGCCTGAGCAATAGTACAATGGGTAGGGTGCTTGTCTTGCACACGGCTGTCTAAACCCAGCATCCTATATGATCTTCTGAGCCTGTCAGGAGTGATTCCTGAGTGCAGAGCCAGGAAGTAACCCCTGAGCACCAAAGGGTGTGGACCGCGCAAAAAAAAAAAAAAATGCCATAATTTCATCAAAGAGGAGTCCATGGAGAAGCAGAGTGCAGGAAGGGGTTCTGCACAAAGCCCCCCCCCCCCCTTACACACAGACACACGAGCATTCCTGGGCATGCTGTGTCTGTTTTCCCTGTTCTGGGCTGCAAGGGGTCTCCAAGGGACAGGGGGCCAGATGGCACCCCCAGAGAGAGCCTGTCTGGACACAGAACCACGGGTGCTCTCCCTCTGAAGAGTCTCCAAAAGCAACAGCTTACAGGAACTTCTCTGAGGGCTGTAGAGCTGGCCCGCCCAGCCAGCGGGGCATGCCCTCCCCTGACCTCAGGAAAGCTGCCTTCCAAGGGACAGTGCCAGCAGGGGGCTGATGTCCGCCCCAAGATCCAAGACAGTGATTAAATGGTGTGGTGCCCCTACCCAGGATATCACAAACACTGTTTTCACCCAGGTCCAGCAACGGGGCCTGCCTGATGATTGTGACTGGTGTTGGTTGGGCTCTGTCCAAGAGGGGCTGAGGCTAGGCTGTGTCTGTGTTCAAATCCAGGGGTCCCTCATGCATTGCCTGTGCTCAGATCTTCAGCCTTTTCCCTGGAGCTGGTTTTATGGTCTTTCTATCTTCCAAAACAGCTCTGCTTGGAGCTTTCTATGCAGAGAAGAGGTAGCTACTGGTGTGGTCCTAGTAGTGGGGACTCTGAGTATTTGGGGGTCTTCTCTTCCCAGGCCCTTCCTTTTCTCTGAGTGCTTCTCCTTTTGTGACACTCTTCTTTGTGCCTTGCCTCAGTTTCCACATCTCCAGATGGGTGTATCCTTCTTGCCTTTGGGTTAACTTGAAGATTAGGGAATGGAATTTTCTCTAGTACTTCTGAGATGGTTCATGGCCTGAGGTACTACCCTATAACACCAAAATGTTTGTTTAAAGTGACATGCACACCTATGGCTGCACTTAGCACCAGAGCAGACCTGAGGTCCAGCGTACAAGACACATGCGTGCCTGCCATGTGAAAGGGTAGAGAGCGCTGGCGTTGAACATATTTACAACATGCAGGAAACACTATGTGAATCTATATTTTTCCGACCCTGGGGCCTGTGCACCAGAGTGACCGATGAGAATCACTAGGGGAGGCATCAGAGAGACTGACACATGCTGGAGCATTTATTTAGGATCCTAAATAAAGGAAGGAGGTCGTGAACCAACTGATATATATATATATATATATATATATATATATATATATATATATATATATATATTACTCTTTAAGCCTATAGCAAGTTAGAATTAAAAGGTGCAGAAACCATCTCTGTAAAAAATAAATAACATGCCAGAAAGAATTTTTTTTCAGTTGCTTTTCACTCTGGCAATCCAAAATGAAACTGTTTCTAATATAATTTTAAATTAACTCATCAAAGGCTCCAAGGAGTAGAACATTAGAAAGGCATCACGTGACGAAAGGAATCATTAACCAGCTATGCAGCTCCCTGTCTCTTCTCCCTCTTTTTGCTGGGGTCTGTCTTGACGACAACCTATTATTTCTCCCCTGCTTTGTCCAATCTCCATCCAAAGGAGACACTTTGCTGAAAGAATTTAGCCTTTTCCATTTTAGATTTTTTTTCCTTCTTAGCTTCCCCCCTCTTTCCTTTCTTTTTCCCTCCCTCCCTCTCTCCCTTCCTTCCTCCCTCCCTTTCTCTTTCTCCTCCCTTCCTTCCTTCTTCCCTTCCTTCTTCCTTTCCTTCTCCCCTTCCTTCCTTCCTTCCTTCCTTCCTTCCTTCCTTCCTCCCTCCCTCCCTCCCTCCCTCCCTCCCTCCCTCCCTCCCTTCCTTCCTTCCTTCCTTCCTTCCTTCCTTCCTTCCTTCCTTCCTACCCTCCCTCCCTCCCTTCCTCCCTCCCTCCCTCTGGTTGCTGACTGCATCTTCATGTTACAGGGGCACAGGGTAGAATTATGTTGCCTTTGGCGTGGCCAGAGAACATGGTCAGTGTCACATAGAGGATGGAGCAGATAATAAGTGAGGGAGCTTGGACCCAGTATGGGTCCAAGCAGACTCTAGCTTGTACAAGCCTCTCACAACCCAAGGGGAAGTGTGTCTGCTCGAGCAGAAGCAAATGCTCCGTGTCGTGTCTTTCTTTGAAGTCCCAGGACATTGTCCTGCTCCTCAATATGCCCAGTTTCAAGAAGAGGATCTGCCTGATGACCTACTCTGACATATGTGTCTTCAGGTTCACAAAACCAAACATGCTGCATGATTTTGTAACTCAGAGGCAGCAATTTGCTGATTACTTTCATCTCCTGATAATGGGGGATAGGGACGCATGGGAGGGGAGAATAATCTGTATTTTATAATGGGGGGCTGGAAATGCTCAGTTTTGCCCTCCAGCACAATCTCAAATTAAGCAGTTTCTGTGTGCAGGGAAATGGTGTCTTTCATTGCTGCAACAATAGACTTTTCTTTGGAAAAACTAGGAAGTCAGTGGGGTGAGGAAGAGGAAGCGAAAGGCAGAGAACAGGCTTTTAATTGGAATATCCCACTGAGTCCCTGGAACATCCCCCTTAAGCAGAATCAGGGCTGGGTGGATGGGAAGTTGTGGGTGACACTATAAGGGAGAGATAGAGAAAAAAAAATAATTTTGCAGCTGCCAACCCCAGTTTAACCCTGGGTACAGCCTATGGTGCCCCGCTCCACCCTCCAGGGATGACCCCTGAGCCTAGAGCCAGAAGGAAATGCTAAACACAGCCAAGTATGGCCCCAAAACAAACATAAAGCAAAAAAAAAAAAAAAAATCGAAGCTGGGCTAAGGAAGTTCCTTTCCTGGCCTCCCCTGGGTCTGAGGTAGAGTCCTTGGGAAACGGGCTTCCATTGCCTCGGAACCGCTGGTGTTGGCACCCTTTCTTTCCTGCTCCAGGCACCTTTGCCCTTGGATGCGATGGACAGTTTTGGTCCCAGGGAATTTGGGACCTCACCAGTGCGGACACATCCGGCTGGGCTACTCTTGCAACCTAAGGGGCCATCAGATAAGCTTAGCAAACACAATCGTTTGCTTGCCTGTTGCTGCTTCAAGACAAACACATTTTTGCCCCCGTGGGTGGTCATCCCATTCACGGTTCAACAAAGGCAGCAGTGAGAGTGCTGCCCCTCTGCCCACCCCACCCCCCAGCCTATAGCCTGCAATTGTTCTCAGATCACAGCCATCCCCTCAGGGGTCTTCAAACTACGGCCCCGCGGGCCACATACTGTATTTATTCCCATTTTGTTTCTTCACTTCTAAATAAGATATATGCAGTGTGCATAGAAATTTGTTCATAATTTTTGTTTTTACGATAATCTGGCCCTCCAACAGTCTGAAGGACAGTGAACTGGCCCCCTGTTTAAAAAGTTTGAGGACCCCTGCCTCAGGCCCTCCTGGCGCAGCTTCGGGGATGCTCCATGGCCTCCTGAGGCTGGGGTGACTCCCCACAGCCTTTAGAGTTCTCGCTGCCACCACCCAGGGGACATGCCCGTGTGTGCTGGGTGCCGTCACCAGAGGCTGGAGGGTAAGGCTTGAGTGACCCCTCAGGATAATCCTGTGGACTGTCACTGCCCAGAGGCACTGTGGCCCTGGGAGGTGGTTCCTTGAACCCCTCAGCCTGTGTCCCCAGAGTCGTGGCTCATCCACCCAGCATCCACCTTGGGCTCTATGGTCAATCCAGGCTGCTGGCAGTCACTTTCCTGGGTTGTATTTCCTGGCATGTCTGGGGTCTTCCCTTCTAGCCAGTGTGACACGGCTCCAGCATTGTTTTTGGAGAATGGTGTTACTGTGGGTTGGGATTGGGGGTTCGCTTCACCCCTATAGAAGCCTTGTGGCACCCAGCACCAAAGATCTAGCACCAGAGCACCCTCAGTTGGTTCTTTCCTGTAACTCCAACACTAACATTTGCATACATGTTCAGTTCTTTCCATTGAATTTGTTTGATTTTATCTTTCACTTAAGAGCAGAAACAGCCCCTGGTTTTTGTAGCCACGTAATCTTTTTGTTTTATATAAGCAGAGCCCCAGACTCCACAACTAGGACCTGGAGAGACACAGGTCTGAAAGCAGACATCAAATGTAGGAGGTAATCCACGCAGTGAGAAGATGCAAGGACAGGTTCAGGAATTCTAACACTCAAGCCAGGAATCCCAACACACAAATCAAGCCTTCTGCTCCTAAGAAGGAAAGCAGCTTAGTGGAGGAAAACTGAAGAATGAGCCCTTTCCTTCCTGAAACCCTGGCTTTTATTAGCAAGAACTAGGCCACACCCTAGGGTGGAGAAGGAAAGCCAAGTAGGGAGGAATCCAGTAACCCCATCACCAGATCACATCCTAGGGTGGAGTATGAATACTAATTCCCAGGGTAGGACCAGTAATCCAATAATTTTAATTTGTTTTGTTTTGGGGGAAGTCACATGGGACAATACACTGGGGTTACTCCTGGCTCTGTGCTCAGAAATCACTCCTGACAGGGCTCCAGATGGGATGCTGGGGTTTGAACTCAGGTTGGCTACATGCAAGGCAAACTTCCTACCTCCTATGCTAACTCTCTTGTTCTTAGGTAGGTGCATGATCCAGGAAAGCCATAGCTAGTTGTTCAGGCCCACTTGTTTTCATTCCTCCCAAGGGGTCCATGTGCTCTACTCCCACATTCTGGCCCCACCTCTGAGCAGGTTCTTCCAGATACGAGGAGGTGGTTGGATTGGCCAGTGCCATGGTACCCTCTGCCAACTCAATTCAGTGATATAGTAGAAGTGAAGTTGAGACTTGGGAGCATTGTGATGCTGGGCATCGAATCAGTGTCAGTTGCCTATAGGGCAAATGCCTTCACCCCTATACTTGACTCTTGGACCCAAGTAGATTTCAATTCTGCAGCACCAGGTAAAACCGGAACTTTATTGCACATGCATTTTCTTTCATCGTTGCCATACCAGTAGGGATCCAATTTTTGCATGCTGAGAAGTTTGCTCGAGTTTGTCAAGCCTCCTCCTGCTTTGGACTGTGGGGTTGAATTTTTACTCAAAACAATTCACCCTAATTTTGCAAACCTGGGAAGCACATTTGATAAAAACAAGTGAGAGGCAGAGGGGAGAAGGGTCACTTGAGTGTAGTGCCTTAAGGGACACAGAGGGTTCTGGCTCGGAAAGGGCTGGAAGTTGTATGCTCAGCTTTGTCTTCACACTGGCATGAGTTCACCATGCAGGCACCCAGATCATCCCTGCAGACCTGCAGGCACCCTCATCTCATCACCCGAACCCTGACCTCACTCAGGGACCATGTGGGTGTGCTCCGGTAGTCAAGGAGAGAAAGTTTAGGGATTTCCAAGTGGTGCTGAGTTATAAAGTGAGAAAATTCTTTTTTTTTTTTTTTTTTTGTGTTTTTTTTGGGTCACACCCGGCAGTGCTCAGGGGTTATTCCTGGCTCCAGGCTCAGAAATTGCTCCTGGCAGGCACGGGGGACCATATGGGATGCTGGGATTTGAACCGATGACCTCCTGCATGAAAGGCAAACGTCTTACCTCCATGCTATCTCTCCAGCCCCAAAGTGAGAAAATTCTAATAGATCGTTTGACACACTATTTCTGCACCAAGTTTTGTCTACCATGAATCCCGATGGCATCCTGAGGTCCTATGGGAGGGGTTGGGGAGAGCTTGGAATGTATTGCTGTGCCAGATCCTTTGCTTATGTGACCTGGTCTCTCATCCAATCCACCAGCTCCCCAGCTTTCAGATTTGGGAAAGGAAGAGGAGGGTTTGCTCCATGGTAGGAAGCATTTTTATGCTGTACTCTCAGTTAATTCACAGGTCCGCCCAGCATGGCCAGGTCCACACTTCTTGTTTCCACTCATCCACACTTCCTGTTTCCACTCAGGGCCACACTTCCTATTTCCACTCAGGGCCACACTTCTTGTTTGCCAAGTGGACTTTGCAAAGGTAAAGTCTCGTGTCCCAGATAACTGGAGTCAACATTGACAGCCATACACTTTCCAATTTGTCTGCTGTGCTTAGAGGCCAAAGGGCCACTTTCACTCCTGGTGACTTGATATCTTTGTGCCTCAGTTCTCTTGACTTTCACTGTAGTTGAATCACCCCCCAGGCCCTCCCCATGCCAAGTTCTCAGGAGACAGACCCCCCCAGCATGTGCTCCACTAAAGATTTGAGACTTAAAAACAGCTGGAATCTCTACACAGTGCTCATCTTCACAGTTGAATAGGAAAGGGATATCAACTTCTATTTAGCTGTTCCTTTGAAAGGTGTTTAGCAGAAAGAAAAGAATTGGGCAGGAGAGAGCTCAGGTTGAGTATATTTTTAGCACATAGAAGGCACCGCTTTTCATCCCTGGCACCCCAGAATCTGAAACCCCTGAGCACTGAACTAAAAGGGATCCCAGTACTTCCAGGTATGGTCCCCAAAAACCAAGAAATGAAAAGAAGCAAGTGAGTGAAGAAAAGTGAAGCGAGTTTTCTTGGCTGATGGACTTGAAGATTCTATTCCTTTTCCCAATCCACAGCCAAAATCAACAAACAGTTCGTTTGTCTAATCTTTCTGTGGTTTGCAGAGAAGGTGGATCGAGTGTTTTTCAAAGTTGGCCCTTCCTGTTTTTCCCAGGTCTGTGGTTTTCTCTTTGAATTCTTCAAGCTTCTGCATCAGCCAAGAAAACATGTAACCCACTCTGAGATTAGTGCCGAGGTCATGTGTGTCTCGGGGGATCAGAAAGTAGGTTACAGGACAGGTTTGTTACACCTTCTTAGCCATGTACATGCTAGATCCAGTTGGGATGCAATTACGGCTTCACGTTTGTGTGTTGTGTTGGGATGGTGAGAAAGCTCTAAGGGTTGCTTGCATCCTATACATGAAAGAGTTTGTTGTCTGGCATAGTATGGTTCCCCCATTGCTTCCTTCCCCCAAAAAAATGGAAAAGGGAGGGTTGGGGGAAGAGTAAGGGGGAGTGATCAAACTGCATTTTAATTTGTAAGGAAACCTTCTCTACACTGATAGAACAAAGGAAAGTTATCAGAAGCCAGTTAAAATACGCTTTCAAGTGTCAAGTGAATATTTGCTTTTAAACTGCATTTAAGCCTTAAGGCCGCTCAGGAATGAGACCCAGTGAAACATTGCGACATAAGGTTGCAACATTTTTTAGATTGGGGGGGGGGGGGTTGGGGGGTCATACCTGGCAGCGCTCAGGGGTTACTCCTGGCTCTATGCTCAGAAATCCCTCCTGGCAGGGGAGGGGACCATATGGGATGCGGGGATTCGAACCACTGTTCTTCTGCATGTAAGGCAAATGCCCTACTTCCAGGCTATCTCGGGGTTTTACTCTTGGCTCTGTGCTCGGGGATCAGTCTGGCAGTGTTGGGGAGCCCGATTACAGTATTGGGACCCAGACCCGAGTGGGCTGCATGCAAGGCAAGCACCCTCACCACTGGACTCTCTTTCCAGCCCTAGAAGTTCTCAAGTGCGTTCAGCTCTATTAGCTGTGATACCAACGGGGCTTAGATGTAGTAGAACCTAGTGGGACACTCTCTTACCTAACACTTCCCTGTCACACAGCTCCACAGGGCAGGTGACTGACCCACTGCCCTGTGGGCCCCTTTGCCACTCATTCTGGTGCCCTGTGTGCACAGCTGCTTTGCTGGCCAGCCGTCTCGATGTTGCTTCAGCAACTGGCCTTGCACTCTTGTCTTCGAGGCCCCTTCTTAGCTTCAGCATCTTGTCTCTCTTCCTAAAATAGTGTGTGGGTGATTCACAGATGACCCCGATTCTCAGGTTTGTGAGGAATGCCCAGAAACATTCCATCATGCAGTGAGAACAGCCTGTTGGCCTGATAGGATGGCTGTAAAAAAAAAAAAATTAAAAGTTGGATGCAGGAAAAACTAGGGTAGCAGGTAAGGTGTCCCCTTGCATGAGGTCCACCCAGATTCTACCCCTGGTACCCCATAGGGCAACCCCTAGTTGCACCAACAGTGAACTCTAAATACAGAGTACAGGGTAGTAAGCCCTGACCACTCACTGCTAGGTGTGACCCAAACAGTGAATCTTCTCCAAATTTGGTCTGCCCTGAACCCAAGTGACATCCTAGAATAAGAGAGATTGAAGGGGGACTGTTACTCCCAGGCCATGAGCTACTCCTGTTTAACCTACTTGGAAACATGATTTAGACTCTAGAGCCAAAAAAGAAAGTAGAGCAGGAAAGTGAGTTAAGCAAATAGGTTCCACTGCTCATAGGTAAGGAATGAGGTGTCTGGGGGCACACAGAACCACCTGGACAGCAGCATCCGGGGCTTCTGGAATCAGCCTTCCACTTACAGGATCTTTTTCAAGTGAGTTGTGGGGGGTAGAGTCTTCTGAGAGAGCCGTCTCAGGACTGGTGAGGAGCCCGACAGCCACGATGCAGTGTGTTTCGGGGTGGTTATTTGTGGGCTGATCTGGCTTTGCACCCAAGGAATTGGGCATTTTGTCTATTTTGTTTGCATTGAAAATACTTCTAAACCATGAAAATCGAATATGGGAAAAAATTGAAATCTTATGAACCACCCGCAGTCATGTTATTCTCACCTCTGCAATGAAGTCCAATGTCAATGATCTCACTGCATATCAATGTATTTAAGCCGGTTGGGAACTTGTTTCACCCTAAAGATGAGAGAATTATTGACAGTACTGCCTCAGGTGCAACTGCAACTTCAAACTCAGTACCTCCCACTTCCTTCTGTCTGATGCCTTTGGTTCCACTTGGTGTTTGTTCATAATTTCTTCTTGCCCATGTTGGCTGCTAGATGTGCTACTACTGAGAACCCGAACCCATTTGTTTACTTAATGCCAGAATGTACTTTTGTTAGCATTGATTTCTGAAAGGGAGGATTAGTGGGCCAAGGAGTGAGTAGACTTTTAATCCCTGTTGACATATGCTTTGGCCACAGCCTCAGGCTGTTGATATACACCTTAGCGTGTAATCAGGACATCCCCTTCGTGTTCTTCCCCAGCCCTGGATCTTACCTCGGAATTCTGAAGACTGGACCCTTTCTTAGTCCCCTGATTGCTCTTGTGGCTGGATTCTGTGAACCTGAACTCTGTGGGCCTGCTATGGTGTCTTGGTTTTTCTCCCACAGAACATGGAGAATCCCATTACCAGGTGTAGATGAACAAGAACTGCAGAATTTGTGTCAAATTCCACTCAAGAGGCCTTGACAAGGCCTCTCGGATGATCTCAACAAAAGGAAATGACCTCCCTTCTCTCTTTCACCTCTTCGTCTCCCTCTGTCTGTATCCCTCCCTCCCTCAATCTTTTAGTATGTCTGTCCATCTCTCTGTCTCTCCCCCTCTCTGTCTCTCTCCATGTGTCTTCCGCTCTCCCTTCCTTCCTCTGTCTCTCACCCTCCCCTCTCTGTCTCTCTGTCTCCTTCCGTCTGTCTGTCTCCCCTCTCCGTCTCCCTCCATCTGTCTGTTTCTCTCCCCTCTCCATCTTTCTCTCCCCTCTCTGTCTCCCTCCACTTGACTCCCTCCCTCTCTCTCTGTCTCTCTCTCTCTCTCTCTCTCTCTCTCTCTCTCTCTCTCTTTGTATCTCTATCTTTGTCTCTTTCTTTATTGCCCTCTCTCTCCCGCTCCCTCTCCCTCTCACCTGTTTAGTGACTGGAAACGTTTCTAGAATCTTGTTTGAAACAGTCAATTGCTTGGGGATGTCCCTAAGTTTGTCATATAAGTTTGTCTTATGAGAATAATAGAATAGAATAGAGCCATAACAAGAAGAAGCCCAATTTCACCAATGACGGGAGGTGTCACACAAATAGGATCCTGATATGGACTTGACAACACTCAGAACTTTCTAGAACCAAATGATGCCAGCACTGAGAACATGTTATCTGGCCCCATTGTGAAATGGTAGGACCTTGCCTGAGGCTGTGTTGCTGTTGCTTCCTGTGTCTTCCCAGGGTTCCCTGACTATTCCCCTGCTATCAAGTTGGGGGTCAGATGCCCACGCCTGCATTCATGCCCTGAACCTCTTCCTTACCCCTTCCAAGGGTCACTCCCAAACCTGCCAGGAGCGATTTCTGAGCACAGAGCCAGGAGTAACCCCTGGACGCCATTGGGTGTGGCCCAACCCCCCCCCCCCCAAAAAAAAAGGTGGGGAAAAGATAGATGCCTGTCAAGGGTTAGAAACCTCGAATCCTGGGGAAGCAGGTGAACCATCTCAGAATGGGTGGAGCTATGCTTCTTGTCTTTAGAAATGTTGAACACTGCACTTCTCTAACAACCTATAAGCACTGTAGTTTTGTCAGACTTCCATTCTGGTGGAGAAAGTCCCCAGCCTAGAGCAGGACTGTGCTGTCATTGACAAAGAGCATATGAGTGCAGAGGTGTTGATAGAGGCCTTTGGATTGGTCCTCATATTGCCTTCTAATTAGATGTCTCTCGGTTGGTTCCTTTGGTTTTCCTGTTAAAAAAGATGTTTCCCCGTCGCCTCCTCATCTGGCCTTTTCCCTCCCCTTGAGGGTGATGAGCCTTTCCCAATAAAGTCTGCTTTGGAGACCTGGAAGACAAGCTGCCATCTTGGCTCCTGGTTCCACTTGGTGGAGCAACTGGCATGTGGGTGAACAGCTTGCAGTGTGAGTTTCTGGCCTGCTAATTCTTCCCAAGTGTGTGTGGATTATTTCCTGCTTCAGATTTGCTGCTGGACTAGTGTTTTCTTGTCCTACCCCGACTTGGGGCATGGGAATCACTCACCCTCTTTGGGGATTATGGAACCTACAACCCATCATTCCACATAGAGGGATGAGATCTAAAAATCCCCCGCTGTAGTGATTATCTCCCTCAAAGGCTTTCCTCATTTGCTTGTGCTGCTAGGAAGCCCTCAGCATGTTCTCAGAGCGTAATCTAGCCCATTCATTCAATGAGCCAGCAATTTTCCTTCACCCACAATTCCATAAATCGGGTCTGTAATTTAAGTTGGATGATAACAATGGGATCATTGGCGGGAAAGATTACTCAGTCTCTGTCCACACAGCAGCATAGGCCCTAAGGGAACTCTGGATGTTTGATCATTGTGGGGTTCCCTCTACACGTGCTTGAGTCCAAACAGGGTGTGTGCGTGCACCAGTGCTCATGTGTGTGAAGGGCAGAAAAGCTTCTCACAGCCATGCTTGGGCTGCAGTGATGAACACGCTTCATGATTCATTTTGACTCTCACCTCTTCATAAACAACCTGATCAAAAGCAGCAACTCCTTAGAAATCGTCCCCAAGCATTGGTGTAGGACAAGTCACATAAAGACCAGCAGTGACTCAACGTGAGTCTACTCAGAGATGACCAAGTGGTGAATAAAACCTTGGCCATGCTACCAGTGTGGGCGTGCTGGCTTCTCATGGATGAAAGATGCCCATAAATCTTCTCGTCCACACCTTGAAGGCCACTATGAACTGTAAAGACTCTTATCCCCTGGAGAAAATACATCCATGACTGTCCTACCCCCTTCCTGTTCACCAAACATTATTCATATATGGCACTTGGTGTTTTAATTGTTACTAGTTATCTGTCATTGTTAAAAATCTATGAATTCAGGAGCCAGAGAGATAGTCCAGTGGGTAAGTTTGCTTGCCTTGCACGAAGCCAACCTGCGTTCAATCCCAAGCATTTCCCTGAGCCTGCCAGAGTAATTCTTAAATGAAGAGTTAGAAGTGAGTTCTGAGCATCCCTGGGAGTGGCCCAAAAAATAAAGGGGGAAAGGGAGAGTGACCTGGAGAGATAGTGCAGCAAGTAAGGCACTTGTCTTGCATGAGACTGATCTGGGTTCAATCTCCAGCACCTTTTATGGTCCCCTGAACCCACCTTTAGTGAGTGACCCCGAGTGCAGAGGCAGGAATAAACCCTGAGCACCACTGGGTAACCAGATCAGAGTAACCTGGTTTGGATCCTGAGTGCTCTGTGGCACCCTCATTATCCTGCACCTCTCTCCTGTGAGCTACTGGGGGCCCTGCAGGCCCCATCAGACCTCTATTGGGACCAAAGGGGCTCCCCCACTGGTCTGTAAAAGAGCAGTGAGGTCAGTGCAGGTCACCGCAGGAGGCCTTTTGCATTTATAAATCTTTATCCTCTGAGACTCTAAAGGAATGAGCTTCAGAGTTCCACAGCAATCCACAGGCGGCCAAGTGTCAGTGTCGGGGCCCAAAGCAGTCAGATAAGTCCAGCACCCAACAAAGAGGGTAGGTCCGTGCAGGGTATTACGACAACAGGCAGGGGTTCAGGGGGCTGGGAGTTGCCAGGGAAAACTCAGCTTGAATTTCATCACCAAGCTATTGTGTGACTTTGAGCTCACGCATATAAACATGCAGCACTTGCTTCTGCTGTGGAATGATCAGAATCTTAAGAAGTCGATGTTCAAGTGCCACCCATCGAGGGATCATAGGAAAATGAGTAGAAAATACGAGACTATTTCCATAAGAGTAAAGATGCAGGATCCCATGGGAGAGGGGAAGAGATAAGGACAGTCTTCATGGCACCAGAAAATGCCAGCTAGAATTTCATCATGTTTTTTCTTTGCCAAGCCTCCCACGTCTTGAATTAAACTTGAACCAACCCCAGGGCAGAAGCTTCGAGTTTCGGTGACAGATGGAGTGGATTTGAGGAGGATCCAAGGGCACCAGAAAACAGACCCTGTCTGTCGTGATCTCGCTTATTCCAAAGTGATGGGGTGAGAGAGGAAAGAAGGATGAGTTTCCCGTTCCCATGAAACATTCAAGAAGCCCAGCTGTGTTTGGGGGCCCCACCTAGCAGAACTTAATGTTTATTCCTGGCTCTGCACTCAGGAATCACTACTGGCAATGCTCAGGGCATTGTCAGGGATTTCAGAGACTGGACCCAGAACGTCCACTAGGCTTGGAAAAAGCCATGGGAGCTAAACTCCATACTTGGCTCAGTCATTCTCAGAATCCTTCCTTCCAGGTGTGGGAAGCGGCAGGAAGCAGCAGGATCCTATTTTGGATTCGTTGTGCATCTCCTCTTTGGGTTTTCAGGAAGCACTAAAAGTGGGTCGCACAGTCCCGGCCTGCCCAAGAGATGTGCTGGCAATGCCCAACTCCCTGCCCACTGTGGCCGCACGTGGGTGTCCAGGGCTGGGCTGGAGATGGCAGGTAAACAGAGAGGGTGTCTCCTCCTCAGTATAGATCCTTGAGAAAACAAAATGGGCTGGAAAACTACCGGCTGGACAAGTCTTGCCATTGAACCAGCCCACTTACTAGAACACAGAGCAACAGAACAATAACAGTGGAAAGTTACAGGCACCCAGGACACACATACACACACACACACACACACACACACACACAACATACACTCTATGACCAATCTCATAGAGGAGAAAGGACCCTAATTTTAGTTTTTATTTTCAGCACTATGATTTATCATACTGTTGTTCCTAGTATTTTCATGAGGACTGGGTTCCAACACCACATGGAAAGTTCAGTGCTATAGGGAGCTGGAGTGATAGCACAGCAGTAGGGCATTTGCTCAGCAGGCAGCTAACTGGGGAAAGACCGGGATTTGATCCCTGGCATCGCATATGATTCCCCGAACCTGCCAGGAATGACTTCTGAGTGCAGAGCCAGGAGTAACTTACTCAAGCGCTGCAGGGTGCACTCCCCTCCCCCCTCCAAAAAAGAAAAACAACAAAAAAGTTCAGTGCGATAGATGGTTCTCAGCTCCAATTGCCTTTGGTCATTCGTTGTTCCTTTACTGTTTTTCTTTATTTCCGTATTTCTTTGCTGTATGTCTCTCAATGTATGAGAGATCATTCTATGCCTGTCTCCTTCTGATCAACTTCTCTCCATGTGACATACTTTGGCTCATTTCATGTCATGACAAGTTGTCTGGGTTCATCTTTTCTTACAGCCAAGCACGTGGGCATCCTCGTTTCTTGATTCACTCCCTGTGATTATTTCCAGATCTGGGATGCTAGAAATAGTGCTGTGGTGTGTAGAGGAGTGAAAATGTAGTTTTCTGAATCACATTTTTGGGTCCTTGGAGTAGATGCCAAGAAGTAGAATGACTTGAACATTCTAGAAGCTGACTCCTGAGTATTTGAGAAGGGGAGAAAAGTTTTAAACTCTGGCCTTCTTTGGCCATCATAGTCCTCAGTCATCTTCCGGGAATACTCATATCCTCGGTTTCCTATGTGTGGGGTACCTCTGAGTGCCCCTTACACTGGTGGGTTAATAGCTACCCAAGCTATTAAACTGCCATAGCTCTCAGGTGTCTTTGGTCCTAAATACTAAAAATTAGGCCACTGTATGGGGATATCCCTGGGCCCCTAAGTGCCACCCTTGAAGTAGCTTCCCCCTAAAATAATCAATCTTCTGCAACTGTATTTTCTTGAGCAAGTATTGTCCACAAGTCAGTGTATTGGGTTTTATAAAGGACTATTTTTCCTCTCTAATCTCTTATTTCCTATTTTATACTTGTCTGCCCAAAGCCCAGCGGGACATATCAAATCAGAATGTTGAATATGGGTCACAATGGGTGGGAGAACGTTAGTCTTGCATGTTTGAGGTCCTGAGCTCAATGCCTGACTCTGCTCCCCCACCACCTCACAAAATGAAATATAGATGTAATTATCTGTCCATCAATGGTTACTACTATTCATCCTGTCTTGAAATGTATATTTATATATGTGTATGTATGTACACACACTTATCTACACAAACAGAGGACCAGACAATAGCTACAGTCATTGGTGCGTAATAAAGTACAGGAGTTTCTTGGTGTTTACTACATCTACCAGATTTTAGGTTATATTTGTGAGGACACACACACACACACACACACACACACACACACACACACACATTATTGAATGACAGAAGGACTCATCCCTTCCACACAAAGCAGGTGGTTTGTCTCCCAAATTCCTGTTGCATTGCTGATGCATAAATTCCCCCAACGAATCATGTTGAACCTGTTAAGCTTCTTTGCATGATTTTTTTAGATCTACACCAATATAACATGCTGCGAAATTTTTCCCTGGTGAGCAGGCATCTCCCTCTCCCCCGTCCCATAGGGCATTTGAAGCTCAAGAACTGGCACCTTGATCGCCAGTCACTGAGCTGTGCCTGCCCAGCTGCCCAGTACCTCAGGGAAACGGGTCTCATCTCCACCTTCCTAATACTGTGTGTTATCTCTCCCTCTGCAGGCCTTGAACCGGGGCATCGCGGCCGTCAAGGAAGATGCAGTGGAGATGCTGGCCAGCTATGGGCTGGCCTACTCGCTAATGAAGTTCTTCACGGGGCCCATGAGCGACTTTAAGAATGTGGGCCTGGTTTTTGTCAACAGCAAGCGGGACAGGACTAAGGCCGTCCTGTGCATGGTGGTAGCGGGGGCCATCGCTGCCATCTTTCACACCCTCATCGGTAAGACCATGTCCCACCCTATCTGTGCATCCATCCCCTGATCGGTGAGGCCATCTGCCCATCCTGTCTGTCCATCTCACCCCCTGATCAGTAAACCATTTGAAGTGGAAGCCCCATGCCCCATTCACAAGGGATTGGGAAATGGGTGCGTGGGTCAGACAGCAAATGCTGACATAAGAAATAATCCACACAAAGTTGGAGGAGATGGTACAGGCCCAGGAAAATTCCACCATAAGCTTTCTGCTCCTAACACTAAGTAAGGCCAGAGATCAGGTAGCTCAGTTGTAGAAAACCAAAACTGCAAGCAGTTTCTCTCTGAGACCTGGGGGTCTTTATTAGGAAGCAAAAGACCACGCTTAGGGTAGAAAACAGGTAGGATAACTCAAAAGATGTTTTAATCCAAAGGTGTTTTCATCCAATGAGTGACTAGTAACAAAGAAGAATAATCCTAAATAGAATGAAAACTGGTTATTCCAATAGCTGTCTGTTCATCTCCTGATTAGTCTATCCCATCTTCTGATCAGTGAGGACGTCTGTCTGTCCTACCTCCCACCACCCCACCATTCCAGACATCTCTCCCCAAGCTTGGTTTGCAGCGGGTGGTTAAGGCAGTAGGGCTTCAGCACTGCAGGATCCTGAGTAGCCCCTCAATTCTCAGGCCCTTCACACTGACGCACCAGGACAGTTGGCAGAAAATCACTAGGAGTGAGCCCTGGGCCCCTGAGCACCGCATGGGAGACCACTTCTCCTGAAAAAAAAAAATAGTTTAACAAGCAAAAGCTAGTGGTAGTGGAAGGGGAGGCAAAAAAAAAAAAAGCTAGTGGTAGGCAGAATGTAGAGTGAGGCTGGAAAACAGAAGAGCCCTTGGTGGGGAAGAGACAGAGATTGACAGACACACCTGCATTTACACATAATAGAATATTGAGGAAGGGGCTCAGGAGTGAAGGTGGACCCCAGGCACCAGCACTGGGTGGGTTGGCAGGGCATGTATGTCCCAGCCTGAGATGGGCAGGGGTCCTGGCAGTGTCCATTGGAGTCTCAGACCAACCATTGCTGCGTCTCCACAGATTTTGCCACTCCAGAGAGGAGTTTAGTAGCATCTCAGTGGAACCACTGAGATTTCCTGAGTGTCCCATGAGTTCAGGCAGTTTGCACCCTGAGAAGCTCGGTGGGACCCCATTCATGGTTTCTAAATATATGCTGGCAATTTAATCAAAGCCGTGTTTCGCTCTTGGCCAGAAGCTTGGTTGAGAACAAGAAGCATTTTCTGGCAACATGCTGCCTTAGGTGGCCAGTAAGGAGCCTCCCCATGTCTTGGGGGCCATTTCCAATGTGGAAAAACCCACTTTCAGGGCTGAGTCCAAGTCCTCGATGACTGGGTCTTGTCTGAGTTTCCGTGTTACCAGCTGTGGCTCTGTCCAGCATGGACCTCCTTCCAGATCCTCTTTGTCACCAGGGCAACCTTTTTTGGCCTCTTTCTCCTCTTCCAGGGGGACATTTTTCCTCAATCCCCTACCCCCACAACCTCCACCACCTCTCCCAGCGCTGAGCCAGACATTCTTCTTGCTGAAAAGATATGCTCAGCAATTACAGAACTGATGATTCTAGAAATGTGTCCCCATCCCCAAAATATGGATGTTGGCGTTTGTGTGGACATGAAAAAGGTCCTGGCAAGAGTTTACGCCTGCTCTCCTCAATGTTCCACACCCAGCACTGGCCACTGCCCACATTGCCAGCTTCTCTGGTCTATTAATTTTATTATTTGTTGTTTGGTTGGTTTTTAGGCCACACCCAGCGATGCTCAGGGATTACTCCTGGCTCTGCACTCAGAAATCACTCCTGGCTCAGGGGATCATTTGGAATGACAGGGATGGAACCCTTGTCCATCCTGGGTCAACTGCATGCAAGGCCAATGCCCTACCACTGTGCTACCACTCCAGCCCCTTTCAGGTCTATTTCTGGCTTTTTTCTGGTGGTTGTCACTTTTTGCTAGGCAGCTGGCTCAGCAGTTTGTCTTGCAAACTGCAAACTCAGAGTTCGCTGAGTTCAGGCAGAGATGGGACCCTGCTTTCCCCCTGTCTATGAGCAAATGTGCCAACTGATGTGTGGGTTCACAGGATCCCGATTTACTACCCCCAGATGGAGACGAGTGTGGTCCCCACCTCTTGATTCACAGCTGCAGCAGCCAATGCTATGGATCTTCTGTTTCTTGAGGCTCCGTGGTGGCTTCCGCCACCATCAGGGGTCCAGGACGGGCATCCAGGGGTGTTGAGCATTGGAGGGCCCCTGATTGCCACAGTGTTCTAAGCGTTCAAGAGCCCTTCTGCCAGCAAGAAGACTAACCCATCACTCATCTGCTGTGAGCCTGGCATGTATCAAGGGTGATAGGGCCCCTGGGATAGGACAGAGACCAGCCAGAGGGCAGGAAGCCAGGACACAAGGGCACTTTGGCAGTTTTCCATGTGCTGCTTAGGGCAGACCCACCTCCGGGTTCATTGCTGGCACAGGCAGCCTTTGTTCCATCTTGCTCCCCTGCTGTGGGGTTACCACCCTCCCCGGGTTGACCAAGCTTCTGCATGGGTGCTCAGCTGAGAGTCAGGAGGTGACTCTGATTTCTTGGTGGCCTCTTATTGGGCAGGTGGGCAAAGGGTCCTTCATTCTCCATGGCCATTACCTAGGCTGCCCTGGATGGCTGATCCCAGCTCGTCCCCTGGGTTCTGTCAGGTGTGACCCCAAAACCACCTAACCAGAGGTTGGCACAATAGCACAGCAGCAAGAGTGTTTGCCTTGCCTGGAGCCAACCTAGTTTCAATTCCCAGCATCTCATGATCCTCCAAACCCACCAGGAGTGATTCCTGAGTGCAGAGCCAGGAATAACCCGATTATCAACAAGTATGCCCCCCTCCCCAAATCGCACTGCTGAGCAGAGAATTGGGGGCATCTTGGCCTCTAGTCTCCTCGGGTCATTCCCTGTACGAAGGGGGCTCATACATTTATTCAGTCAATCCACTTTGAATGTTCCCTCTGCAGCCAAGACTCTGAGAATTGAGACCCAAATGAGATTCATCTCCAGAGAAACCGGGGTCTCTTGTTGTTATGGTTACAAGCCCCTCTCTGGGGTGTGCTGAGACCAGGAGAGTAATTATTTGTCCCTCTGTTTGCACTTCCTGTGGAGGGAACTTCCTTTAGCTAGAAGGCTCCATGATGGTCTGCAGGACCTGGGCCATTTGTGTCGTGTGTGTGTGTGTGTGTGTGTGTGTGTGTGTGTGTGTGTGTGTGTACATGTATACTGGCACAAATGTGCACAAACGTGCACATACACGCACATACTCCCACACACATATACCACGCATGCCTTGGAAAGGACACAGGAGAAATACAGGTTGAATTACCTGACTTCAGTAGTTTTCCTGCCTAGTAAAGCAGAAAGAATATAGTGAAGGGGAGGGAATGATAACATCAGTAGGGTATTTGCCTTGCATGAGGCCAACCTGGGACATATCCAGGTTCAATTCCCAGCATCCCATAAGGTCCCCTGAGCCTGCCAGGAGCGATTTCTGAGTACAGAGCCAGGAGTAATCCCTGAGCACCGCTGGGTGTGGCCCCCAAACAAAAAGAAAGCAAAATAACATAGTGGTCAGGTGGTTCCTTTGAGACACAGGAACCAGTAGCAGAGTTCCGGGGTTTGCCTCCTGGAAAGACAGTTACTACCCTGAAAGTGGAAGCAGGTTCACCCCCAGGCCCACAGAGTGAGGGACACGCACCTCACCATGCACCTCACCATAGGCACTCACACGTCATTTCTATTTATCTCTATTTATCCCACTTGGCCACAAGTGCTCATCCTGGACAAACAGTCAAATTGGAGCATCCTTAATTCCCAAGAGGTAAACCAGGGTTGACTGTTCCAGAGACTTGTGTCCCCTGTCCCCATTCTCTGGTCAGGGTCTAGGCTATAAAGAGGCCCATTTAGGGAGCAGCTCTTTGATTTCTAATGTCCTGTTTCTTGGTTCGAGAACCACCCTGGGAAGGCATTTCTAGATGAAGGAAGGTTGCTGGGTGTTGGGGAAGGCAACTCCCCTGATAATTAGGGACTCGATGCAAAATCCTTTAAACAAATTACCCCCAGCCAAGGCCTCTGCTGGAAGCTGGGCTTGGAAATGGAGGGCAGAGCCCCACAGCTGGAAGGATCCTCCCACCTTCCTTCCTGTGATGAGTTCATAAGCATGGCAAGAAGTGGAAAGGTAGGAGCCAGGGCATTTGCCTTGCAGGTGGCCGACCCAGGACAGACCTGGTTTGATTTCCCCCAACCCTGCCATGAACGATTTCTGAGCGCAAACCCAGGAGTAACCCCTGAGCGCCACCAGGTGTGACCAAAAACAAAAACAAAAAAAAAGTGGAAAGGTGCAGTCAAATCTTATATTGAAAAGCCATGCTTATTCTCCATTTTCCACCCTTCGGGAAGTGATTAAGAATATGCTCAAACATTTGACTACAAGCCTGCATTTTTTAGGTCAAGCATTCCATAGTGATTAGTGTAAAATAAGCCCAGTAAACTGATACTACGGAAATTTTACAAGATGGACTCAGTGTAGCCTTTGTAATGTAGTTTTCTGTGTGGATATTCCTAGTTCACAAAAAAAAAAAAAAAAAAAAAAGTGGGACCAGAGCCATAATGCAATGGTAGGGAATTTGCCTTGCACGTGGCTGACCCAGGACGGACCTTGGTTTGATCCCCGGCATCCCATATGGTCCCCCAAGCCAGGAGCAATTTCTGAGCACATAGCCAGGAGTAACCCCTGAGCGCTGCCGGGTGTGACCCCCCCCCCAAAAAAAAGTATGTATATGTATGTGTTCTATTGTGTGTAAGTATGTTCCATATTTATGCTAATTGATACATGCATCCCATACACACACCATAAAAAATGTGGAGATTGGAACCCACATTGGGATGTGAATGTCATTGGTGTGCCCCTTCTTTGTTCATCTATTATTTTTTGCGTTAAAAACAAAATTTGGCCCAGAGTTATAGCATAGCGTGTAAGGCATCTGCCTTCTACGCAACCGACCTGGGACAAATCCAGGTTCCATCTCCAGAATCCCACATGGTCCCCAGCCTGCCAGGAGCAGTTTCTCAGTGCAGAGCCAGGAGTTACCCCTGAGCACAACCAGGTGTGGCCCAAAAACTAAAAAAATAGTTTACTTTATTAAGTTGGTAACCTTTATTAACTTTATTTACGTTATTAACTTCATAAGAATTCTACACTTTTGTGAAATTGTTGGAGTATTACTTTATTCACCTAGATGGATGTCTGGGAGGGAAGGAGGGAGGGAGGGAGGAGGAAGGGAGGAGGGAGGGAGGAGAGAGAGAGAGAGAGAGAGAGAGAGAGAGAGAGAGAGAGAGAGAGAGGAGAGAACTCATATATATGGGATAAAAAAAGAATATAGTAAGGGAACAGCAAATGTCCAGAGAGAGAGAGAGAGAGAGAGAGAGAGAGAGAGAGAGAGAGAGAGAGAGAGAGAGAGAGAGGAGAGAACTCATATATATGGGATAAAAAAGAATATAGTAAGGGAACAGCAAATGTCCCAGGTCATCAGAACTGAAGATTTTGCTTGTAGAACTGAGCTTATGCGGGACAGGGTTGTTTGGGAGGATTCTGGGGACACTGGTAGAGAGATATGAACTCTGGGACCGGATATGGTAGTCTTGGAGTGATGGATAAGTGAAAAGTAGCATTGTAGATTCCAGTACTTTGATAAACTTTTCAAGTTTGTAAATAGAAGGTGTTCTTCTAAGACTCCTCAGGCCGCTGCTTTCCTAAGCTGGTCCTTCTGTTTTCTGACTCACTCTCTGCAGCTTACAGCGACCTTGGCTACTACATCATCAATAAGCTGCACCATGTGGACGAGTCTGTAGGGAGCAAGACGAGAAGGGCCTTTCTGTACCTGGCCGCCTTCCCTTTCATGGATGCCATGGTGAGTGGACTCGGGGCACTGACGACCTTCACCCACCAGGCAGCCAAGCCACTCTCATCCTTTCAGCCACACAATCCAGGACCAGGACCACAGACCTGTGTGTGGGATTCAAGACTCGTCTGTCCTGTCAACTGGTCTTCAGCCAGTGTCGCCAGACCCTGTGATCACTGCCTCCTTCTTTCTCCCTTGCACTGATCCAAAGGCCTCGGCTGAGCAGAATTCATGCAGCATTTGTCTCTGTCTCTCTGGCTGATGTCTCACTGCTTAGTATCAAGGCTGTCCACATTGTGGCTGGATTCAAAATGGCCTTTTGTGACTGAATGATGTCCCTGTGAGTGGGCAGACCCATGTTTTGTTCATCCAGTCAGTCCTCAGCAGACACTGGGGTGCACAGATGTGTCTGAGTCTGTATCCAATTCTTTTGAGCGGTCATCCACAGGCCGAAAGTGCTGGGCTGTGGAGGAATTCACTGTTCTTACCCTGAGGAACTGCCATAATGGCTTCCATTATAATGGAGACGCCATTTTACGTTGTGGTCCTTCTGTGCATTTGGAGTCTTGGCTGGTAGTATGCATGTCTGTGTATGTATATCTTTTTTTTTTTTTTAAGATTTTGGTTGAAGTGTTTTGATTTATAGCACTGCATCTGTTTTAGAAGTTGTGTGTCTGTCACCGCCTTCACCACACCACATACATCCCAGGTACCCATAACCCAGGGGTCTCAAACTTATGGCCCACGACCGGCCTTCAGATATCGCAGTATTCGCGATTATTCGCTTACCGAATAATCGCAATAAAAATTGCATTAGTAAGAAAAAATCGTATTAAACATTCGCATACCTCGAGCAGTTTCGTTCGGGTATGCTAATGTTTAATGCGATTTTTTTTCTTACTAATGCGATTTTTATTGTGAATATTCAGTAAGTGAATAATCGCAAATACGTTGCGCCTAGCGCAGACATCATTTCTGCTGCTCCTGCCCGCTATCCCTTGCATTATCGGAGGCCTAAGGGAGAGAAGTTTATTACAGAATTAGATTTTGTCATACCTTCATCATGACTTCATCAAAGCCTGCAGTGAAGAGAAAGATTGTTGATGAGCACAGACAATTTCAGGAAAAGTGGGAGAGGCAGTATTTCTTTGTTGAGCACAGGGACATCCCTATATGTCTTATTTGCTCAGAGAAAGTTGCAGTGCACAAGGAATACAACTTGAAATGCCATTATTCAACTAAACATGCTGAGGAATGTGCAAAATATCAAGGAAATGAGAGAGCCAAGCCGGTTGTCAGTCTTAAAGCATGTCTAATGAGGCAACAGGATTTCTTCAAGAAAGCAACCAAAGAGAATGTTGCATCAGTCGAAGCTAGTTACATGGTTAGTGAGATGATTGCTAAGGTAGGGAAACCATTCACAGAAGGAGAGTTTGTTAAAAAATGCATGTTACACTGAAAGTATTATCTGTTCGGAAAAGAAAGGTCAGTTTAGCAAAATCAGCCTTTCTGCCAACACTGTGGCAGAGCGCATTTCTTTTTTTTTTTTTTTTTTTTTTTTTTTGGTTTTTGGGCCACACCCGGTGACGCTCAGGGGTTACTCCTGGCTATGCGCTCAGAAGTCGCTCCTGGCTTGGGGGACCATATGGGACGCCGGGGGATCGAACCGCGGTCCGTCTCCTAGGCTAGCGCAGGTAAGGCAGGCACCTTACCTCGAGCGCCACCGCCCGGCCCCATCAGAGCGCATTTCTGACATGTTAAGTGACATCATCAACTGTGTGAGAAAGCCAAATGTTTTGATGCATACTCAGTTGCTCTTGACAAGGGCACAGATATAACAGACACTGCGCAGCTCACAATTTATGTCCGTGGTGTTGATTGCAATTTTGAATTGACAGAGAAGCTGCTCACAATAATTCCAATGCATGACCAGACCACCGCTAATGAGATATTTCGCCATCTGTGTGATGCCATTGAGAATGCAGGTTTGCCATGGAATAGGTTTGTTGGAATAATAACCGATGGAGCGCCATCGATGACAGGGAGGAAAAATGGACTGGTGGCACTTGTTCAAAAAGAAACTTGAAGAGGAGGGTGTAGAGAAGGCCATTTCTCTTCACTGCATTATCCATCAGCAGACCCTTTGCAGTAAATGCCTGCTGTGTAAAAATGTGATGTCTATTGTTGTGAAATGCATCAACCAAATCAGATCCAGGGGCTTAAAGCACAGGAGGTTCTGTGCTTTTTTAGAGGAAATGGAGTCAGAATATGGAGATGTGCTCTATTTCACCGAGGTACATTGGCTCAGCAGGGGAAATGTCCTGAAAAGATTTTTTGAGTTGAGAGAAGAAGTGAAGGCCTTCATGGAGAAGGATGGGAGTGCTGTTTCTGAGTTGAGTGATCATAAATGGCTCATGGACTTAGCTTTTCTTGTTGACATCACACATAAGCTGAATGTACTAAACAAGATGTTACAAGGCCTGGGGCAGCTTATCAGTGCTGCCTATGACAACGTGAGTGCATTCTCCACAAAACTTGTGTTATGGAAATCCCAGCTCTCTCAGACAAACCTTTGCCATTTCCCAGCATGCAAGGAACTTGTGGATGCAGGCATACCATTCAGTGGTGAGAGATATGTTGATGCTATTTTTAAGCTAGAGAAGGAATTTGATCACAGATTTGCAGACTTCAAAAAGCACAAAGCCACTTTCCAAATTTTTGTGGACCCCTTTTCCTTTGATGTGCAAGATGCCCCTCCTGTGCTTCAAATGGAGCTCATTGACCTGCAATACAACTCTGATCTCAAAGCCAAGTTCAGGGAGATTAGTGGAAAAGCAGACATGCATAGGCAATTTTTGAGAGAATTGCCCCCCAGCTTCTCTGAGCTTTCCCAAATGTTCAAGCGCACCATGTGCCTTTTTGGGAGCACATATTTGTGTGAAAAATTATTCTCCACATTGAACTTCAATAAGTCAAAGTACAGGTCTAGACTTAATGATGATCATCTTCAAGCCATACTGAGGGTCTCAACTGCTTCCTCTCTAAAGCCAAATGTGGTTCAGATTTGTGAGAAGAAGCGCTGCCAAGTCTCTGGCAGCAAGAAATAAGCAAAAGATGCCATGTTCAGAAGAACTGTTCATGATCTTCACTCAATGTTCTATTCATGTTCAGAAGAAATAATTAAAACTGTTAATAATGACGTTTGAGGACTTTTTTGTGTGAAATCCCTTATGCACCCCTGCCTCACCCCGACTTTGCCTCCTGCAGCCCCCAGGTAAATTGAGTTTGAGACCCCTGCCATAACCCATCACTTCCACCATTAGACCTCTGGCCTTTCTCCCTTTTGGAACTACAGTTGGTTGTACTCTGGCTGTTTCCAACTTGGGCTACCCTCAAGGGAGCTCCAGGGACATTGTCATGTCAGGGATTGAATGCAGGCAGGCCTCCTGCATGCAAAGTCATTTGAGCCAAAGCTCTTCAGAATTATTGAGTTTCAAGCATACAATGTTCTAACACTAAGGCCTTCAACAGTCTCCCTTCCCTCCTGGACCACTGACTTCGGATCAGCTCAACTTCTTGGTTCATTTTATTTGTGTATTTTGGGGGATGCTCTTGATGGTGCTCATGGCTTACTCCTGGCTCTGTGCTGCAGAGGTGACTGCTGGCAGTGTTGAGGGATTTTAGGGGGGTGCTGGAGATCAAACTCACATCAAGTCTGACAAAAGACAGAAGGAGAGTTCATTTGAAAACTTGGACTGAGATACAAAGAGTTCAGTTGATTGATTTGCTCTTCTATCTCTCTCATCCTACAGGCATGGACCCATGCTGGCATCCTCTTAAAGCACAAATACAGCTTCCTGGTGGGCTGTGCCTCCATCTCAGATGTTATAGCACAGGTGAGTGGCCTTCAGCACCCACAGCCCCTTTCTGCAGAGTTCTAGGAAGAAGAAAGCGATGCCTGACTCCATTCTCAAGTTCACACTTCTGCCCTGAAAATTAGCACTTGACATTGTCTCTGGGTTTTCAACCAGTGTTTCTTAGCACATGAAAGTGAGGGGACCACCACACACACCCTTCCTCTCTATAGGATGCAACACCACAGACCTTTGAGGCTTGTGGGCTTGGCTACAGGGCTCTGTCCCTTTGCCTGGCTTTCCCAGTAAGCCAACGATGGAGCTGGTATTGGCATGGAAGAATCCGCTCCCATGAATGGATTCCCCATTGGAGTTTCTATATTCTGGCTTCAATGAAGGCGAGGATAGAACAGAAAGTCTTGGAACACATAGTGGGATCATGAACTAGTTGGGTGCCTTCATCTTAGTGAGGCCCAAGAGAAACTTATTTTGTTGTGTTTTGCTTTTTTATTTACTTTCATTTTTGGTTTTGGGACCATACCTGGCAGTGCCCAGGACTTACTCCTGGCTCTGTGCTCAGGAATCACTTCTGGCAGGTTCGGAGGACCATATGGGATGCTGGGGATCGAACCCAGGTCGGTTGTGTGCAAGACAAATGCTTTCCCAGCTTGCTGTTGTGCCAGCCCTTTGACAGTGAGTTTTGAGGGGACCCAGCTTATATGCACTGTGCGTGGGTGTAGCCCTCCCAACCCTTCATGATTTTAAAAGCTCATGTAAAGCCAGAGTGATAGCACAGCGGGTAGAGTGTTGCCTTGCTTGCAGCCAACACAGGTTTGATCTCCAGCATCCCATATGGTCCCCCGAGCCTGCCAGGAGTGATTTCTTAGCACAGAAATGGACACCACCGGGTGTGGCCCAAAAAACAAACAAACAAATAATAATAGTAATAATAATAGCCCATGTATACTCTTGCTAGCCTGACCAGGGATGCAGGAGTTTAATCCCATGGCTGAGACACTGACCTTTACTTTGGAGGGGCTTTTGCATGCGAGGGCTGTTTGAGTCACAACTCACACATTTTAGGGTGGCCCCTGGGTCTCAAACAGCCTTGGCCAGTGGCCTTGTCTGAGCTCACAATGCATGGTCTGTTACCCCATTTGTGGAGGGGGCGGTCAGGGGTTATTCTCAATGTGGGCTGTGTTTGTGCCCAGCAAGGCCTGCTGGGATGCATCAGCCCCTCCCAGGCCCCCAACATGGAAGGGCCAGGAAGCCTGGGACCTTTTTTCCCTGGAGCTCTTGGGGTCCTTTTCCTGAACTCAGACTCCTGCCCATTTCCTCCTCTTCCTTCCTCTTTTACCCCTGGAGACTGCCAGAGAGATTCCCGAAGGACCTTAGATGTCATTTTGTCATCTCTGATCAGAGGGGACTCAGTATTTCTTCCAGAGGGGGGCAAGGGCAAGGGTCCCTCAGCTTCCTCCCTCTCATCCCAGACCTTGAACAGACTTTCCTGGCCTGTTACTATGAACCTCTCTGCTTTGGGCCACCTTTTACAAATAATCCACTTTCCTGCTGTCTTGAAGATTGAGTGTTAAGTGTTAATCATCTCAAGCTTAATATATTCTCAAGGCTGGAGCCATAACACAGTGGGGAAGGCACTTGTCTTGTCCACATTGATTCAGGTTCCATCCCCATCATCCCATAGAGTCCCCTGGGTACCACCAGGAGTGGTTACCAAGTGCAGAACCAGGAGTAAGCCCTGAAGATTGCTGTGTGTGGCCCCCAAATAAATAGGCTTAGCTTGTCCCTACATTGGTGCCTCTCTTTGTCGTGTTCCCCTGAGCTCCACCACAACGGTGCCTGCATCCACCTTTTCACTGGTCCTCAAGGGGTACCAGTATGAAACAGAGTTATGTGCCCTCCTGACTGGCCCCACCAGTCCTGAGAGAGCCGGCGGCATCAGGAGCCCAGTACAGACTGGCCTCACCCTGGCTGACTCCAGCCTCTTCTCCAAACTCACAGCTGCCCAGTTGTTGACTGTAGCTGCCTCCCATCCCCAAACCTCGACTTGAGTCAGACCTGAATTCCCTGAAAGCATGAAGCCCAGCCCTTCTTCGTATGCTCGGGACTTGTGTTTCTCTGTCTCCCAGTCTGTTTGCCCATCCGCCAATCTGTCTATCTGTCTCCGCAGGTGGTCTTTGTGGCCATCCTGCTGCACAGCCACCTGGAGTGCCGGGAGCCACTGCTCATCCCCATCCTGTCGCTGTACATGGGCGCCCTGGTGCGTTGTACCACCCTGTGCCTCGGCTACTACCGTAACGTTCACGATGTCATCCCCGATCGCAGCGGTCCCGAGCTGGGGGTAGGTGCAGACATGTGGCTAGGCGGCCACAGAGGGGGAGCTGGGTGGACACCCCCTCTCTAGACCTGCTGGTCACTGTGCCCTGTGAGCCTGGATCCTTGAAACATACCATCCTTGTATTTCGGTGTCCTGGCGAGTGGCCAGACTGCTTGGTCCAAGCCCTGGGTCCCCATTTGTGCTGGGACACACACAATTCCCATCCATGGAGAAATCAGGGCAGGAGCTTCAGTTTCCTGGCTGCTGCCAATAAGGAGGCAGCGGTTAGAGGCACAAGTGCCAGGCATGGCCAAACCCCAGTGAGAGGGCAGAAGGGCCTGAGCCATCGAGATAGATGGAGGGGGCCAGAGAGAGAATAAAGAGGTCAAGTTGACCTGGGTTCTATTCATGGTACCACATGGTACCACGTGAGCCCTGGGCACAGATTATGGAAAGATGAAAGAAGGAAGGAGGGAAGGAGAAAGAGGGAAAAACAAAGGGAGGGAAGGAAAGGAGGGAGGGAGGAAGGAAGGAAGGAGGAAGAGAAGGAAGACCTGGATTTGATCCTTGACATCCCATATGGTTCCCTGAGCATTACCAGGTATTATCCAAAAAAGCAAAAATAAATCAACAGAACCATCAAAGCCAGGCTGCCTCATGAAAGATGGATTTAGAAACTCCATGCACCTCGGTCAGTGAACACTGAGCTTCTGATTCGAAACCCAACCCTGGCAGCTTTTAGAGCTCAGGGAATAAAAACCTCTGATTCTATCTGGGTGTGTCTGGTACTCCACGAAGTAGCACATGTCGGAGCTGAGTGATTCCAACACAAATTACCGAATATTTTATTTCTGAGACTTGTTTCATAGTGACTTGGCTTCTAGCTAGTCTGTTGGATGATTTAAGCAAATGAGATTGTTTCAAACCTCTTCCCCAGGGTTGGCTCTGCCTTGGTTATGGTTGGGAAACAGTCTGGAGCCCCCTGAGTTGAAACGTGGGCTTGGATAATCCAAGAGACTCATCAGCATCAGGTTAATTTCCGGCCACACTCTCAAGGTTCCTTGTCATTTGTGGCCAGTCAGCAGAGGGTGTCCCCTGGGTTGAATTGGTCTCATGAGGAGTTGCTCTGCGATGGGCACAACCGGGGAAGGTGGGGTATCAGATTTAAGGCCATTCGCCTGCCAGAGGCCGAGCAGGCAAGTCTCTAACAAGGTTTTTCTCTTGAGACCTATTTTAATAAAGCAGGGAGTGTAGAAAGGCCACGAAGGAGCCTTATGACAAACCCCTAGGCCGAGAGAGAGAGACAGACGAGAGGAGAAAGAGCTGGGTCTGGGACCAGGGTAAGGTCAGATAAAGGACCAAGTAAGAAGAAGAGACAGAAAGCAAAAGAATAAAACTGTCCAGAAAAGTGCAGCTGAAGAGTGCAGAAATCCAGCAACAATTATCAGTAAGAATAGAAGCAGTGGGGTCAGAGAGAGAGCGCACAGCGGTAGGGCATTTGCCCTGCATGCTGCTGACGAGGGACAGACCAGGGTTCAATCCCTGATATTTCATATGGTCCCTGAAAAGTCAGGAGTGATTTCTGTTTTCAGAGTCAGGAGTAATCCCTAAGCACTGCTAGGTGTGGCCCCAAAACAAACAAAAAAGAATAGAAATAGTTCACCAGTCAGCAGCTCTACAACTGGAGGTTTTTATACTTAAACCCCAGCCAACTGCCAGCCAATAGCAGTTAGTTATGGGCCTTCTTAAAAGGGCATAGCCCTTTTATTACTGCTTCTGGGGTGTCACAGGGGTATTACAGTGATGTGGGTTGTGGGGTTTCTGCTGGTGACACTGCGGGGCAGGATTCATCTGTGTTCTCGCCTCAGGGAGACGCGACCATCAGGAAGATGCTGAGTTTCTGGTGGCCCCTGGCGCTCATCTTGGCCACTCAGAGGATCAGCAGGCCCATCGTCAACCTCTTCGTCTCCCGAGACCTTGGCGGCAGCTCTGCAGCTACAGAGGTAAGAAGAGGTTATTCTAGGACGTTGTCCTCCGGGCTACCCAAGCAAGGGGTTCTGCTGCTATTGGGCAGATCCGTGTCCGGTTCAGTTTGTACATTCCCACCGTAAATGTTATCCCCCACCCAGCAAGGCGGGGGCTACGGCCACATGGGGAAGATGTATGAGGGAGGGTTGCACTCAGGTGCTAGCCATGTTTATGGTTATGGAAGTATATCTGCTCTGTCCTCCATGGGAGCGTGACAAACAAGAGCCCTAGCCCTCCCTAGCTGACTCTGCTCTTCCAATCCAGATGTTCTTATTTCTACCCCAATGGCCTTTCTTGCTCTCCGTAGTAGTGGTGACACATGCATCTTTCTATGTTTTTTGGGGCGTGATTTATGGGGTGTTTCCAATTAATTTTGCCAATGGTGCTCGCTCCCAGCTGTCCTCAGCCCACTTGGCTGCTGGCTCAGTGCTAAGGCCAGATAATAGGGTGTTGCTTGGAACCCATGATCCACCAGGGGTCACACCCAGTGGTGCTCAGGTCCCTGAGCAGTACCAGTGCATGCATTGCAAAGGTGCCAGGCCTTGCTCGCTTTGGAGCCCATGTCCTAACTATTAAACCAAACCTTCAGCACACACAAGCCCTGAAGAACTCATGTTTGGCAGATGTATGGATCCTTCATGCACAGTGTCTGGTGACCATGGATGTGGGTTTTCTGGGTCCTTGGGTTCAGTCATCGCATTGGTGTGTCCATTGGAGTGGGGAGAGATGTTAACTCTAAAACGAACTTTCCAAGAGTGTTGTCAAGGGTGTCAGCAAGTAAGTCTTGGGAGAGACCATGGAGGCCTGAGTACTGGCTCGCACATGGCCAAAAGACCCCTGAGATGGAGGAAGGGGCCAGGCCATGTTGCAGCCGAGAGTAAAAGCCCTGGGGGGGAGGGGTTGGGCCGCAGGACTCTGCCATAATCAATCGCTGCCCTGTTTATTCTTCATCCTGGGTGAACCAGCTGGGCCTGGCATAACTTCACAAGCCCTTTGGTTTTGCCACTCCCAGAATAAGGGTCACTTATTTCTCCCATGATCATGTGACATATCTGGTGTTGGATTCCCCCAGTGAATCTGATCCCAAACTACCTGGCAGACAGAACTCCGTAGAACAGCTGCTCCAGGGATTCTCCTTGAGATAAAAACTTCAGAGACTCAGCTCCAGAGATGGGAAGGACAGTACAAAGAAGGACACCATCTCCCCATGATTAGTCACTCTTGGGCTTTTCCAGGCCATCCCTCCTATCTCACAAAGATATCAGGTTAAGGGAGATCACAGGCCACTTTTCAACTACTGTGTTGCTCCTAAGACATCCCTAAGTCTCAAAGTTTATGTTTATTGCCCTGGAGCCTCACTCCCCTTTAGCTGTCCTCCTGCTATATCCCTGGCCCTGCCACTTTGCACTTATCCCAATTCCTCTTGTCCTATATAAGCATTGTTGGAATGGAATTAAGTCTCTCAGCCTGGGATCTGTTCTTTTCTGGTCATCAGCTGGGGAGAATGCTTTTGGTCTTGAACACACTGGAGGAATGAAGTTGACCCTTGAAGTTGTCTGACACATCTGCACTGTGTCCACACAGCACAGCCCCCTCTTTCCCCTCCCAGATGTTGGGGAGACAGTAGAACGAGTACATTTTGCTGTTCCACTACCCTTCAGAGAATGAATCCAAAATCCAGCTCAGGGTCTGCGGCCTGGGTACTTCCCCAGGACCCCTGCTCACTGTCACTTTCCCCATCCCATAAGGAAGAACTTGGAGACTGGAATTGGCCATAACCAACCTCCTCCCTGGCCACTCACTTTTGCCAGTTTCCACAGCCTGGGAAGCAGCTTGGAAACACCCCGTAAATTACCAGCCGCTGGCAGCCTCCTGCCTTGTCTATTCCTGGGGGCAGGGGTGGAGGGGGAGGCATTGAATGCTCAAGGTCACCTCGGGTGGCTTTGAACATACAGCGTTGACAGCTCTGTTGGTCCAGATACCTGGTGCCCTCCACACTCACCAGCTGCCTGCTTGAATTCTTCCCACCCCTCTGAGCCCCTAAATACTCACCCCATGGCTCAGAGCTTTGCTGGCATCTCCTGAGTTTGCCTGAGTGGCAGGCAGACCTCTGCATCGGTGCTCCTTCTCACAGATCCACTGTGGGCATGAGAGGGGCCTCAGATGATGCCCACCCCTAATTTGGCATTCTTAAGTTCCGACAACCAGACACCTACCTGATTTTTTTTGGTTTTTGGGTTACACCTAGCTGCGTTCAAGGGTTACTTCTGGCTCTACACTCCTGACAGGCTCAGGAGACCATATGGGATGCTGAGGATCAAACCTGGGTCTGTCTCTGTTTGGCCGCGTGCAAGGCAAATAAATGCCCTACCGCTGTGCTATCACTCCAGTCTCTGGACACCTACCTCCTTTCCCAGAACCCCAGCTCATGTTTGGTGGTCTGAGGATTCTCAGCCCACGTATGAGGCAAGTACTGTGTGGCCTTTTCCATCCAGCCCAGCTTCCCCATCGGTCTGTTCACTCAGAAGGGCCCATATCCAGCTTCTAAGAAATCCACATGAATTTTTTCTTTTTCGTCTTTGTTGTTTTTTGGGGGGGGGAGGGGGCTTTCTTTGGAAGTCTTTCTGGCTTTCCTTTTTGCTGCCACTTCATTCCTGTCAGCCCAGGGTCTTCCCTCCCCTGCTTTATACCTCAGCAACTGTAATTTTAAAAGTCCCAGTAGAGGGCCAGAGAGATAGTACAGTGGGTACTGCACTTGCCTGGCACTCAGTCAACCTAGGTTCAATCTCTTGCATGACACATGGTCTCTGATACCCACCAGGAGTGACCCCTGAGCATAGAACCTAGAGTAAGCCCTAAGCACCACTGGGTGTGGACCCACCCAAAAAAGAAAAAGCAAAAATAATTCCATGTGAATTTCTTAGAAGATGGGTTTGGGCCCTCCTGGTAGACAGACAGATGGGCTGGAACGAAAAGACCAAACAGTCCCCAGGCCACAGCTCTGTCCCCCTGAAGGTAGTTAGGAGCCCGCAACTGGGTGGGGACATATGTTTGAGAGTGGCAGGACAGGGAGTGAAGGGTGTGTACTAGGTAGAGGCTACACGGAAATGGCCTATGATGGCACCCTTGGCTCCCCCCTCCCCAGGCACCAGGATTCAGGGGGTCCCTCAGGCCATGTCCCCCTCGCCTAGTCTATCAGCATTCCCCCCACCCCCGGCAGAATGTTCTGCCAGACCCCGGAGCACCCATCACAGTCACCAGCTCACCCCTCTGTCTTTTCCCCTCATAGGCCGTGGCCATCCTGACAGCTACATACCCGGTGGGCCATATGCCGTATGGCTGGCTGACTGAGATTCGTGCCGTCTATCCGGCCTTCGACAAGGTAAGAGCCGCATGGGGCCCCAAGAGTGCAAGTATGACAGGATCTGAAGTTTGTGTGCCAAGGACTGAGGGGAATCGGGATGCAGGGGAGCTCCTGGAATTCCAGGCTCAACTGTGCAGGCACATATGCACAGACATGTTCACACAGGCATGAGCACACGCACACACTCTACCTTCATACACACACACATACACCACACCACACACCACACACATAAGCTTTCACATCTTTCCAGGCTGCCCCATGTGTCTCACTCTTAGCCCCCAACCCTTCCTCTCCCTCCTGGACACAGGGCTGAGGCACTGGGCTGGCCATTGTGGGATGAAAACAGCTGTTTCTGCTCCTGGGCAGAAACCTTAGCACACACCATAATGGATGTGGCTTCCAGCTCTTCCCATGTCAAAATGAAGTTCAGCTAGCGGAGGCCTCAACTGTAGTATCAGCCTACGGGGCTGGCACAGTTTCCCCTGAAATGGGGCTATGGCCCTTGAGTTAGGCAGCTTGACCATACTAGCAGTCTGCGTTCGTCATGGCTGCAGGTGGTTCTGGGGATATGGCTTCTCTCTTCACCACCTTCCACAGGTGCTCCCTACCCAGAATGGGGCTTAAGGCCATCAGCAATAGCCTTGCTCCAGCTCTGGAGCTGCTGAGAGTTCCACGTGTCCCATCCCCACTCAAGATTCCAAGAGTGTTTGGGCCGGAGCAATAGCACAGTGGTAGGATATTTTCCTTGCCTGCAGCCAACCCAGTTTCCATCCTGGTATCCCATATGGTCCCCCACCCCCACCCCCGAGCCTATCAGGAGTAATTCTGAGTGCAGAACGAGGAGTAATCCTTGAGCACCATTGAGTGTGGCTCCCCCAAAAAAGTTATGGCTGGAGAAAAGATGGGTGTCATGCTGGTGCCTTCCACTGAGATCAAAAGAAAAGTGTTCTCTTCCCCTCCAGGAGCAGCATTTTCCCCTGTGGGTCAGCCCTGTGGGCCACCCGTGCACATCCCAGTTGCCCCTACACAGGCTCTGGTGGTGATAGGAGACTCAGAAAAGCATTGATCTATGCTGGAGAAAGTAGAGCCAAGTGCCTCTTCTTGCACTCCCCAAACCTGGGTGAGGGGCCCCTTCCAAGATTGTCCTCGGGAAAACTTTCCTGGCTTTATGAGTGTGTCCAGGGATGAAATGGAGCCCCAGGATGCCCCCGTGAGCCAGGCAATCTCATCTTGTTCTGGGGCCCAAGAGCAGTAGAGCCCAAGGTTTCCAGCCCCTTCCCTGCCCCCAGGAAGGTGGTTGTTGAGTTGTACAAGGAACTTTAGGGTGTACCGTCTGCCCTTGATCTCAGACACTTTGCCCAGGGCTCTGACACCCTGAATCTTCCACAAGTGGGCACCTGTGTGGGTACCACAGGAAGTGCTTCCGGGTGATTTGGAGATTAAAGATGAGAGAGGGGGGCCAGAGAGATAGCATAGCAGTAGGGCATTTGCCTTGCACACGGCTAACCCAGGATGGACCCAGGTTCGATTCCCGGCATCTCATGGTCCCCCCAAACTTATCAGGAGCGATTTCTGAGCACAGAGTCAGAAGTAACTCCCCCCCCCAAAAAAAAAAAAAAAAAAAAACAACTAAGGTGCAACTTTAAGCATCAGGTGGAAAGTGTGGAGGTGTCATGAAAGAGGGAGAACCAGAAGTAAGAGAGAGCCAATGAAAGCCCAGGTGGGGGCCAGATCCCCCCAAGCTCCATAGCACCCCCACTGAACTTATAACCCAGATGGGGAGGTCAAGGAGGAGAGCCAGGGTCATGCCCCTGGAGAGATGCCAGGAGTTGGGTCTCAGGGCCATGGCACCAGTGCTGGGGCAGGGGCTCATATGGAAAACTGTCCCAATGGTTCATGTCCATGTCCAGAGGCTGATACTTGTGTGACTCAGTGACCGCCTGAGCTGGCCTTGACCTTTGATCTTTAGTGCAGCAGAGGAAGCCAGAACCCCCTAAGAGCTCTGTACCTGATGAGCACGTATGAGGTAAAGGGAGACCCTTTAACCTCTGCCCTCCACTTCGCCCCCAGAACAACCCCAGCAATAAGGCGGTGAGCACCAGCAACACAGTGACGGCTGCCCACATCAAGAAGTTCACATTCGTGTGCATGGCCTTGTCTTTGACGGTGAGTAGTGGCCTTCTGGCCCCCCTGCCTTCCCACTGCCTTTGCTTTTGGTGTGGTCGGTTTTGAAAATCTCACACCCCATTATCATAGGGGGTTCTAGTGGTGAGTGAACAGCTCTGGGAAAATGACTTCTTGCCCGTGGGGTCCAGGAACTGTCGTCCTTCCTCTGGATGATTCCTGGCAGTTCACTACACTAACAATGAAAACAGGAACTCTCTGGGACAGAGAGATAGCATAGTGGTAGGACGTTTGCCTTGCATGTGGCTGACCTGGGACGGACCCAGGTTCAATCCCCGACATCCCATATGGTCCCCCGAGTCTGCCAGGAGCGTTTCCTGAATGCAGAGCCAGTAGTAACCCCTGAGCACCGCTGGGTGTGCCCCACCCCCAAAAAAAAGAAAAGAAGAAAAAGAAAACAGGGACTCTCATTCTTGCTCGAGTGGCCAGTGCGCTACCAGGTACCCCGAATTCCCTGCACAGCCTTCCCTGCTCCTTTGGGAATGTCATCGGACCTGCTTTTGGTTACCCTGGGGAAGCTCCCTCTGCTGTGTCGGCGTGTCTGAGCCTGCCAGAGCGATCGTGGGCAACACAGCTATGAACCAGAATTGACCTTAGCAAAGAATATTGACCTTATTTTTGACCTGAGCTCTCACTGTCCCTCTGCTTGCAGAGCTAAATCAGCATCTAGATAATGGCTAATTCAGTATAGGCATAAAGTGCGGAATATGCAGAAAGTGCTTTCCAAGCCGGTTTGAGGTGGTGATAATAAACAGACTAGGCCTCCTGATCCGTTCCTAATCTCCAGAATTCTGAATATGGGGTGTAGTAAGGAGGATAAATGGTCTAGTGGTGCTTGGGATGGTTTGCTTTGTGGCCTCACCTTTCCAGAAGTCAAGTGAGAGAATTCATATATAGACCTTCACTGTGCATGGTGTAGGCATGTGGCAGAAAGGCCAGTGAGGGTGCAACTGTCATCCCAAGAACCCAGTAGTAAGAACCAAAGTGGTGTTGAGTTACGTGAGTCCAGAAACATTACAGAACCATTCAGCCCATGACTTGAAAAATATGGGGAGGGGCTTTATAGCACACCCCACCCTACTTTGGACTTTGGTTTCGTTTGGGGTCACACCCTGCAACCCTCAGGGGTTCCTCCTCAGGAATCACTCCTGGCAGGCTCAGGAGGCCCTATGGGATGCTTGGGATCAAACCCAGGTCAACTTCGCGCAAGGCAAATGTCCTACCATCTGTCTGCCCTAGTCCTTTGAACTTTCCATGGCAATATTATCAGCACCAGTTTCTTCCTGTCTGATTCATGAGTCCAGCATAGGAAGAAAGAGTCATGACCATCTCCAAACACATCTGAGACCCCCCCAGAGTCCCTTCTGGTGACCTCAGACATCCTGTCACCCCCCCCCCATTCTCATCCTGCCACCCATCTGAGGTCCTCATGAAATGGGGTGGCAGCAAGCAGGCCATCTCCCCAGAATTTCTACTCGCTCCCCAATGGCCGCTGACCCCAGGCCACCCCACGCCCAGTCTGCATTGTTTCTCTCTGCTCTGCCATGCAAGGTTTTCCATGGCTCCCTAAAATATAGGCAAAACACCCCAACAACCTGACAGCTGTTTTCCAAGAGGGTTGTAGGAAAAACAGAGAAGGTTTCTGTTCCCGGAATAGAATCGCCTCTTGGAGGCCACGTTCAATGTCTGGAAAGTGGAAAATGGTGGGGCCGGTTGGTAGGCCAGTGTAGTGCCTGTGACCTCATCCATGTGGAAAGTCAGAGGTCAGGGGAGGGCTCTTGGCTCTGCCATTTCAGGCCACTTCTTTGCTGCTGTCTCTCTACTGAATCATTCGGCCCAGCTGGTGCCGGAGCCGGAGCCCGTCAGGTCAGGCCGAGAAATGTTCCTTCTGTCCCCAGCTCACGGCCACCAATCATGCCTTTATACCAGTTCCTGGAGAGGTTGAGGCCCCGAGTTTCACCCTAGAACTGGGAAGGCAAACATTCCCAGGGCCCCCGTTCACTGTCCAAATGGGAGCTCAGGTTGTTTGGAAATAACCTTGAAGGCCAGCTAGTTAAACCCAGGGGCAAGGGACTTAACCTTCGTCGATAATCACAAACTCCAGAACAGGCCTCTCCCTCTCCTCCTTGCCTCTGAATGGGGTTGTTTGCAGTGAGAAGGATCAGGGCTCTGGAGGGGGAACTGGCCTCTGTGCTGGCCTCATGTTGGTTTCAGCTCCGGGAACAGCAGTCGTCAGTTGAGGTGCCACTTGGTAAGACATTTTGGCAAGAGGAAAGTCAAAGGGTTACTTTTTTGCATCCAGCATTCAGCCGCCTTAGCTGTGCTCCCAGACCTTGCATTCATTCCTTCACTCCAGTGATGCCTCATTAACTCAGAACCCAAAGGTATTTTGTTTGTTTATTTTGGGGGCCACACCCAGCTATGCTCTGGGGTTACTCCTGGCTCTGTGCTCAGGACTTTTTCCTGGCAGTGCTCAAGGTACCATATGTGATGCTGGGATTGGAACCAGAGTGGGCTTCATGCAAAACAGACGCCCTCCCCACTGTGATATCACTTCTTGGCTTCAATCCCTGCTAACTAGTAGGTCAAGAGTGGTTGGTTCCTTTTTCCAATTTGGCTTTTGATATCTGCAGTCCCTCTGCTATGCAGATGACCAGGTTCACACGTCTTCATATTACCATGCGCCAGTGGCCATGTGTTGCCCTATGTGCTGGATTCCTCTGTCCCCACATGCCCTGCTCCTCTGGGAACCTCAGTTCTCTGGCAGGAATCCCAGGGCTTGGTTTTGTTGGACCTTATCTCCTGGCTTGGAGGGTCTCATGTCTGGTTTATTTGCACGACTCCCTCTAGTTCCATCCTCGTGGTGACCCAAAGCGGTCGTTCCTTCCTTCTCATAGTCTTCCATTAAGGTGGGCAAGACTATGCCGTCTCTGTCCATCCCTGCTGGGAGTTGCCACATCCTGACTGTTGCCAGTGGTGTTGTGATGAGCACAAGTGTGTGGACTTTCTGGCTTCTTAGTCCTTCAGTGAAGAGCAGAATTCCTGGGTCCTGTGGTTGTTCTTAAGCCTTTGAAAAGTCCCCCCAGGCTTCTTCCAATAAGGGTAACGTTGCTGCCACTTCCAGTGAGACCCAGTTTGGTGGGGTGACGTCTCTCGTATTATGTAGCTAGCTCCTCACATCCCTGCAGAGGGACGCTGAGTGCTTTCTTCACGTGCCTCTGTCCACCTGTCTGTCTTTAGTGGACTGTCTGGTCGGCCCTTCTCCCCATATTTTAATGGAGTTATTGTTACTGTGTTGTCACTGTTCAGTTTGGGAGTTCTTTAGATAGGACTCATTCTTCATTTGAGATCAAATGAAAATGAAAACTGAAAATGGGGCTTTGGGATAGATGGTGTCAACCAACTGCTGGGAACTTCGGGACCCAGCACTGCTAACTGCTTTTCTTTCTTTTTTTATAAATATGTATTAATTTATTGGGGGTTTTGGGCCATATCCAATGACACTCAGTGGTTACTCCTGGCTCTGCACTCAGAAATCTCTCCTGGCAGGCTTTGGGGACCAAATGGGATGCCAGGAATCGAACCCAGGCCTGTCCTGGTTCGACCGCATGCAAAACAGATGCCCTGCCACTGTGCTATCACTCCAGTACTTGCTGTCTGTTTTTCAAAAGGATGCAAAGGCCAACAGGGGGACACAGAGGGACTCTTCTCAGCCCTGACACCAGACACTCCCTCGTGACTGGCCTTTCTCAGCACTGACACTGAGTTCAGCATCTGCCATTGCCTGTGAAAACCATGTCGGAAACTCTTCTTGATGTAGAGATTTGGGTTTCAAACTGCAACACATTTATATGTCTGATGTACACACAAATGTAAGTTCTATTCTCCTGCCCTCAGCAGTCTCTTTGGAGTTTCCAAAAAGCAGAAAGTTAGAGGAGCCGCTGGGTCTGGGAATAGTGACCTTTCTGCCCCTTCATGCAGCCATGAAAAGAGTTCTAACACCTTCCATTTGGTGAGAGCAAAAGAGAGGCCGTGAGTGGACTGACTGACCCAGCATGGTATGTTAATCCGAGATGAAATTGCCAAAGCCACAAAGATAGCACAGGGGCTGGAGCTGTGGTGAAAATGGTAAGGCCTCTGCTTTGCCTGCACTAGCCTAGGACAGATCCCGGTTCCATCCCCTGGAATACCATATAGTCCCCCAAGCCAGGAGCAATTTCGGAGCACATAGTAAACCCTGAGCGTCACCTGTGTGTGGCCGAAAAACCAAAACAAAAACAAAGAAAGATAGCACAGAGGTTAGGGAGCTTGTCTTGCCTGCAGCCAACCCAGGTTCAAACCCTGACATCCCATATGGTGTGCTGAGTTTACCTGGAGTGATCCCTGAGTGCAGTCAGGAGTAACCCTTGAGCACTGCTGAATGTGGCTTTCCAAAAATGTTCCCTCCCTAGTAGCGATGTCAACTGGAGTTGGGGTTGTAAGAACTATAAAGGCAATTGAAACTCACCTGAAAGGAAAGTTACAAAGGGCAGCTACAGTGGAAATTTGGGGTGCATTTCTCTGGACCCATGCTCGCTTCATCTCATCTCAGAGGCATTTCTTCTGCTCTGTGCCCTGGAAGCAGCCCAGGACCCAAACATAGATACTGTCCCCCACCCCCAGAAACTGCCTGTCCCTGGGAACAGCCCGGGCACTGGGGCTGTATTTATAGGCCCCTAATCCCTGTCACCTGCTCTCAAGTTCCCTACGGCTCTTCCATCCAAGGCACTGCTGTCCAGGAGGACAGAGGTGACCGCACAGGGGAGAGTCACTGTCTGGCCTTGCCCCTCCCTCCCCGAAGCTCAGGCCCAGCCCTCCCATGTCCCCATTCCACCAGACCAGAGCAGCGGAGTCCTGGGAGTGCCCTAAAATATTTCAAGGGGTCACAGGTAGAAGATAACATAAAGTGAGGAGGGTCACAGAACCTAGCTAGGAGACCTATAGACTAGCATGGGACATCACAGAAAGGGAGCACGGGTCTAATGCAGAGGTCCCTGGCATTGGCAGCCTGTGAGCCCTTTCCAGGAAAAAATAATAATAATAATAATAAATATAAATAAGTAAATATAAATAAATATATCAACATCTTCCCTTTAGAAACCTTTCTTCTATAACCAAGTACACAAAACAACCCTGAGGTCGGTCCTGCACCCCTACACTGGCTGAATGCCGCCCCTCCCCAGAGCAAAAACCCACTTTGGGAAACAGTCTAGACCCCTCTATGTGCCCAAACCCAGCACGATCCTAGTGCTTCAATAGAAGCCACTGAGCCCAGCCAGGCTCAGTTTCAAGACCAGCTTCAGCCCCCCCTCCCTGTCTATGGGTGCTCCCGGGAGCCATAGCCCAGCCCTGGCCTGAACCCCAGTACCACGCGGGCTCTGGGTCCCTACAGAGGGAGGCCTGTGTGGGCCTTTGTTTCTGCCTTTGCCCAGCCTGCGGCCGACTTGGAGATGGACACGGAGACAGAGATGGCCTGCATTGTTCTTGGGCCCTGGATGTAGCAGATAATGGATGGGGTAGGGTAATGGGGGTTGGAGGGATCTCATCCCTCCCCAGTACCCTCCTCTTGGCTTTCAAAACTTTCCATGCTCCACTACATGGAGTAACCCTCCCCACCCACCCACCCCCCAAAAAAGAAACAAACCTACCAGCCCCAAGAAGTCAGGATAAAGCAGTTTTTTTCCCAGGAGACTCCTGCAGGGTCAGCCTCCAAGCTTTGGACAACAGGGCTTGGCTTACGGGTTTTGTTTCCTTCCCCTCAAGCTGTTTGTTGGTGCTGAGACCATGCCTGACCGTGTCACTCATCGGCCTTCCTGCCTGTTTCTGTGGCACACACAGCCCTGGTTTCATGGCTGGTGCATTTGGAGCAGTGGGGATTTGAATTTGTGACCTGAATTTTGGTCTGTATTCCCCCACCTTGTAGACTTTGATGCTGGCCCTCGAGGCTTTCATGCAGCATTTGTTTGTTTTTAATTTTCCAAAACATCAAACATAAAACTTAGCTCCATCACCCTGACTGAGGCCGATTATCATGGCCATGGACTCTGCATCTGACCCCTGAGGCCCGATTCCCACTAAATTGTGGAACTCCCCCACCCCAGAGCACAAGAAATAGGCTCCAATCCGTGAGAGCCCCAGAGGATCCACAGACAGGCCCACAAACTCCAGGTGCCTGGCACCCCCTGCTGTTGGAGGTGCTCCTGCGCACACAGACCTGGTAAAGAAAGAGCTCCAGTTTTATCACTTGCAGATGGGGATCTGGCATCCCTTTTATTATTATTATAATTATTATTATTATTATTATATTCAGTTTTATTAGCCATCACTATGATTTTCTGAATATGTAATAAAAACAGTTTCAATCACCAATACTTTATTCAAACTAGTTTTTCAAAAATGTTTGAATGTACTCTCTTAACTACAGTATATTAAAGTAATTTTACATATAGTAGTAAAAGATTAGATCATCATTTGTGGTGCTAAAATTATAGTTGACTAGAAACATGATTTTTGTTTCTCCATTTCTTTTTTTTAATTTTTAACTTTTTTTTTTTTTTTTTTTTTTTAGTTACTCCTGGCTCTATGCTCAGAAATCTCTCCTGAAAGGCTCAGGGGACCATATGGGATGCCAGGGATTGAACCCTGGACTGTCTTGGGTCAGTTGCGTGCAAGGCAAATGCTCTACCACTGTGCTATCTCTCTGGCCCCTAATTTTTAATTTAATAATCGGACATCCTTTTAAGAATGGAAGCACCAAGATTTGCAGAGCTGCAGGGGACCGAGTGTCAGGCATGCCATGTCCCTGTCCTAACAATCTCTTCGCCCAGGTCCACTTCCTTCTACTGGTGTCCCCCTCCTTTTCCCTCTGCCCCCCCCCCCCCAGTCTGCTTGTGTTCCTATTTTCCTCCTGCCCACCTGTTTTCTTCTTTAGGCTCTGTGTGGTTGACGGGACTGTTTAGGGGTTCCTGAAGATCATTGTGCCCCCTCCCAGAATCTCCCTCCCAGAATGACCCCTCCCCGGCCCACCTCCCCTTCCCCTTAATGTGCTGCTTCCCACTGGACTCCAACTCCCATGTTATCGGTGCCTTTGGGAAGTTGTTATTCTCCTGCTCTGTTTCTTTAAATCCACATGCAATTTCTGTCTGACTTTGCTCGGCCATGATGCTTTCCAGATCTGTCTGCACTGCAGCAGGTCATGTGATTTCTCTCTTTATTCTTTTTTTATTTTTATGATAACACTGCTGTGATTTACCAAGTTGTTCAAAATACATAGAGTCCAGGCATTAAATATTCAAATGCCAATTTCCTTCACCAGTGTCCCCAGCCTCCCACCCACCACTCAAGCCTGCCTCCTTGCAGGCACAAAGGCATTTACTTTATATCACATTACAGCACGAGCAGAATGGGGCTGGAGCAATAACATAGTGGTAAGGCGTTTGCCTTGCACGCCGCCAATACAAGATGGACCCCGGTTCAAAAGCCAGCATCCCATATGGTTCCTTAAGCCTGCCAGTAGCAACTTCTTAGCACAGAGCCAGGAATAACCCCTGAGAGCCACCAGATGTGACTCAAAAACCATAAACAAAAAAAAAAATGTGGAATGATCAGAGCTTAGACCAACCCAAGGTCAGTTGGAAACAATTGTTCTCTCTCTCCATGGTATTACTAAAGTCAGTGTCTAAGGTTATACTGGGCTGTGGTTGGTAATGGTTGAGCCTTTGTGTTAAGTTACTCTTCAGGCATCCCGAGCTTGGTGGATTTTGATGGAACTTTCCCATTACATTTCCTTGGATACAACTGGGCTGACTCTACTATAGAATATTGAGGTGTGTTGGGGCTGGAGTGATAGCACTCCAGGCATTTGCCTTGCACGCTGCCGACCTGGGACAGACCCACATTCAATCCTGGGCTTCCCATATGCTCCCCCGAACCTGCCAGAAGCATTTCAGAGCACAGAGCCAGAAGTAACCCCTGAGTGCCACTAGGTGTGACCCAAAAATTAAAAAAAAAGAATATTTTTTGAGGTGTCTTATATGGTCCAGGACTTGAAGATATGAAATAAAGTTGGTGACTTGGCAGTTGAATCAGGTTCACACTCAGGTAGCTGAGCTGTTTCTGTCGGAGGGTGTAAGGGGTGGTGTTGGGCTGCCTTAGTTCACTCAGAAAGCAGGATCGTGTGATTTCAGCTGTTCTCAGGGAATTCCACTGTGTGCACATGGAAAAGAATACTCTTGTTTTCTAATTATGTTGATTGTTCGTTTTTTGTTTTGGGGCCACGCCCAGTGGCATTGCTCAGGGGTTACTCCTGGCTCTGTGCTCAGAGCCCCTGTGCTCTGGCAGGGACAGGGACCACATGGGATGCCAGGAATCGAACCCAGGTCCATCCTGGGTCAGCTGCATGCAAGGCAAACGCCCTACTGCTGTGCTATCTCTCAGGCCCTTGTTTTCGAATTCTAGTGAAACATTGTTTGAGGCTTTGGTCATGAACCCCAAAGTTCTATGGGGTCTACTCCTTGCTGGGTTTTGGGACTCATTTTTGTGATGTGCAGGGGATGGAAGTGGGTCCTCAAAATGCACAGACTGTGCTCCGGCTCTGTGGGTGATGGATCCAATTTAGGTGGTCAAATGCAAGACATGTGCCTTCCCCACTGCACCGTCTCCCATAACAACGTCTTCCAATTCTTGTAAAATCTATGGAATCAGTACCTCCGCTCTCCATGGGCTTCTAGGAGGGACACACATGATGCCTCCTGTCTCCAGGGTGCCCTGAAACAAAGAAATTACTCGTCTCTCACCCTGCATTCTCAGTCTCAGGCCATGTCCCACCTGGCTCTCTGCCCACTCTTCTTTGTCTCTTCCCCCCTCAGCTCTGTTTCGTGATGTTCTGGACCCCTAACGTCTCCGAGAAAATCCTCATCGATATCATCGGGGTTGACTTTGCCTTCGCAGAACTCTGTGTGGTCCCCCTACGCATCTTCTCCTTTTTCCCCATTCCAGGTGAGGGTTCATGGAGGTTGCCATGCATGTGGACAGGTGGTAGACCCTGGGGGGTGGAGAGTAGGAAGGTGGGGGAGGGAGGAAAGAAGGGGGAGGAAGGAAAGGAATAAGGGAGGGAGGGAGGGAGGGAGGGAGGGAGGGAGGGAGGGAGGGAGGGAGGGAGGGAAGAAGGAAGGAAGGAAGGAAGGAAGGAAGGAAGGAAGGAAGGAAGGAAGGAAGGAAGGAAGGAAGGAAGGAAGGAAGGAAGGAAGGAAGGAAGGAAGGAAGGAAGGAAGGAAGGAAGGAAGGAAGGGAAGGTGAAAAAATAGTGAAGTAAATAAAGGTGATGAGCTATAATACACAAGGAGGCTTTTATTGATGATCAAATTAGAGTAATCCTGAAACTTTCACTTTAAGAATTTATTCCAAATGACATAGCCTCGAAGGAAATCATGATGTTATAAAAAGAAAAATTAATTATTGAAATCTTGCCAGCATTTTCTTTTAAGAAATAGTCACTGAAAATATTAAGAAATCCCACGGAAATTATTAGTAATGAACCTTGGGGGAAAACATCGATAGGATTTGGAAATAAATCGCTTTTAAAAAAAGAAGGCGTGGCTGAAGAAATAGCACAGCAGGAAGGGTCTTTGCCTTGCTCATGGCCAACCCAGGTTCAATTCCTGGCATCTGAGTACAGCCTGGAATGACCCCTAAACTCAGAACTGGGACCAACCCCTGAGCTCTTCTGACTATGGCCCAAAACTCCCCAAAAAAGGAGGAAGAGGCAGGACTGGAGAGGGATCACAGTGAGTAGTGCTTACCTTGCCTGCAGCCAAGCCAGGTTCCATCTCCAGCACCACATAGGGTCCCCCCAGGAACGGCCTTTGAGCACAGAGCCAGGGGTAAGCCCTGACCTTATTAGGGCAGGTGAAGCCTAATAACCAGGAAGGGAAAAAAAGTGTAAAAGAAATTTCTCATCTCCCTGAGGCCCAGTGCTCTTGACTTCTTTCTTGGGAAAGATTTGCAATCATGTCCCAACACAAATATGTGAGATTTCCCAAGGATTGGAAAGTTGCCGGTGACCTTTTCCAGTGGGTCCAGAGCAGAAGGAAGGAATTGCCTTATGAGTCATCATTTGAAAGTTTTAGTATGTTTTGGCTGACTTCTGGCTCTGCATTCAGGGATCACTCCTGGCAGGGCTCTGGGTACCCTAAGGGGGGTACCAGAGATCAAATTCAGGTTAGCTGCATACAGTATCATAGCTACCACTGGACTATTTCTCTGGTCCTCTGGGTCAACATTGGGATTTTCCCAGACAGTCCTTCTACACAGTTGGAGGAAGGGAGTCCGGCCTCTAAGCATGTCTCACATTGGGCATGAGAGCAGAAAGGTTCACTCCTGATGGAAACCTCTACATGGGGGAGAAATTCTTAGTCCTGGATAATAAGGCACCCATGTGTGTTTGTAAAAAAAAATAAAATAAAATAAATAAGAGGTTATGAGAGCCAAAGCTATAGCAGGGGAGGGCATTTGCCTTGCATATAGCTTTGGCTCTCATAACCTCTTATTTATTTAATTTTATTTTTTCAAACCCTGGCATCCCATATGGTCCCCCAAGCTTGCCAGGAGTAATTTCTGAGCACAAAGTCAGTAGTAACCCCTGAACACTGTCAGGTGTGGAAAAAAATTAAATAAAATAAACCAAATATTGAACTGCTCAAATCTGGAGATGTGCTGTGAGGACTGTGGAGAGGAGAGAACATGGGTTGGGGCAGGTTGAGTCTAGAAGGAGTTCACACCCAGCTGCAGGGTTCTGGGGTTGCATGTAGGGGAACAGGGCCACACTGCAATGTAGGCAAGAGTGGGGTGCAAGTTTTGTGTCTTTAAGTTAGTCCCCAGGCATGTCGGGAACTCTAGCTCCTGGCCAGTCAGTGCTTTGGAGCTAGGATGTTTCTGGAAGAATCAACAAACTGGGACAGTGGATGCCTTGGGCAGCAGGGTGGAAGGTCTTGGTCCCACACCTCCTTCTGTACCTCGTAAACTTCTGTGCCCAAGCACATGATGTAACTGGTTCCACCATGAACTGCCAAAACACTCATCTCAGTCAGTCCAAGAAGATCTGATCTACCAAGTGCACCAGAATTAGGGTAAGAAATTAGAGAGATAAACCAGAGTAATAGCCCAGAGGAGAGGGCGTTTGCCTGGCATGCAGCTGACCCAGGTTTGATCCCCAGCATCCCATAGCCCACCAGGAATGATCCCTGAGCAGCAGAGCAAGGAGTGACCCCTGAACACTATTGGGTGTGGCCAATGAAAGTCAAACAAACAACAAAATTAACAAAAAATCAACAAAGAAAAAGGAAATGTTGAGGCCTGAGCAATGACGCAAGCGGGAGGGCATTTGCCTTGCATGCACTAATCTAGGATGGACTTCCATCCCCTGGCGTCCCATATAGTCCCCCAAACCAAAAGCGATTTCTGAGCACATAGCCAGGAGTAACCCCTGAGCATTACCAGCTGTGCCCCCCTCCCAAAAAAAAAAACCTACAAAAAAAAGAAAAAGGAAATAGAGAGGGTCCCGAGATAGGATAGCAGAGTAGCAGAGTAGGCCAACCTGCGTTCAATCCCAGGCACTTATTTCTCCACTGGGAGTAATCTCTGAGCACTGCTGGGTATGACCCCCCAAAAATAAATAAATAAATAAATAAATAAATAAATAAATAACTGCCTGGTGACAATGGTGGGCAGGTCAAATGATATGTCCCATACCAGCCAAGCTTGCTTTGAGGAGGACTCAACTTCTAAGACTCTGGTGCTTTTTTTTGAGCACATACACACACACTCAACACACACTCACACTCACACACATATACATACACACACACACTTGCACAGATGGTTCAGGACTAGCCCCCATTACATGCCCACCATGGGAACCCACTTAGTGTGCTCTGGGCCCACACCCCAGGTGTGGTCAGTGCCTCGACACAGCACCCACCCTGGGAAAAAGAGGGACACACCTGGACCCCGAACTTCCTCCCAACCAGCCCCATGGCTGTGTCTGTGGGATAGAGGCAGGGATGCTGGCTCTAATTATAGGGGGTCTTTGCCACCTGCCAGGAATTCCCTCCCCTGGAGGAAGCAGGATGCCCCTTCTTGGCCATTCACCCAAAGGCTAATTAATGGGCAGCCTTTGGCCTTGGCTTTTCCAGCCTCTTCCCTGAGATGAAGCTGGACAATGGGGGCAAGAGGGGATGAGGTGGTGACAGGAGGGGATGAGGGCTCTACTGCCACTGTCTGATGGTGCAGGGACCAAGCGGAGAGGTGCTGGCCCCAGCAGCAGGAGTCCTGGCAGGACAGTGAGAGGCCCTGACTGTGTGTGTGTGTGTGTGTGTGTGTTTGTGTGTGTGTGTGTGTATGTGAGAGAGAGAGAGAGAAGAGAGAGAGAGAGAGAGAGAGAGAGAGAGAGAGAGAGAGAGAGAGAGAGAGAGAGAGAGCGGAGAGAGAGCTCACAGCAGGTGCAGTATCTGCCTTATGGGGCTCATGGCCTGCAGGATACGTAACCACGGTGCTAGACCACAGGGGAGCATGGCCAGTGGAATCCGTGATTCTGGGTATCATCACAATAGGATGTGGTTCTGGTGAGCACAACCAGTGGGATTGTGGCTCGTGGGATTTGTGGTTTAGGGAGCGTAACCAATGGGATCCTGGCTCTGGGGAGCACCATGATGCATCCTGGTTCTGGGAACATGGCCGTGTCAGAGCAGCATTGAGCCCCCACTGTTCCACCATAGTGACCGTACGCGCACACCTCACTGGTTGGCTCATGACGCTCAAGAAGACCTTCGTGCTGGCTCCCAGCTCTGTGCTCCGCATCATCGTGCTCATCACCAGCCTCGTGGTTCTGCCCTACCTGGGGTGAGTCTGTCGGGGGGCGCCGGGGTCTGTGCAGAGTCAGCGGGTCTCTCGTGGGGGGCCTGCCCTATGGCTCCCCGCTTTTGGGGTCCCCCCGCCCAGCAGAGCTCACCTTGAGCAGGGAAATGATGGAGTGAGGGCAGAGAGAGGAGGAACTCGAAGGCACCTTCCCTGACCTGTGCTTCCCCGCAGGGTACACGGCGCCACCCTGGGTGTGGGATCCCTCCTGGCCGGCTTCGTGGGCGAGTCTACCATGGTGGCCATCGCTGCCTGCTACGTGTACCGGAAGCAGGTGAGATGACCTGGACGAGGTTGGGGAGTGCAGAGACATCCCTAAGGCCAGGAGACCTTGGTTGTGGGGCCCTGACTCCTGTCCTGTTGGGAAAGTGGTTCTAGGGACCCACCTCAGGACACACCCAGCCTGTGCGCCCTCCATCGAACCCAAGACCTATGTTCTCTCACACCATAGCCTGAAGGAACCTCCCCTTAACCCCGTAACCCCCACCCCACCTGCCACCTACACTGTCTATACCTACGGCCACTGAGTCACCTTCCCATCTCGACCTGCACACATGCACAGCACACTCAACATGCTTCCCACACACACCTCAATCACATGTTCCTTCAGAGTCATCAGCATCAGCGGAACTGACACGGTGCAGTGCCCGGGGACTGGGCTGGTTTCGGGCCTCGCTGTCGGGCACAACATGCAAGCACACGCAGCACTTAACACATGTATCCCCACATGTGCATATAGATGCATAACACATACGGTGCGTGCAAAGACGTTAAGTATAGTACATTGGCACGCACACAGTGCATCCAACACAGATGCACAACACACACCCATGCAACACAGTGTGGCGCACGGACACCTTGTGTACAACACACTGGTGAGTACAGTATATATGACATGAATATACAGCAGGTGTGTGTGCGACACAATGTGTAGTGCAAGTCTCACCGTGGGTCTGGAAGCAACACCGACACAAGAAATAATCCACACCAGGTTAGGGAGATAAAACAGGTTCACAAGCTCTCTGCAAGCAGGACAAGGGTACTGGCAGGCAGGCAGGCAGGCTAGCTGTGGGACAAAACAGGAAGCAGTCTCTCTGACCCTCTCTGGGGTCTTTATTGGGAAGAACAGGACCAGCCCCATGGGTGGAGAACAGGTAGGGGTAAGGGACCAATCCAGAAGTGCTTCCAGTCCATGAGGGACAAGCACAAGCAGAAACTTATTCTGAGCAATGTGAAACCAGTTATTCCAACAACTCCCCCGTTTTGGTTTCAAAGAAAATGCAGAAATAAGAGATAGAGCAAGGTGTGATTTAACAACAGTGCATACAGAGACACTTCCTATAACAGGCCGCTCACTGCATATGACACTCACATCACAGCAACACACAATGCAGAGATGTCATATACAACATCTTCACACAGCACACATACTTCATCATGGACACAGGAGACATGGCCACAAAAGGGTTTGGGACACACACCCCACACCCCTTACACTCCACACACACACACACACACACACACACACACACATACGACCACTCATTCCACACCTTTTACACATCCAGCCTCTACCCACCCACTGCCAGCTCGCTGTGGCCCTTCCCCAGCTTGGCTGATTGTAGGGGTGCTTCTGGTTCCCACTGAGCAATAGGTCAGCCCTGTCACATCTTCCCCATTCAGCCAGGCAAAGGAGGCCAATGCCCGCAGGGGTGGCCACTGCCACAGTGCCCAGGTTTGCTCAGGCTCACACCCATCAGGAATGATGGATGCTAGTTTGGGCGGGACCCAGAAACCAGGCTGGTCTGCCAGGAAGCCCACAGCTCTGTATTGGGTTCCTGCGTCTGTCTTCTCTGGTGTGGATAGGGCCTGTCCCGGGTGGGCTGTGGGCTAGGAGGGCAGAGGGCGCCTCACACCAGGAGGCTTTCTTTGGCTGCACAAGTGGGGTCTTTTGGACTCAGGCGCATCCGACATCCCACTGAGCAAATCTTCATCTTGATTTTAGAAGAAGAAGGCGGAGAGCACCGCGGCTGCCGAGGGGGAGGACTCGGCCATGACCGACATCCCTGGCACCGACGAGGGCGCCGACGTGGTGGAGATGAGGGAGGAGAACGAGTAGGTGGCGTTCTCGGGATCCCCTCCTGCTGTCTTCTCGGAGGCTGCTCCGGGAAGAGAAGACGTCGGTTCATTGTTGGGGATTCATGCTCGGAAACTGGGCGCCCCCTCAGTGCCATCGGTGCACATGGACACAGGCCGGCGACCACATCCCCTCCCCACAGCTTCATGGACACACACCCCAAGATGACAGGCCTCCCCGCTGCTCCTTGGACAATCTCACTCAGAACCAAAGGCCAGTGACTGGGCCGTGAGCACCAACCAAGCAGCCTGGCCCTGTGCCCTCCACACCTCCCAAGTCATTGCATCTGTGCTCAGTGGACCTCCAGGGCTTCAAACTCTCTGAGCAGGACATGAGTGCATAGCCTGTGGCCACAGGGACTCGTCGGGGGGTGCTGAGGGGCAGGGGCAGGATTCTCGCCTGCCCCACAGGGTCCATGGTGCCTCAAAGCACTCTGAGATGGGAGCACTGACTCATCTTGCCTCTCTGTCCCCTTCTCTCCCAACAGCCTCATGTCACCTCCACACCTCTCTCTGGTCTGGCCCTGCCACACCCCTTGGCATGCCTCCCCTTCGCACTCCCAGCCCCCAGGGCTGGCTCTGAACTCACCTTTTTTCCTAGAGGGGTCCTCGAGCAAGTGCAGGAGCCTGCTAACGGCGCTAGTGCTCCCTGAGAACTGAAGCTTTAAGTCATTCTCTCGCATTCTAACCCGTGCCGGGCGGCTGTCTGGTCACCCTCGACAAATACCCACCCCTCACCTGCTCCCTCCATCCTTCGATCCTTCATCGTAACCAGACAGGAAGTCTGTCCCTCCCACTCCTTTCCACTCCACCCTATGCCATCCCAAGAAAGTGGCCTCAGAGTCATGGGATGGTCCCCAAAATAATGCATTTGAACTCCACATCAGGTAGTCTATTTTTCTAAGTTTCCAAAAGCAGGGTTTTGACTTTTTTTTGTTTTGGTGTTCGGTTGGTTGTCTTTTTTTTTTTTTTTTTCCATTGGGAAAAAGTAATTATGGACACAGTTTACCAAATTCTTGATTGTGTCAGAATTCCAAGACTGAAAGACCCTAAACTGCCCCCCACCAAATATTTTAAAGAGATAAATATATACTGTATATGTTATATAATTTATTTTAAGCTATAATACATTTCCTATTTTCGCATTTTCAATAAAATGTCTCTAATACTAAGTTCCTGCTGTCAGACACGGATGGGATGGATGAGTATGGTCTGTGATGGGCAGCGGGACCCAGTCAGCCTTCTGAGGGTCTCTGCAAAGGATGAGGAGATGAGTAAACCAGAGGGCTTTGTCCTGGGGTCCGGGACCATCCATGGGTGTAGATTCTGAGTTGGCGGAACATCAAACAGGAAAAGGCATATCCTGCAGCTAAATTCCTTGTCCTCAGTTGTCTGTGGCTTTCATCTCTCTTGCAAGACCACCGAGGGCACTTGCCAGCCAGAGTTGGCAGCCGCATGTCAGAACCTGGGGATGGGGGGCCGGAACAATCCTCAGGCATGCCCTGAACCATCTCCAACAAGCAGAGCTCAAACCTTTCGGGGTTCAGAGGCAACATCTGAGCTGGGGTGGGGATGGGGTGGGAGGACAAGAAAAACTAATTGTATCTGCTTTTTTAAAAGTCCATGTCCAGAAAATTAAACAGCCGTTATTTTTTATCATGTGTATTTGATTTCGTGCTTATGGGCTTGCAGTGGGACTGGGTCTGACACGGTGGGTTTCTGTGGGTTTCCTGAAATCAAGGGAAGATCTGAGCCACTCCTTAGGGTGAGACAATCTGGGATTCAGAAGGCAGCATTGTGTGTCTTTCTTTTTCTTTTTTTCTTTTTTTTTTTTTTTTTTTTGGTTTGGGCCACACCCGGTGGTGCTCAGGGGTTACTCCTGGCTGTCTGCTCAGAAATAACTCCTGGCAGGTACAGGGGAACATATGGGACACCGGGATTTGAACCAACCACCTTTGGTCCTGGATCGGCTGCTTGCAAGGCAAACGCCGCTGTGCTATCTCTCCAAGCCCATTGTGTGTCTTTCGAGGTTTGGAAAATACAGGTTCAGGATAAAAGTAGGTAGCTGCGCATTTCTATGAGGGTCCCTGCATCTGTGAGGGATCCCAAAATTGCAGGGTTGCAAAACTGCATCTTGAACCCTATAAGCTGGACTTCCAGGGCCGGCTCTGAGGTGATTGTGCCAACATGAACAGCCACTCCTGATACAGGCTCTGGGCTTCTGCATCCACGAGAGTCAGTTCCATCAGGTCCTTTGTTTCTAGAAATATTGAATCTGGGACTGAAGAGATAGCCCAGCAGGAAGGCATTTGCCTTATAACTGACTCAGGACAGGCCTGGGTTCAGTTCCCGGCATCCCATATGGTCCCCTGAGCCTGCCAGAAGCGATTTCTGAGCACAGAGCCAGGAGTAATCCCTGAGCACTGCCGGGGGGTGTGGCTCAGAAACTAAATATAAGTTATATTGAATCTGAAACTCCACATTCCCTAGATGTGTTTAAACTGCCATGGGGCCGAGTGAGAATCTGACAAATGCAGACAGTACTGTTTGTGCCGAGCAGGTCCTGCCCCCAGACCATGTTCTCTGCTTGCTGGCCCACTGTGGGGCCCCTCAGCCTGTCACTCTGCCTAGTATCACAACCCTGCAGATACCAGACAAAGGGGCCCCAATTCCTGCCCCCATCACAGTGACCAGAGTGGTCCGCTCTCTTGGGGCCTCTGTGCCACTATGGAGACACTTGTTTTTCAGCCAGAATTTTGGGTCAAAGTTTGAGACACTCCTGCAGGTGGTAATTTCCAGCTTCTATTTCTGTCCTTGGGAGTGACAGAACAACACATGCTTCCTCTGAGGACCTGACAGTACCTAAACCAGGAGAGAGGATGAAGGAAGGCAGCACAGGTCTGGTGGCCTGGTCACCTCAGGGCCAGAGAGCTATAGCAAAAGGCTCTGGGTTCAAACCCAGGACCCAGCCTGGCCCGAAGCCAGAAAATGAGCTGATGTTGGTTAAGTTCTGCTTGGTGGCCAAAGGGAAAGGGGTGGCAGAGGTGTGGGACTTTCTGGAGAGACTGTTTCCCTCTCTGTATGAGGACGGGGGGCTGCCTCGCTACCAAAGCCCCTCAAGTGGACCCCACCTGTGCTTCTGTTAGAAAGCACCTTGGCCAGGTCTATGTGAGGCCAGAAGCATTCTTCTCTCTGCTTTTCCTGCTTTCAGCCAGGGTCTTTCAAAGATTAAAGGTACTGGGTTCTATCCCTCAGAAAGGAGAGGCCCTAAGCTCTATTTCTCTCAGGGGAGAGGCCCCAAGTTCTGTCCCTGAGTGAGAATATTAGGGTTTGAGTTGACACCAAGTCGGCACTGATAAGTCAGAGACCACCTCCGATAATGCAAGATGCAAAAGGGAGTTTATTAAACTAGTCAAGGTTTAAGTCTCATCCAACCAAGGGTTAAATCTGTCTGAGTTAAATCAGCCTGAGTTATATCTGCAAGCAGTTTATATTGAGTTTACAGGTATCAACAACTCAAGCATTTTATTGGTTAATACAATAATGCAAGCATTTCATCCATTTGCACAGAAATCACCTCATACTTGTTGCAAGTCAGCCCCTGAAGAGGTTGACTGATGGAGGGATGGAGGATGAGGCCTTTCTCCTCCAGCTCGGACCACATGTCTGTTACCCTGTTTAGTTGGCAGTTCTGAGGTGAATGCCGCGGGAAGAAAGACAACAGGCAGTCAGGTTTCTGAAGAAAACAGCTCTTTATTCCGTGAAGAGGCCAAAGCCAAAAGGCCTAAGAATAGGTCCAGGACAAAAAGCCCCTCGCCTTCCGTAGACCCTTGTTTTTATGCCCCAGAATCAGGTACCACCCAATGGTGGGAGCAGAATCAGGTACCACCCTAGGGTGGGAGCAGAATGCCAGGTCACACCCTAGGGTAGGGCACAATCACCGATCAGGGTAGGATCAGTGATATAATAATCCCATTAAAATGTTTACATACACAACAATACTCATAGTTGATGTCTCAACTTATTGCTGACTCAACTTTGTATCAGAGGGTCGTTGGTGGAACATGTCCTTATCAGGTGGAACATTCGCGCCCACCTAGTTCCTCTATTTCAGCTGAACAGGGAGGGTCTTGCCCTTTACAGGGTACATTTTGCGGTTTTATTTTTAAGCTAACACCCTCTGCCTATGGGGAAGTTATAGAATGGAAAAATATTTTATAGTGGCTTTACTGGGGGACTTGGGACCACCTTGGTCCTAGGCCCATGGGTTCTCACAAGAGGCCCCTCACAGGGGAGAGAGGCCCCACCTGGGCTCCATCCCTCAGTGAAACAAACAAAGTAAAAAAAAAAAAAAAAAAAAATAGGGTGGGAGTCTGATTTAACCAGTCGGGTCTCTGTACCCTTTGATTTAAGTCAACCGCAAAAGTCAATGTTAGGATCTGGAGTCGAAGGACAAGACCACACAATTGAAATAAAGCAAAGCAAAACTTTATTTCTAACAGCATGCACCAAGCTGACTGGTCAGGGTAACCTCTCACAAGAGGCAACCCTGCCACCACCACCACCATGGGCTACAAGCAAGTTTATATGAGTATATGCAAGGTCTGCTTCATCTTGCTGACCTTTAAACTAATAGGCTGGTGTCTAGTGAGGGTTTTCCACAGTTCCTGCTATCTTAGCCCTAACAAGATATTTGCTATGGCCAGGTGTCCCAGGGTGGAGTTTATGGCCTTGGGAGCCGTGAGAGAGCTGTGAGATTTTTGCAATTGGAAACATAAGCTTTGTTAGACTTAAATCAACAAAATGGGGTCCCTTCTGCTCTAGACTCCACATTCCCTCTTCTTTTGGCCCTGAGTCAAATCTTAAGGTCCCTTTGGCTCTAGACTCCACAATCAGTACAGATTAAATGTCACATTTAAACAAGGCATGTGTGTGACTTAACTCATGTAGGCTTTTCCCACTATGAACACACAAGACCTCGCTTACCCCTCAGGCTTTGGGACCTGAGAGGGGCTGTACTCCACATTATCAAATACCTTTTATACTTTGCATACTCTTTTTTTATGGAGAGTATTGTACCCAGTGGTGCTCAGGGCTTACTTGTGGCTCTGTACTCAGGGAGCACTCCTGATGGGTTCAGGGGACCCTATGGAGTGCCAGAAGTCCATCCAAGGTTGGCCACATGCAGGGCAGATTTCCTACCCACTCCACTATCTCTCTGGCCCCAGCTTTTGGCATCTTGATTTTCATCCAACGGTTAATCTGTTTACATTTCCCAGGTCCCATGACTCAGGTCTGAGTACTGTTTCCCTTTTGCCAGATATCCAAGACATTTAATATTTATCTGTTGACTTAGTGGCTAGATCCTCTCACACCTAGTATATCCCTCTTACCTGTTGTCGCTCCCCACAGGCCTTCACATTTCGTTTTGTATCTGATGAAACATTTACTTCTCAGAACCCATCCAAGCAAAAATCCTTCTCTGGAATCCAGCTGTCCCTTATGCTTCTGGGAAACAGAATTCCAAATTCAGCCATGCACCAGGATAGAGAGCTGGGGGAAGAGGGGATGAACCAGAATGAAAGCAACATTCTCTCTTCAAATGTACCATCTTGAGGGCCTGCGAGATAGTACAGGGGTTCAGGCACTTGTCTTGCATGTAGCTGACCCTGAATTCCATCCCTAGAACTCTAAATGTTTTAGCTGCATCAGGGGAGTGTGATAGGGGTTACTCCTAGGCACTCCTGAGTGCAGAGCCAGCTCCTGAGCATCATGGAGTGTAGCCCACAGCAACCCATAAAAAAAAAAAAAAAAAAAATAGACCAGAGGGCCAGAGCAATTGCACAAAGGGTAGGGTGTTAGCCTTGCTCATTGTTGACATGGTTCAATCCCTGAGGATTAAACTGTATCAAACAGTTTAATACTAAACAGTTTAATGTGGGTCGAGGAGCCAGAGAGAGATTACAGTGGGTAGGGAACTTGCCTGCATGTGGTCGACCCAGGTTCGATCCTTGGCATCCCATAGGGTCTCCCGAGCACCACCAGGAGTGATCCCTGAACACAGAGCCAGGAGTAATTTTAAGCACTGAAGGGTGTGGCATCCCACCCCCCAAAAAAAGGATGAGTCAAGGTTTTGAAATCCTGATCTTGATTTCTCTGCTAGATTCTAATCATCCTACACCATTCACCCCGCACCTTGCACAATATGAGGGGTAGGAGGGACCCTCCCCAAAGGTGGTGACAAGTCTGGATACATTCCTAGATACCATCTTGGGAGTGTTTATCAGATATAGAGGGAGGAAGCATCACCCACTTATTTTTCCTTCCAGTCCCACTGGAGCAAGACCAGTGGGAAGCTGGCATTATGGCAGTGAGTATGGTGGGGGGGAAGCTGGCAAAGGGGTGTGGGTACGGGGTGGGCTGCTCTCAGTCCTGCTCACCAAGCCAGCATCAACTTCCTTCTACCAGTGCTCCCAGAGCCCATCCCATACTTCCCCAGTCTCCCGGCCTACCACCATAACAGGCACCATTTTGGTTTTTTTTGGTTTGGGGGCCACACCCGGCGGTGCTCAGGGGTTACTCCCAGCTCTGTGCTCAGAAACCACTCCTGGCAGGCACAGGGAACCATATGGAATGCTGGGGATAAAACCCGGTCCATCCCCGGGGTATTATCCCCAGCATCCGGGTAGGCCGTGTGCAAGGTAAAAAGTCCTCCCTCTGTGCTATTGCTCCTGTCCCAACAGGCACCTTTCAAGTTGGGTCGATAAAGTCTGTGTCTTGTGATTTCAGTGCTGTGGATTCCCCGTGGCTTGGATATTTAGTTCTGTCCAGCCTTAAAGCCACCAATGACCCTGAGTCCCTTTGGCCCCTAGCCCTGTTATTTCACGTCTTTCTCCCCCTCCGCTCTATTGCTCTATTTCTTTGCTTCTCTTTACTAGATTCAGGGGTCAAGAGTGTTCTTTTGGGACCGGGCGGTGGCGCTCGAGGTAAGGTGCCTGCCTTACCTGCGCTAGCCTAGGAGACGGACCGCGGTTCGATCCCCCGGCGTCCCATATGGTCCCCCAAGCCAGGAGCGACTTCTGAGCGCATAGCCAGGAGTAACCCCTGAGCGTCACCGGGTGTGGCCCAAAAACCAAAAAAAAAAAAAAAAAAAAAGAGTGTTCTTTTAAACTACTGCTCAAGGTTTTTAACCCCACCTGTGTGTGAAGGGATAAGTGGCCAGGGTTGCCCTGCCTGACCCAGGCTTTCCCTGGCCACATACTGGGAGTCCCGGGAACTGTTTCTCCTACCCCAGCACAGACTGGGGATCTCCATATCCTTCCTCCCTCTTCTCTCCCACACCATGGAGTGCTCCTCCATGATTCTTGTCACTTAATGACGCTCCCCTGCCTGTCCTACCCACTCTCCCTCCCCTCCTAGGATCCTTAGCCAGTCCCAAGGTTTAGCTTGGCTGTTTAGCCCTTCTAGGGTCTGTAGGCCCCAAAGCCTCCCCTCATCCAGCACCAGCTTTTCGAGAAGGCTCTTCCTTGCACTCTGATCTGAGCATTTATGAGATGGACCCAGCTGCCTCTTCCTACTACTCAGAAACTCAGTGCAGGGCCAGGAAGAGGGAAGAATTTCAGGCAGGGTGAGAAGCAGCTGCACCCAAAGATGGGGACAGTGGGCAGCACCCCCTCCTCCCCAGTCCTGCCCTGGCCTTTCTACTGCCATGTCCCAAGACATCTGCTGGAAGCAGCTTGAGGTCTCCTTCTGCTCCCAGCAGTGTCACTTCTGGCTCTGCAACTGGGAATTACACAATGGTGCTCAGGGGACCACATGGGACGCCGGGGACCCAATATAGGTTGACCACATGCAAGGTAAACACCTTCCTGCTACATTATCGCTCACTATCGCTCTGGCCCCTCGGAAACAATTTGTAAAGAACATTCTGAAGAGAGAGAGACAGACAGAGACAGAGACAGAGAGACAGAGACAAACAGAGAGACAGAGACAGACAGAGAAGAGAGAGAATTGAGGGTGAGGGGTTGCATGTCTGTTTTGCAGTGCTTTTGTGAGGGTTCTCTTCTGGAGTGTAAGTCTGTGTAGATGTTTGGGTTTAGGGTGTGTGAGTCTGTGGTGTGTGTGATTCTGGGGTATGTGTGTGTCTGAGATGTGTATAAATCTGTGGGATGTATTTGTTGGGTGTGAGTGTCTGGAGATGTGTCTGAGGTATGTGTGTCAGGGCTGTGTGTCTAGGTTATGTGTGTGTGTCGCGTGTGGGGGTATATGTGTCTGGGGTGTGTGTCTGGGTTATGTGTGTATGTGTGTTTAAGTCTGTGTGTGTACCTGTAGGTGTATAAGTCTGTGTGTGTCTGGAGTGTGTGTGGGGGGGGAGGGCAAGGGGTGAGGTCTCAAACCTACCAACAGGTCACTTTGAGAGGCCCCTAAGAGCTGGTAGGGGCTCACCCCTTCAGAGGTAAGGACTCAGGGGCTGACCTAGCTGCTTCATCACAGCTGAGCAAAGTTGAGCAGCCGTAGGCTGGCCTCAAGAGACCTGGACACCCCTTCTTTTCATGAACCCTAGGCCTGTTCAGCTTCTCAACCTGCAGCTTTGCCCCCAGCACCAGGACTCCCGAGGCAGAGCCCATTACCAGGAAGTACCTAGTTCCTTATATCCACATGGCGGTCATTGGGCAGAGCCCCCAGCAGCATCCAGGGGTCACAGGGGAACTCCACCCTCCCACATCCCACAGGAGATGAAGATAACTGGATCCACATTGGGACCTGGGCAGGCCAGGACTTCTGAGAGGCTAACAGCAGCTAGGGGAGTTGGGGGGCTCCGGAGAAAGATGGGGCCCTCACCAGTGAAACCAGTGGAGCCTCCCAGTGCTGCTGGCACGTACCCAGCTGGCTGTGTTCAAAGTCAGTGCCCGGGCCACTGTGCTCTTGCCCACCGTGTCTCCAGGTGCTGCAAGGAGCTAAGTTCTGGTGGGTTTGAGCAGGGTCAGTGACCTCGGGGACCTGCCCCAGCTGGAGCTGCCAGGGTTACAGGGTTCTTTGAGATGCTTCCAAAGTACTGCTGGTGCCAGAGAACAAATAGTAAGGGCAGTAGCCCGGGAGGGGAGGCAGGGGCCAGGCACACACCAGAGTTCAGCCTAGAAGGCCCCGGTGACTCTAAGTTCCGCCAACTCAAACCTGGCTCCTGATCTCCCAACCACCCTTGGAAAAGTCACAGATGCCTCGGGCTGGGTCTTGCTCCGGGGCCAGAGCAAAAGTTGAGGCAGCAACTGAGCAAGACACAAGCCCCACCGCATCAGGGCGCCACTGTGTACCACCTCAGAGGCACTTAACACCCTAACCCAGGAGGGGGAGCCCCAGTGGGCCCTAGCAGCCCCAAATCACCTGCCCCTCAGATGCCCTCTGAAGGGTGAATCTGCACTTCCGAGTGTCCAAAGTCAAGGCTGTGAGGATCTGAGGGGCTCCTCGACCCACCGACCCACTCATCCCCATGGAAACTTAGGCTGCCCTTTGTATCCCAAGAGCACAAGGCAGCCTTGTGTGACTTTTTTGTTTTTGAGCCACATCCAGGTCAGCCGTGTGCAGGGCAAATGCCCTGCTACTGTCCTATCACTCCACCACCACCATGGCCCTTGTATGACTATTAACACATTGCAAGGGAAGGTGTGGGATCACAGGATTTGCCTGTCTCTGTCAATCAACACCTACATGGTTCCTCATTATATGTTATGCTATGAATGCAACACCTCCAATTGGTAGTGAAACCGTATGATCCCACCTTCTAGGTGTGATGTTTTTCCATAGGTAAAAAGTGAGGATGGAAGAGGAGGGTTCTCTTTTGTTCCCGGAGTTTCATCTAGTGGCTGCTTTGAGGGTGGTCTGCAGACTGGAGTTAGGGTAAGGTGGGGAATTTTTAAGTCTTTTCTTTTACAAAGTGTGTGTGACTATTTTGCAGAGCTCCTTCTGGTTCAGACCTGTCTCACCAGTATTCAGGGACGTAACCAGGAGGGATTAGACTCAAGAGGAAAAAGTGGGTGCATGTGGCTGCCAGAGATATGCCCCTGCTAGTCAAGGGTCCCAGGAGCCTGGCAAGCACCAGCTGCAAAGGGAATCTATGGCTTCATTAATTCCCCCGCCCCAAGGGGACCTTTCCAGTCCCATCCTCCCAGATCATCAGGCCCTTTCAGTGGCAGCGACTCTGGCTCAGAAACCTTGGGAGTTTCTCAACCTGGTCCAGGAATACAGGCACCTTGGCTCACCCCACAATGGGGGCCTGCTTCGTGGAAGCCTCAGTAAGGCACCTCCATTGCTTCAGCGACAATCAAGACTCAGTGAATCCAGACAAGGTTCACACACCCCACTCCAAGGCAAGCACGCCCCCATCTGGGGTCGCAAACGATGCTCTAGGCTCCTGGGACATTATGAGTGAGCCCTATTAGGTCTGGAAAGCAGAAAACACCCTCTCCCCTTTGGTCCACTGAAACCCAGTAAGGTCCTCAAAGTTAGGCACAGAAGCAACCACACGTCTGAGTTTCCAATGTGTGAATTTATTCTGGGTTATCTTAAAGTCCTCAGTGAGGTCTGCAGATACAGACCAGGGGCTCTGACAGGAAGACAGGAGATGAGTGGATCAGGAGCCTTGGGAGGGTTTCTGTGGGGGGCCAGCCATGGATGATCTTCAGGAACAAGCTGACAGCGGTCAACGTCTGCTGGACTCACCACATGCCAACAATTCCAGGAGCACAGTAGACACGAGAAGGAGCTCACTTGGGACCTAAGTCCATTCTGGTTTTGTTCCCACATGGAAATAGAAGTGACAGGCACTTGCGAGGACTGCAGGGGCTTCTGGGAGGGTGACTTAACCTTAGCACCATTTATGTGAAGAGAGATGAAGGCTTTGTTCAATACACAAAATCCCAACAATGATGAAGTGCAAACAAGTACTTGGAAGCAACTGCTTCCAGGGCAAAGGGCCCTGCCTCTGGGCCCTGTATCTGTCCACACTGAACCCTGTTCCAGCAATTTCCATCCTAACAGAACCTAAGTGGATAAGACAGGAAACTCACTAAGGGCTCTCCTCCACGCAGAGCCCTGGCTTGCAGCAGGCAGCTCCAGAACTGAGATACCCCGCAACCACGGGGTGTGGACACACATGTACAATGCTGTTTCAAGACCATGAATTGACGCATGTTGCCAGACACGGTGGCCGCTCAGCAGCAGCCCGAGGCTCGCTGCAGAGATTGGGACTGAGGAAAAAGGCTACTGAAAGGCTGCAACAGCGATGCCTGTTTGCCTGGAGAAAAAGTCAGTGGCTGAAGCACTGAGGTCAGAATGCAGAGATGGTGCCCTCAGGAGAGGATCTGCCCTACTGGGCATCAAGAAATCTGAGAGGGGCCAAAGCCAAGGGCAGCAGGAAAACTAGGTCTGACCCGGCCTCTGGGTCGCAGCTACCCCACCACTCAGCCAGGCTGTGAAAAGAACTGTTAGAGGAGGCCGAACTTGCAGAAGAGCTTAGCAGGGGAGAGGCAGAAAGGCTCTCAAGGGCAGTGTCCAGCCTGGGGGTACAGAGAACTCATGTAATACAGGAGGGGGTTGCTTAAGTAGAGAGCGCCAGGGACCAATGCCAGGCCTAGAGGAATTTCAATGGGCTCCCACCATCTGTTTCTGAGATTAGCTAGTCACTTAGAGATCAATCTCAGAGTCATTTCACTGACCCATCCCCCAAAGGCCAATCTGGGCTGAGCTCACTTGACTCTGCCTCTCCTAGCCACAAGAGCAGGAATGACCAATGGAATCCAGACGTGGGGAACTGAAATTATACACACCACAACCAGAATGTTCTTGAAAACATTGCTCTGCCTGTGTTCCCCATAGCCTGATCCTTTGAGGGCCAGGCTCCAGGTGCTGTGCTAAGCGAGAAAGCATGGAGACCCATGGGATCTTAGAGAGCAATGGAAAACTTGCCTTTTTCTTTTTAGGTCTTTATCAACATGGAAGTTACCACCACAATTTCTGAACACTCTCATAATACTTTGCATAGGACGAGGGGAGAAGTGTAAAATGTAAACAGCTGAGTTGCCCAGAATTTCTGTCCACAAAGATCGTCATTTTCAAAATGCATAGATGACCAGAATCATGAAGGCATCTCCATCCATGACAGAGACCAGCACAGACCCAGTGCCACTCCGCAGGAAAGATACCTACAACCCTGATGATCCACCACACACACCGAATTGTGCTTTTCAAAGTTGCCAGAAGGAAAGGGAACCACAGAGAGCGCCAACACAAACACCAAGTTACCAGCACCAATGTGGAGTGGCAGAGCACGCACAAGGTCCTTGGTAGGTAGGACCTTCTTCTGGCTCAGGACCCCCGAAGTCGAGGCCCTGCTGCAGTTCCCGTATCAGCAGCCTCCCCACTGCGCACACACATCAAGCCAGACTGGATTCCAACACACCATGTATGAATGTGTATACACGTGGCTGAGAGGAGGCCAAAGCGAAACAGCAACAGCTTGCATAGTTAGATATGTCCTGAGTTTAGCATTTCAGGGAAAGCAAAGCTGACCTTTAACGAAAGGCACATCCCTCCCATCCCTCCCCAAGTTAACAGGTTCGAGGTCACTCTAATAAACTATTTGACTTGGCCCAAGGAAAGACTCAAATTACTGTTAAGGCTTGGATTCCATCCGAGGGCCTTGGTGCCAGTCCAGACGCCGCCAGGATGGTCGGAAATATCAATGACGCTCCTGTCCCACACCTGAGGGGCACGGGTCCCATCAGCATGGGACAATGCTCCGTTCCCGCCTCGGCCCCTTCTCCAGCCGCTCAGCCCATGCAGTGGCCCCACGCTGTTCTTCCAGGACACGAAGAGTCCAAGGTGAGGCTCCCCGGGATAGAAAGAATGTATTCCGGCCGAAGGGAGGCTCCTCAGGTACAAAACTCTTTATTTTATGAAAAAGCTGCAGTCTGTGCCTCACGGAGCCACGGGGAGCCTGCTCAGCCCTCACAGGCTGGTCTCCTCGCATACTCTCACGGGGACGTTGTAGTGCCGGTCATCCTCGGCAATCAGGGTCACCGTGGGCCAGTCCTCGGGGGGATCTGTGGGATACACTGTGACGAACTCCTCCGTGTTGTGCTTGGACAGGCGGTATACCTGGATGCTGTGGTGCACCGCATAGGCGAGGAGGAACATTTCCACCTGCAGAGAGGACAGGAACTGAGGGTGGCAGAAGAAGGGGGTACGGGCCCTCCTGCCCTGGCCTGTCCTCCTCCTCCACAGTGCTGAGAGGACAGCAGAGCATCAGGGAAGGGCCATGTACCCAGAAGGACAAAGCTTTCTTGCAGGAGGGCTGCACGGAAGTAAGTAACTCCGACACTGAGAACACCGACTACTTCTACAAAGAGAGTGAACGGGGGGCCTTGCAGGGCCCCAGAATAACCATCACCCAAAGACCAGCACCCACGGGGTGGGGTCTTCCAGGGGTCACCCGAGCCAGACGGCTTCACACAGCATTGGACAGGTTATGGGACAGGTGCAGGTTACGGGAGGTGAACCTCAGAAAACTAACAAGTGCCCGTGAGGATCAGGATCTAGGAGATTCTGGAGAATTCCTGGGGTGGCAAAGAGTGCAGTCCCTTTAACAAGTTCCTCAAGAGGTCAGAGAGATAGTATAGCAAGTAGGATGCTCGCCTTGCACACAGTTGATTTGGAGTTAGATCCCCCAAGCCTGCCAGGAGTAAGTCCTAAGTACCATTGGGTGTGGCCCCAAAAGACCCCAAAATAAAAAAATTAAAACGTCCCTCAAATTGATAAACAGAACTACCATTCGACCCAGGGATAGTCTCAAGTATACTGGCAGGAGAAAACATACAAGCACATGAGTGTGCAGAAGATATGAGTCCTAATAATGAAACAGCACGACCCCATCCACCCTGAGACGCCAAGCGAAAGGTGCTACAGGCCTGCAGCAGGTGGCAATGTCCCACCAAGTGAGAGAAGCCATCACAGGCCCCGCCCCACAGTGAGGGAGAGAAAGAGGGAAGAAGCTGCTGCCCATGAGATGGCACATGAGGAACAGCCAGCCCCTGGGACCTACCACAAAGTGTTGAGCTGCCTGGGAGACAGCTTGCTCGGCCCTAAATTAAAAGGGTAAGGTTTAAGGCATGGAAACCATTGTTCAAACAAAGTCCAGTTTGTTTTTCTTTACTTTTCTTTTCCTTCCTTCCTTTCTCTTTCTTTCCTTCTTTCTTGTCTTTCTTCTTTCATTGTTCAAAGCCCAGTTTCTTTCTTTCCCTCCCTCCCTCCCTTCCTTCTTTTTCTTCTTCCTTTTTTTTTTTTTGGTTTTTGGTTTTTAGTTTTCAGGCCACACCCAGTGGCGCTTGGGCGCCAGGTTACTCCTAGCTCTGCATTCAGAACTCCTGGCAGGCTTGGCGGACCACATGGGATGACGGGTAGAAAATCCAGGTCTGTCCCGAGTCAGCTGCGTACAAAGCAAAAGCCCTACTGCTGCGCTATCACTCCAGCCCCTAAAACCCAGTTTCTATCCCCGGCAACCCATATGGTCCCCTGAGTAATGCCAGAAGTAATTCCTGAGCACACTGAGGGCAACCCCAAATCAATCAATTAATCAGAAAGTCCCTAGATAGGACTCTCAGTGACCTGCCAGGGCTCAGGTGCTGACCCAGTCCTGCTTCCACACCTCTGTAGACTGTGGGTGCCAAGATGAGGCCAAGATGAGGCCAAGGAAGTACCAGGGATCCTCCTGGCTCTCCTTTTCTTCTTTTGGTTTTTGGTGACACTCAGGGGTTACTCCTGGTTATGTGCTCTAAAATCGCTCGTAGGTTGGGGACCATATGGGACACTGGGGGATCGAATCACTGTCTGTCCTAGGTTAATGTGTGCAAGGCAAACGCCCTACAGCTTGCACCACTGCTCTGGTCCCATGGCCCCCTTCTTACCTGGAGTCCTCGTCTTTCCTTTTCCTGTTGGACTGAACCTTCTAAGGTATGTGCTCTAGTGTTGAGCCATATCCAGGCTGTGGATCACTGTCTGGACGGAGCTAGCCCAACCATGAGGACACTCGAAGTATCCTCACAGCTAACAACTGAGCCTTCTCAGAAACCACCCAGGGGCCCAAGGCCTCCTGCTCGCAATCAGATGACAAATGAGCAAGGCCCATTATCAGGAGGTTGCCCAGCCCCTCCTGAGCCCATGGAACACTCAGATCAGTGACTATTCCTGTGAGCTTCTCAGCCACCCAGCCTACCACGACAGCTAAACTGCCAGTCAAGGCCAGAGGGCTTCCCGGAGTGCAACACACCTGCTCCAGGCCACCAGTGTGACCAACGTGGTTGAGATGGTTCCTCAGCAGCTGCTCGGGGTTGTTGGATGTGTCACGGGCAAACAGCAGCACAGAGAAGAAGGGCACTTCCTTGCCCTTCTCCCTGTCCTCATAGAGTTCAATAGCTCTGTTGAGCATTAGGAATTTCAAAGCTTCATACAGTTTATATTCCTCGGCTTCGTTTGTGAACAGTTCATCACAAGCTACCTGCCTTGCTTCCAGGATGCTCAATTCTGCCAGGTCCGTCCACTAAAAGAAGAAAGTTGCGGTCATGGTTAGGTTTGGTTCTCAGAAAGCCCTGAGACACAGCCAAACTAGTTTCAAAGGCAGGCAAGCCGAGCCTGGGCCACCCGAGGTGCACAAAGGTCAAGTTTCCTTCCAACAAAGGTGCTCTTTAGAAGACACAAATCCCTCAGGCAGCCTCCTCCCACATTCAGAAACAAAAGTACAGGTGCTAAGGTGGTTCTGCAGCTGGGAATGGAAATTTCGGTTCCCCTAACTCACCTGGTAATGGAACTGTACCAGCCCAAGCAACTAAAGAAGACTCATGTGCAGGTGTGAGGCCCGTGAGTGATAAACACAAGCCAAGGGGGCTATGGAAGCAGTGTCCAAACAGAAACTCCAAACCCCGCAGCAAAGAAAGGGAGGAAGACTGAGAGATTCCCCCAAACATTGGTTCACTACACTGATCTCCGGACCCTTACAATCTACATAAGACCGGAACAATAATAGAGTGGGAAGAGTATTTGCCTTGCACACGGCCAACCCAGGTTCAATCCCCAGCATCCCATGTGATTCCCTAAGGCCCCAGGAATGATTTCTGAGCACAGAGCCAGGAATAACCCCTAAGCACCACCAGGTGTGGCTGTTCCCCTCCCCACCCCCCAAAAAAACAAAATAATCTACATGGATTTCCAAAGAATTAGTCCACATAGTACGGATTCCTTCTTCTACGAGTCTTCCTCCTCTGCAAATCTGGATTAATAACCCAGAGATACACAATTTGGGACACCAAATCTAAAGAGCAGGAAGCCACAGGAAAGAAGGATTTTCATAGCCAAAGCAGTGAGAATTGACACACTAAGAAAATGTTGTTTCTGAGACTCTCTCAGAATCCTTTTGAGGGAATACATTACTCAACCTATTCACCAACAATCATCGAGAAGCCCCATTCTAGTAAGATAGGCCGGATGTTATCTTATCTAGTAAGATAGGCAGAACTAAAAAGAATTTTATAAATGTGACTTACTTAGCACTGATCCACTAAACTACACTGAGTGATGTCCTGAAACTTGGACAGTAAGACAACTCATTCTGTCATGGTTTCCTCTGAGGAAAAGCGAACATGCCATTCACTCGAGCATCTTTTCTCAGAAGACTCGATAGCGCTGAGCTCCACGTTTACCAAATGCTCACAGGAAGAACCTGTTCATCTAAATCTCTTCCATCTACAAACCAGCCCAAGCATTAATGATCCACCAAAATAGGACAAACAGTGGCTGCAGGGCCTGCAGGTACAAGAACTTTCCACCCATCAGTTAAAGGAAAAGGTGGGCTCCACACCTTCTTCTTTAGCAGGGAGAGGGACTCCTTGATTTTGTCAACCAGGTCTTCGCTCTTCCCTTCTAATTTCAGTCCGAGTTTCCACTGATTGATCCAGCTGTATCTGCTGATGAGTCTTTCTGGTAACTGGGGTAGGAGAGGACAAAAGGAAGATGAGTCAGCATTGCCTCTAGTACTCCCACAATCCAAGGACGAAACCCAACTCACGAAGCCTACAATAACTACCTTTCATTTCCCAAGAATGCCTGTCACCTTTTTCTTATTTGGGTATTGGGAGCAGGGGTGTTTGAATCACTCCCAAACCAGGGACACTTGGGGGACCGTCCTCTGGTGTTGAGGAATGGAACCGGGGTCAGGCCCATAACAACGCAATCACCAGCCTCCTCCATGCTCTCTCTGCCCGGTGTCTATGAATCTGCAGTGTGTTTTGAGGTAGAGTCCTCAAATCTCCTTTGTGGCCTGGGACCATGATCAGGCACTAGTGCTCCACTGTGTCAGGGAGGAGGTCCTCGCAGCGTGAAAGGGTCCAGGATAAAGGGAGACTCAGCTCCTTTCCTGACCATGAGCACAAAACCTAATTCCTAATAGTAATTTGGATACAGTTCATTTCACCACTAAAAAGAAATCACACTTTTTCTGCTAGGAGTGTCTAATTAGGGAAGAACATCTCCAAAGTCTAGCCAAGAACAGGAAGCCTTGCTTGTTAGAGAAGGAACAGCTGAGCCCAACTCTGTCCCCAGCAACTGTTATCTGTCCTCCCCCCACTGCCCCAGTCATCAATGGAATCTGCTCTCTCTCTCTCTCCTCTCTCTCTCCCTCTCTCTCTCCCTCTCTCCTCCCTCCTTCTCTCTCTCCCTCTCTCCTCCCTCCTTCTCTCTCTCTCTCCTCTCTCTTCTCTCTCTCTCTCTCTCTCTCTCTCCCTCCCTCCCTCCCTCCCTCCCTCCCTCCCTCCCTCCCTCCCTCCCTCCCTCTCTCTCTCTCTCTCTCTCTCTCTCTCTCTCTCTCTCTCTCTCTCTCTCTCTCTCTCTCTCTCTCTCAGGCAGGTTGGAACATGCAGAGGCTGGTGGCCTGGGAACAGAAACTCTCCCAGCAGTCATTCGGGTGTGCCGGGAAAAAGACTTCATTAACTAGGCTGGGTGCCGGCATGTCATTTCACCACTCAGAAGCTTAAGAGAGGAAGCCACAGAGTGGCCCTCTAGTCCAAACTTGTTCCAGAGTAGCTGACTCCGGCCACATGCTGTGTGCAAGCTCAGCCTGTTCCCCAGCTATCAATGTGGGTGTAAGGAAGGTCAGAGGGTGACACGGCGCTGGCCCAAGACTGCCCTGACTCTCTGAGTTGCCCATCCAGATCACCTTGAAGCCAAGGAGGGATGGGGGCTTTTCATGCACTAAGGTCGAATGTGCACCCATCCCAGATCCCCCACATCTGTTCTGCTCTCAGTAACAGAAGCAGCTGTGCACATCTTCCACTGGGCCTCAGATTCATCACCTAAACCAAAAATGCCCTCAAGTGGTCACACACTGAATCACAACTAGACCCAAAGGACAGCTGAGCCTGTGAGAGGGAGCCAGGCAAGGCGCTGCGAGCCCAGAAGCAGGATACAGTGGGAACCCCACAGTTCCTCGGCCCACCCAGGTACAGGTTCAAGTACCAAAAGCCTCTGGGAATGTGGAGTGGAGGAGCTGGACAGTCTCGACACTGAGTGGTGAAAGAGAATTGAGGGAAGAAATACGGACTCAAACCTGTTTATTTGGAGAAAACCCAAATAAACACCGTCAGGGGCCAGAATAAAGCCAGTCTCTAGGTCTAGTCAGGGGCTTAGCAGAAAAAAAAAAAAAATTTCACCAAGAAACGACAACCAGAGATACTTAAGTTAGATTAAGCAGCCAAACTTGGCTTTTATGAAATTAGCTTGGAACTATGAAACAGACAGACTTTCTCTAGCAAGTCCTCTAAGTCTTCACCTCAATACAAGCAAACAACAGATAAACCAGAAAAATAGATCCCTGCAAAAGCAAGCTCTGTCAGAAACACTGTCTGTCCTGATTGCACAGCTACTCACAGGGTCAACAATGGGCTGGAATCTGGAACGAAGCAGTGGAGCACTGGGGGAGCCAGGGAAGACAAGAGGCTGTGGAGGGGTGCTGAGGGTGGTGAGGGGTGAGGAGGGGTGAGGAGTGGTGAGGAGTGGCCAGAGGACAGCAGGAGCCCAGCTCAACTTCTGGACAAGGAAGAGAGGAAGGCCAGAGGCACTGAGAGCAGACAGACACTGTTTCAAATGAGAAAAACATGGCAGCAAGTCAAGAGAAGCAGAGAGAGACAGGACAGGGACATGCCCCTCAGGGACAAGCTGCCTCTCTGGTCCCCGGGACTCTGATGGAAGCAACCTGGCATCGTGGCTGCACGTGAGGCTGCTTCTGAGGTGTGCCAGGCCTTTCTGTGCCCAGAGCTAAGAAGGTGGTCCGCGCAGGGCCGAAGAAGGTTCAAAGCCCACCCTGGTGAGCACTGCCTTGCCGAGTCTGCCCTATATTATCCTGTCCCTGTCACAGGCCTTGGCATTTCAGAGAAGCGAGCCAGGGTCAGGGGAGACAGAGCTAGCCCAACACCTAGAGTCCAGACCACACATCAATGGCCTTCACAGGACTGGCTTCCTCCTAGGGAGCAAACAGGCCTCATGTCCATATAGCAACTCTAGGGAGATTCCACTCGAGGGCCTGTACACACTCTCACATGCAGAGGCCCAGGTTCAGGGCCTGGCATGACCCAGTCCCCTAGATTTCCAGGAGTGATGCCCAGAAGTCAAAGCAAAGCAAGAGCAAGTTTCCTTCGGTGTGGCAAGAGTTAAGGAAGGAACATTTGGTTTCTGCACCTGTGTTAAGCAAACATTAGTGCCTGGAAATAGAGGAGGCCCCACGTGTGAGGCACACCACCAGTCCATGTGGGCGTAGCCCATCACAACCAGAAGCCCTTCCACACTGGCACTTAGGACAGGAAGCACAGAGGGAAGCTGCCACCTGTCTAGGTCCTAGTGGTGCCGCAAAGAAAGGACTGGAGCCAAGGTAAGGGCACTGGGTTCTGAAGACCCAGTGGCAAGGCGAGGCCTGTTCACCTGAGAGCCAGAAAGGGTCAGCTCTGGGACTGGCCCAAAATAGAACGAGATGCTTATAAACTGGAGTCCTCAGCTCATGGGTGTCTCTCAGGTTAGGCAAGAACATCAAGTTGCCAGACTTCACCCCCCAAACAACTGTGCATGCTGGCCACCCGCCAGCCAGGGCAGAGCCAGGGAAATGGGGTGCCCCCTTGCACACCTAGAGGAAGCCAAAAATCACAGGTGCTGTCCAGCCCAAAAGTGAGAGGACCTGAAGGGCAGCTTCCCGCCACTGCAGTAAACAGCACTCCTACTCAATCCTACTACAGGCACCCTGGTAGAACCATAATGGACACAGTTGACTGCTCATGGGGGATTTCCTGTCTACGGAGCACAGGGCAGGTTCCAGAGCTTTGGAAGGTACCAAAAAATCCAATTCATCATGTCAGTTAAGCCCACAAGCAGCCCAGCAAAAGCAAAAATGAAGGAGGTCATAGGTCATGATTCATAAATACAGATTCAGTTCTCTCTCTCTCTTTCTCTCTCTCTCTCTCTCTCTCTTTCTCTCTCTCTCTCTCTCTCTCTCTCTCACACACACACACACACACACACACACACACTAAAGCTAAACCCAGTGAAGTCCTTCATGTTGGCTTTCCAACTATGGCAGCCTGCGGTGTTGTCTCTTCAGCCCGTCCTAACTGTCCTGGCTACTTTACTAGGACCTATTAGTCACCCGGCCTTCCCGAGCTGGCCAAACCCAGTGCCAGTGCCAATACCCCAGGGCAGCAGAGGCAAACAGCAGACACTCCCATGATTGCCGCATAGCACAGACTCCGAACTGCAGCATTAGCGTACCAGCGTGAGCTCCGGGTCCTGTAGCCACGGGGGCAGTTCCGAAGGAAGGCTCATGGCTTGGAAGAGCGTGGCCCTCAGCGCGCAGTAGTTGTCTCCACGGACACGCCGGATGGAGGTGAATTTCTGAGACACCTCCTCGTAGCCCTGGGGGAAAGCAGCCGAGAAGTCAGATTGGTCCTCGAAGATGGCAGCTGGCGCAAGTGTTACTCCCAGGGTGGGGGAAAATGGGCCCCAGAAGGCTGCAAGAAGGGAGAAAGGACTAGTTGAGTCCTTTGCCAGAGGCACTCGAAGGTGACAACTCTCAGTGGCACACAAAACCATCTTATACATGCTGAGTATAGTTCACTTAAGAGCAGCAGGCATCAAGACTAGAGGAGTTGCCCTGAACTCTGAGGCGTTGGCCACCTCATAACTTTGCTTGGGTGGGAGGAAGGGTCTCCCAAAGGGAGGCTTGGGTGTCCCACTCCATTCCCACCCCTACTAATTCTCAGATACTTAACACCAGGACCTAAGGATGTGGCACTACTGGGGTCCTATCACCCCAGCAGTGCTCAAGCCAAACCAGGCCCAGTCAAACATGAGGTGTGTGCCTTAAGCCCTGAGCCCAGAGGTTAAAAAAAATTAATTAGCTTAGGAAATAATCTTTCCAGTCACCCAAATCTGCATGACTTTTAACTCTCCTGAAATTTTTATTTTGTTTATTTTATCTTTGGCCACACCTAGAGGTGCTCAGGGCTTACTCCTCAGGGGGATGGGGGGACCAACATATGGGATGCCAGTGATTAAATCCTTACCATCTGCCCAGGTCAGACTCGTGCAAGGCAAACACCCTATCTGTGAAAATTTTTGACTATAATGTTGGTCACCAAAACAATATACTATCATCAAAAAAGAAAAATCAACATGTTTTATAAAACGTACTACATACCAAACAAGCTTGAGTAAAGAAATGTTACCATGAATATATCTCCAATACTGTACTGTACTTATTAACAGTGTCTGTACATAGTTTACAAGAAAACCTGCATATAGTGGGCCCAAGTTCAGATCTGTGCTAATCAAGAATCTATTATTTATGTTCCTCTCTAAGTAATGATTGTAACATAACAGACATTATTGTTTGGGTTTAACCTGTGTTTCACATAAAAGAAAAGGGGGGCCAGAGTGAGAGTACACAGCTGACCCAGGCTCAATGTCTGGCATCCCATATGGTCCTCCAAGCCCACCAGGAATGATCACTGAACACAGAAATAGGACTAAGCCATGCACAGCTCAGTGTGGATCCTCAAAAAAAGAATTCTTAATGAAGAGACAGGGAAGAAGACTCATCACTCCATATATATTTTCATTAAAAAATAGAAAGTCTTTTTTAAAAACTCACAAAATCCCATTTCTTTCTATCAAAAAAACTTTACAAGACCTAAGTTTCCTTGGTCCACTAAAAAATTCTACAAGATGGGAGATGTCTGGATCACTGTCAGACTTCGATAAAAAGTTAACAGAAGTGACATGCTTGCTCAGCCCAGAGTGAAACAGGAAATGAAAATGCTGCTGACAGGTCCGTCCTCAGAGACAAACATGCACATGGCACTTGCCTAGCAAAGGGCAGCCATGTCCCAGCCCAGACATGGAGCTCGTGGGGACCCATACCTCACCTCCTCTCCTGACTGCCACCAATTCTATCTATGGGTTCTTTCCTTCACACTGCTCAGAGTCCTGTCGGACACACTAGACGTGTCACTCTTCCCTGGGCAGCTACCACACAGATGATTGTCCCCATTCTGGGTTAGGATGCAGACCCCACTCTCGGCCATTCCAAGTCAGTGGGGGTGAAAATTCTTTTCCGCAGGAAAAGGTTGAGCGCTCAATCTTGAGTAAGAGGCCCCAGCATGCAAACTCTAAGGAGTATCAGCCAAGCAGACTGGTGCCCACCTTGGCATGCCTCTCCTGAGCGAGATCTTTTTTCTCCAGGACACGAAGGACAGATGGCTCAGTCTTTCACTACACTCTTCACAATGAAGAGCCGAGTTACTCAGCTCATGCAAATGCCTATGGTTAAAGCTGGTACAAGGAAATCACGGGCCAGAATAGATTTGATACAATAGATTTAAACATAGGTTTGCTTATAAAAAAAAAAAAGCTGAATCCCAATTTGAAAACTATAAAAATGTAAACTTAAATTTGGATTTATACATACTGCCTCCACCAAATACTCCAGATGATTAGGCAAATAAGGACGGTACAATGATTCAAATGCAAGCTGATACTCTAATCACTGTCCTGGGATCCAAGGGACCCTGGATCATTTGGCCACTGACAGAGTCAAAACCAGGTCCGACCTTCGCTTGCACTCAAGTCACAGAGAAATCACTTTAAGAATGACTCCCAAAATAAGAGTGCTTGAACCACTCAACAGATATCTCTAACTGTTGGGCAGAAGGTGCCAGATGTTACAACAGAATCTTTTAAACAGCCTGGGATCATTAGAAACAACTGTTCGCTCAGCAGCAGCACTTCTGGGGAAGATGTGGAAGCAATTCAGAGCTGGTTTCAGGCCAGCTGGTCTGACATTGAGCCGAGCCCAAAAATGCTAGAGCACAGACACCTATCAGCCATTCTACATAGTCCTGACTCCCAGCAGGACCTGGGGTACCAGGTAGCTCACAGTGCAGTTCACTAGGTCCTGGAGACAGACATGGTCTACCTGGTCAAGACTTGCAGGAAGCAGAGCTGACATGTATCCTGAGAAGCTGGAGAAGTGGCCGTGCCCGAAATGAAAGGGGCAGTTCCACACCGCTCTGCATTGTGGAGTCTTGGACCTTAAGACGAGAGGCCATGAAAGCAGTGTTCGGGGACAGAGGAGGTACAGCATCTGGCTCCTAAGACTCTACCACTCTGAGGCAGGACATTCCCGTGGGGCCCCAGATGTGTCTATTTGATGCTGCTAATCACTAACTGCATTTGATAACACCTATGCAGGTTCTGCAAGAAGGCAGCGGCTGGAAACTGCCTGAAATTCGCATTCCCCTTCCTGAAAGGAGAGCACCAGCACTGAGCAGGCCCCATCACAGCTGCTTTAACTCATGCCTCAAACAAAACAAGGCTGCAACAAACAGCTACTTTAGACAAACTACTAGGAAGATCTGGAAGGCACATGTCTGGCTGACCCACCTTTTTCATACAGGTCGCTTTGTCTGTATTTCCCCTCCATTCCTTTTTACAGTAGTCCATGATGTCCATTTCAGGGGCAATGCTCAATCTGAGATCTTAAAAAGAAAAAAGAAAAAGGAGAAGAAGAAATGATGAAGAAAAAAACAGGTACAAAAAGGCACTGCTTTCCTCAGAGGGACTTTCTCTATCACTTCATTCCTACCCCCAAGGTCCCAGAACCACACTACTGCCTGGTAGAGCCTGACCACCATCACCTCATTTACAGATAACCCCGGGCGTCACCCCATTAGGTTACCTTTGTCACCGTACTTTGCCACCACTATCTACTAGCAAGCAGCTAGTGGCTGCACCTACCAGCTGTCCAGAATAAGGTGTAGGGGATCCCTGTCTCTCAGGGTGGCACTTTTGCCCTCCAGGCTCCTTTCCAAAACCCCATCTCCCTGGCTCGTGGTGGGTGGCCTCATTCTCTCTCTCTCTCTGTCTCTCTCTCTCTGTGTCTCTCTCTCTCTCTCGCTCGCTCTCTCTCTCTCTGTCTCTCTCTCTTTCTCTCTCTCCCCTCTCTCTTTCTCTCTTTATCTCTCTCTTTCTCTCTCTCTCTCCCCTCTCTCTTTCTCTTTCTCACTCTCTCTCTCTCACACACACACACACACACTCACACACATCTGGGTACCAATCAACACCCAGAGTATTGATTTTACAGCACCCCCAGAGAAAAGCCATGTCCGGGCTCAGGGCTTTCTGTCTCACTTCATATCTGTCCTCCGCATCTGGCTGTAGATGCAGGTGTTCCTGGCCAGATCTCTAAGCAAAAGAAAGACGAAACAGCTGGACTATGAGGAAATATGCCCACTGGTACAGAATCTACATCTATCATATACAGTAACAGCAAGCACCACTGATCCCTCATCACTGTGGCCCTGATGCTGGAACTAGGTGTGCTCCTCAAGCAGGGATTGGCACAGCACCCCAAAGGAAATCTGTAACCTACCATCAAGTAATACAATGCAAAAAAAAAAAAAATCGTCAAGTTGTCTTTATTTAACCTGAGGTTTGGGATTTGAGTTGTGGTCTGAGCACTACATGTACCCATAGTTATGAGCATGCGTTTTAGGAACCAAGTGAAGTAAATTCTGGGCCTAGTTTCCATGTTTTTCTATTTCAAGGAAGTAAAAGCTAGCAAGGAAATTAGAATAAGGACACAGAAGTGCCTTGCAACATATTTACTCCCAAGAAAGGTGTACACAAATTTTAATGCTCCATCCAGCTCAACTGGATTAGTATTTCCTGAGGGTCTAGTGTGTGCCAAGCACGGAAGCAAGCACCAGAGCCAAGGAAGCAAGGAAGGGGCGGATCCTATCTGGAAGGGGTCTGAGCAGCTGCAGAGGGGAATGGGCTGGCATTCCCTGCCCTGGCAAGACTGAGGAAGGGGCACAGAGAACAGTCAGGAAACCCTCCTGGCAGGTAAATCCATTTGTTTGATATAAAACACAACATTCTCTAAATCTCCTGGGGAACCCTTTCATTTGGAAAGCCTTCTAACCTAAAAGAAAATGCTGAGAACGTCAGCTCCACTGCAACAGACCGAGCCCAGGAGGAGAAATGCTGACCAGCGAATGCTCCAGTAGAAGAGCCATCACTGTCTAGAGCTCAGCAAAAGTCTGGTGAAGGGGAGAGTCACTCTTGGAACGCTGCCCAAAGACACTGCAGACACCTGCACAGTAGGGGACAGTCACTGGGCCAAACTCTGCCACCAAGAAGCCCAGAAAGGCCTACCTGTGGCTCAGGAAGGTCTCTTGCCCCTCCCCCCTACACAGGCTCAGGGGAAAGGCTGGGACAGGCAGGCAGGCTCGGCATCGGAACAAGAGCAGGTGGCAGGACTCTCCTGGGCAACCATCCTGTGTGCACAGGTGGCTGCACCACAGATGACCCTCAAAATGACCCTCAGCGCCCTCCACTACCAAGCCTAGCAGTGTAAGCAGCTTGTTCACCCATAAATACACACACTCACTGTCCCCTTTCTCTTCTCCCCTCCCCCTAACAAGGACAATAGTGATGGGAAAGGAAGGGGCAGAACGGGACTGGCAGGAGCAAGACAAGGAAAAGGAAGGAAAAGAAAAGGATGTGGAGGGGAGACAGAGATAACGCCCTGGTCTGCAGACTGGCAGAGGTCAGCGGAGAAGCTATGGGCAGAAACAATGGAGAGGCCTGACTATGGCCGCCTTCTGGCCCAAACAGGAGGGTTTGAACATGAAGGCGCCCAGTTAAAGTTGACCCCATGCCAGCTGTCTGGGGCTCCTCCTGCAAAGGACGGCCAATCCTCTGCAATGGGCCAGTCGCAGCACACGCTTCGAGGGCCGGAAGACTCTGCCACAACTCACTGGTTTTACCACTTTCGAGTCAACCAGCAATATAAAGGAATATAAAGGAAGTGACACAAGTGCAATCTCCCCAGGGAGTCGGGGTCAGCTAAACCCTAAACTCAATCAAAAGAAACTTTGACTAACAAGCAAGCAGATGGACACTGTCTACCACAACCACGGCTTTCCCACCAGGCTTTGGCTTGGGGAGAGACATTCCCTCAGGAGAATTCAGAGCCCAGCGATGAGACGAGAGTAAGCTCATACTTGTCCCAGCACTGACTTGGGTTCTCAGTCTAGAAATAATCACTCAGTGGTCCAAGGGTGAGCGACTCCTGAGTGCTTGGGAGACACAACAAACTACACACACACACAACAAACTACACACAGAGCAGAAACTCAGCTTTTGACTCAAACTCTGAAGAAACAAGAAAAAAAAAAACACAAAGAGATAAAACAGAAGAGTAGAGAGCAATATACAATCAAAAATTTCTGGAAAGCCTGCTGGGAAAATGGAACTTTTCCCAAACAGCAAAAAAAGGAAAGAGATGGAGCTGGCTTTGTTCAGAAGCTAGACAAGGGCAGACAGGACAGTAGCCCCTGGTGCTCCAGGTGCCTGAAGGATGTGTGCCCAGAACTCCCGAGAGGAAGGAAATAAAATAAAATAAAATAGGAGAAAGATGATTCTCATCAAGATAGTAGGTAAGAACTCTCCTGAATTGTGAAAAAGAGGCTTCCTTAGGTGAAAAACAAGCAAACATCAAAGTTGGGCTGGAAAGAGCTCTACACGGGGGAGGACTGGGGTTCGTGAATCTATCTGGTGAGCATGGCTAGGAGTGAACCTGGCACAGGGCTGACCACAGCCCCTGAGCAGTGCATCCCCCAAAAACAGACAATGTACAGGGTAAAGCAAAATGTCAACAAAATAAAACAATCAATATTTCAGAATCATCAAGGAGAAAATGCAGAACACCGAAGACAAGAAGAGATGACTTACCCAGGACTCAACTGACTGCAGTATTTCCTACAACAGACAGACAGTTGTATGCTGTAGTCTTTGAAAGTATTAGCAAAAAACAACTTTACGTATGGTTCTTCAAGAAAAAGAAAAATAAGGAAATTTCCTGGCAAACAGGACTCCTACTAAGATTCAGAGGCACTTCCAAAGGCTGCTGTTGAGGAAGGGCTGTCCAGCTGGCATGCACAGGGGTCCAGGACAGTTTATCCCAAATTAAAGCACAAGTGACAAGGCGCTGAAAAGATTGTACCTGCTTTGGGCTTTGCTGAGAAGATAAGAGAATTAAGACAAAAGAGCCTGCAAAGGGGCGGAGAAACCAAGAAGGAGTCCCCTGGGTTAGGATGCAAGGACCAAAGTACTTTCTCTTCAGAACTGGGGTTCAGGGTGCTGCAAGCCTGAGAGAGTAGTGTGGAATTGGGATAAAACAACACGCACCAGCCACTGTCTGTTCCAGAAGAGAAGGGCACCACGAGGCAACTCCCACGGTGGAGACTACCACCAACAATAAAAACTCCACCCAAAAATCTCACTGTTTCAGTTTTCTAATCACACACATGACAGCGCTCTTGCACACAGAAGCAAGCTCACAAAAAAAACCTGCAGAACACGCTTTACATGTGCCTAGAGAGAACATGAGAACGGTGAACTCTCTCTCCTCTGAGTCCCCATCGTGTGTGAGGCTCACTGGGAAAACCAAATCTCTCAGATAAATCCACACCAGGCCCTGGCCCAGCAAAGAAAGATAGACAGGACTAAGCAGAAACACATTCAGCAAAAAGAACCAAATGGATGTATCCCTCCAAGTGACCATGGACAGTCTCTCAATGAGCCGTTCCTCTGGAGAGGACAGTTGTGTTGCCAGCACAAATGTCTGTCTCTAAGAATGCAAGGAATCAAGAACTGAGAGGTTACCTGAAAGATGAAACACACTCACAGGCTCAGAAACAACAGGAATGTCAAGAACATAGGGAAAAGAGCTGTACCACGGGAGGAAAACTGGGGAATGGGCTAACACTTGAGCAAGCTCAACAATCACATCTAGGTCAAATCGCAAGCAGAGAATGTCTGCCAGGAAGGACAGGCAGTGTTTTTAGGAAAGTGGGGTTTAACTGCATGTTTGTTCCTCAATCAAGTCAGAAGGCTACAAAGAAAAGGGTTCTGGACATACCTGATGACCCCCTTTCCTGTATTAGTAATTCTTTCTCCTTTTCTATTTCATCCGCATCACGATACATGTCCTCCTCCCTGAAATCACACCAAATCAGACATTTCAAAATGATGTTGCATGGACATTATCCTCATAATACAATATACAGCTGCTCACGCCCAGGACCCAAGACTCACATGGGTGACTTCTCTCCCATCCCTGGCCTGCTGAGAGCCTGGCCGAGGGCAAGGCAGACTGATCACCTTGGGTGCTCAAATTTCCTTCCTTCCACTGCTGCGTTTCAGGAAAAGAGACAGCTAAGGTCACTCCACTGGCGAGGCGGCTCTGGGAGCACTTTCACCAGGACATTAATTAATGCCTCGACCAGTACGTCAGCGCCCCAGCATGCGTCTCCCAAGTCAAGCCCTGACATGACTCTAGCAGGGTCCAAAAATGAACAGAGTGCTAATACCAACTTCACTAGGTCATCAGCAGATTTTACAAAAGTGACACAAAACAGTAACGACTACTGTAAGTCCCCTGGGCTGAGAATAAAACCTCCCCAGAGCACCCCTTAGCCCCCACCCACAAGCATCTCTACAACTTCTGACATGAGCCACTCCTCAGAGCCCCATCTCAAGCCAGTGAAGCAGCAAGACCACTCAGCAGACACTAGACATGTGTGTGTGTGGGGGGGGGGGGGGTGTTTTGCCCAGGTTTGAAGATTCCTCCATTCCCTTCATCTACAGCACCACAAGACTCAGACTCACCACCTCCGCCCCGCTCCAACCACGGGGCATTCAAAGCAGGTACTGACACTCACTGCTGGGTGAGACCTGAGGTCCCCTGGCTGGCAGCGTGGAACCAAAGTGGGGGAGGACGTGGTAAGTGCAAGAAGTAAGTTGGGGACAGACAGCCTGATGTGATGGCATGGAACCTGAAGATAAGTTAGGAACCTCCTCCCCCATTGAGGCCCAGAAAGCCTCATAAGCTGTATATGCCAAGTAACTGAGGACAGTCCACACACGAGAGCCGAGAACATAGGTAGAAGAACAATATACTCAATGCCTATACTCTCCCCTTATGGCAGTACCTTAGCCCTCTACCCCCACCCTCCCTTCACATACACAAAACAAACAGAAGGCTCTATGGTGGACAAAATAGGGCACTTGGAAGCCTGAGGGATAGGTACAGTAGGAAAGGCACTTGCCTTGCATGTGGTCATCCCCGGTTCACTCCTCAGCATCCCATATGGTCCCCAGAGCACTGCCAGGAGTGATCCTGAGCACAGAGCTAGGAGTAAGCCCTGAGCACTCTGGAAGTGGCGGGGAAAAAAAAAAAAAAAAGAGCCAATAAATAAAATAGGGGCCCTCACCCCAAAAAGGTGAGTACACTGTCTTCTCCAGAGCACTCAAAACATTCTTCAAGACAGACCATTCACTGGTAACAAAACTTATCTCCATAAAACCAAGAAAACAGAAGTCATATCAACTACCCTCTCTCACGTTAAGCACTGAAAATGGAAATCACCACAGAAATGGGGGTGAGATGTAGTGGGGAGCAGGTGGGATATTTTCTGAATCAAAAAAGACCATTTAAAAAAAGCAGAATCTCTGAAAAATAAAATATACCTAGTAACAGGAGCAACAAATAGTCAAAGGCATCAGGAGCAGTCTTTATCCTTGAGGTCCTTGGGGAGGCAGGCAGGCACCTCTAGTGGGAAATATGGGGTTGGACCACTGGGTACATGACACTCTGTGCACCACAAAGAAAGGGAGCAGCCCTTTCAAGAGCCACCACGCACAAAGAAACACCCAAAGAGGCCGTGATAAGGATCCTATAAGGAGTTGGGGGAGTGACGAGACACCCCCAAGTCTCCTTCCCTCGGACCCCACACAAGCAGGGAAGCTCTGCATGGAACCTACCACCTGAGCCTGAATCCAGGATTCCTATCCTACAGCAACCTAGCCTGATCTGTCCGTCCCTTGGCCATTTCGACACCTAATCTAACCCAGCAGATCCAACAGAGGGCCACGTGGGTGTGCCAAGGGTACAGGCCACTGTGTGCATGAGGACCAGTGCAAGAGACTGTCATGGCCCTCATTCTAGCCCTGCTTCTGTATTTGGGACGCATGAACCAGAGATGATCATACCTGGGGCAAGAGTGCAACCAGACCAGCCTCCATTCCTTCAGTTCCTTCACTTCCCCTCCCCTCAATACAGCCAGGAGGGTCCCTGACACTTCCCAGTCCCTGGGGCAATGTCAGGTGTGGCCCAATCCCCAGTGCCAGAGCAGATAAAGAACTATACCTCTCGTCCCTAAATTCAACCACCTACAGAAAAGGCAGGAAGACTCACCTCAAAAGCTGTGAAGAGTCCAACATGAAACAGCTGAGCATTTGAAACACTAGCTTTCCTCATCAGCTCCCATCTCATGGCCAATGGGGCATAGTATCCATAAACAATTTCCCCAGTAACCAGTCCTTAGTCCCTTTTCTCACTAGGTCAGAGGCTCCCCAGCTTACTTGCTCTGCCCTTTTCTGGAATCACTGCTCTAAAGGGAGGGGAGAGCAAGGGCAAGTGCTTAGGTTTTACTGTTAGGAGGTGAGGACGTTATTTGGGAATAGGTACTTTCCATGCACTCAGACTCCAGTGAAATTTCAACTGAAAGGTGTGATGTCAGCCACCGAGTCTGTGCCAGTGAAGAGCAAACAGAAACCGGAGTCATGGGGACTATACATCAAATACCTAAAAATACAAAGTGACTAAACATGTTAGTTCCGCTTTCCTTAAATTCATCTTTCATCCCCCTTATGAGCTTGACCACACAGAAATTCTGAGCCTATAAAAAAAGCCGTTTAAGTGAATCCCTTTCTTAAAGTGCATCCGATCAGACGCATGCTTCGGGGCAAGCTACTTCCTTAATCTTAGCCTCAGTTCTCTCATCTTCAAGATGAGAAGGCCGGCCAGTTTTTGGATGATGCGAGTTCCTCTTCCACAGTTTAGTTCTAACCTCTGAGGCAAGAACCTACCCATTGTATTAGGGGCTGAAGAGACCATACAGCGGGTGAGACACTGGCCTTGTGTCCACCCAGATCCCAAGTCCAGTATCACATATGGTATCTCAAGCCTGCCAGCAGTGTTTTTGAGCAGAAAGTCAGAAATAAGCCCTGAGCACCCCTGGATGTGGCCCCGAAACAACCAAGTTTAAAAATCTGTACTCCAGAGCCAGAGAAATCTGCAAAGGTTGTGCATATACCTGACCCAAGTCGAATCCCTAGCACATGACCCCAAGCAGCACTGGGTCCCCGAGTACAAAGCTAGGAGCAGCTCCTAAGTACTGCCAGGGATGATCCAAACTGCCTTCTGCACACACACACACACACACACACACACACACACACACACACACACACACACACACAATACTCTAAAGCAAATTCCTCTAGGAGCAGCTCCTAAGTACTGCCAGGGATGATCCAAACTGCCTTCTACACACACACACACACACACACACACACACTATACTCTAAAGCAAATTCCTCTGCTGTACATACAACTGTTTCTCTTCTAACTTCTAGTACAACTTCTAGTTGTAATGACAACACTAGTACTCAGAGGAGATTCTCTTAGTTTAAAACATATCATTATCACCAAAAGAAATTCCCACAAAAATACACAGGAAAGAAATACAACAAAATCAACATGAAAACCAAATGCACAGGAAGGCCGAAGAGAGGCTGATGGAAATTCAAAAAGCAGTGATTCAAGATACACAAAAGCAGCAACGTCAGAACTGATGTACAAAGAGTCGAAAGCAAATTTAAATTACTTTCTCTAGACCTTAATTTCATTCAGATTCCGCGTACAAGTGTCTGCCAAATTCCATGACTACAAGGACACATCACCAAAAGCATCTGCTAACTTTCCAAGGTCACCCAGGCCTTTACCACTCATGGAACTATTCAAAAGCTGTCTCTCTGGAGAAGGGAACACATTTCAAGTTCATGTCATGAAGCGCAAGCAAGTTGGTCAGAAAAGAGGGCATTTCACAGCTAAGTTAAATAGTTTAATACATAAGTTAATACATATCCATTTTAATTTCAAGGTTTCCAAATTTACCTGACCTACTGACCCCTTTTCAGGAAAAATTTTAAAAAGCTCAAGAGCAGAGAGCGATAGTGTGATGAGTAAGATCCTTGAACTCAACCCAGGTTCAATACCCAGGATCCCATATGGACCCCCAAGTCCACCAGGCATGATCTCTGGGTCCAAAACCAGGGCTAACCCCTGAGTATTGCTGGGTGAGGGAGGAAGATATGGGAGGTAGGATGGGAACAGAGGTGTAGGGAGAACAATTCAGTGATGGGAATCCCCGATATTAAGTTAACATGTGTTGGGGACTGACTTGTTTGAGGCCATTTTGCTGTTCTTTCTGCCATATTCCAGCTTTTCACCTAAAAGCTATTTTGCAGTCTTGCTGTAAGTTTTTGAGCTATAGAGAAAGGAATGTGCAACTGTAGATATAATTAACTCTAGCCCGGAGGAGAGCAACACTGTCCGGTACCGTTATCAGAAACTAGGCCTCACTCCTTAAGACCACATTTCGGAGTGAACTAGGCTATTATCAATAAATGTATGCTACATTGTCTGTTCAAGATCACTGAGGCAAGCACATCTTGCACCAGCTCCTGATGGTCAAGCAATTAGGAATGCAGCTAGAAGGACACTAGAAATTTCCATGGAAACAGCACGTTCATCATAGCTTGAAGGTCATCCAGCCCCCCTAGCCCGCTGCCCACTTCCTTATTTAGAGAATGCCTAACTTTCTTTGTTCCTTGAAACCTGAAATATATTCTTGCCTTGTATGGGCCTTCGCGCCAAAAGTATGACTGACATCACCTTTGTACTGCCCCCTTCTCCTTCATTATATAAGAAGGAGCTGTAGCCCTATAAAGGTGCCCTTGAACAGTGAGACGCTGCCTTGGGTCTTTATTATTAACCTCTCTCAGATTTCTTACAGGTGTGGTTGTGCCTTCACTCAGCAAAATAGGAGTGCAGTCGTCTGAGAAGCTTCCCCAGCTAATTCCTGCTGGCCGGGCCCCCCTGGGGGGCTTCTGGACCCTGCATTTTGGCGCCCAACGCTGGGCTCGAAGACCACCGCCACACCCCGAACGACTACGGGTCGGCGAGTCTGGAGCTGTTTCGTAAATCGCAGGATATACCCCATCCGGGTAGGCGTTGAAACGAGTTAGCCTTAATCAAATATTTAAACTGCAGTTTTTTCAGTCGTTCTGATCACCGCCCCTGATTGGCTCTTGGGGCTTCGCCCGTTGGCTTCACTTCCATGGGTGTTTTCATTGAGTACTGAACTTAAATTCATTATTGATATTCAGTCTGAGTTGAAAGCCAGACATGTAGAGGTTACCAAAAAGAATATTTGTAATTTTCTTATGTTTATTCATAATGTATGTCATTGGTTTATTATTACCTGTCCAGAAATTGTTGCGTCCACTTGGGACAAAGTAGGACATGAAATGAGTGATTATTTTGTAAATAATGATGATTCACAGAAGGAAAAAATTATGTTCCAATATTGGAGCCTGTTAAGAGATATCATTGTAACTAAAAATGCCGGAACCGCCAAAGACATCATCCATGCCGTTGAATCTCATGTACAACAAGTCTCCCGTGAGTGTTCCAGGACTCCCTCTCGTTCTAATTCTGTCTCTCATCTCCCTTCTCCCTCTGAGAATACTTCCCCTTGTCCTCCCTCCACCACTGATTCTTCTACCTTTGTCTCCAAAGTAACTAATGCTCTTAAAGATCTCTCTAATGCTTCTCATTTATATCCCTCCCTTACTTCTGTCCATACTTCTGCTCTATGCACCCAGACCCCTACAGAAGAGGCCGCTGCACCCTCTGTGCAAAATCCTAAACAGCCCTTCACTTCCCTAGCCTCAGCTCCGTCCCTGTTCCACCAAAACCTTTACTCCCCTCACCACCCTCCCCTCCTTAGCCAGCAATTGCAACAATACAAAGCCTTTAATTGGAAAAGCCTCAAAGAGCCATTTCAAGCCGTAACCTCCTATGGCCCCCAAGCCCCTTACACGCTCTCCTGCTTAGAATCTAAAAGCTGAACTCTTTGTCTCTTGGGAAGTTAACTTTTTTTTCCGCTGCAAAGCCCTTGCAGACAGGCAGGAATTCTGATCTCTAAGCTCGTATAGCTGGCCTCGCCTCTTTTCATACCTTAAAGGTACAGCACACACTTTCCAGGTCCCAGCTTGCCAACATGGCTCTTGCTGCCTTCTATGCCTGGAAGTCGCTCCCCAGAGCTGGCATTCCAGCAGCTCCCCCACACCGGCAACAAACTGTTACTGCTTTCTCCCTCCCCCCCCCCTTTTTCTGACTTGAGTTCCCAACTCACCACAATTACATCCATAGTCTCTCACCTCTCTAACAAACTTGATAATGCTCTTGGCTCAAAAACCAGCGCTACCTTTCCTGTCTTTCTCCCTAATGGAGAAAGTCTTCCCCCGCCTGCTCAGCAGCCTCCACCGCGGAGAACGCTCAGTCCCTAACCATGGCAGATTCCCTCCTCTCACCGCTCCCCCTCTTAAAGCTATAGATATGAAACTACTTGGCCAAATTGAAAATCTTAAACAAATCTTAAGCCTTCAAAAACAGGCTGCTTCTCTTAATTCACAGGTTTCTGCCTTTCAAGCTTTCCCCCGCCCTCCTAAATCTATAGTTGTCTGTCCTCTGCCCACTGAATTCCACGGCCAAGCCCCCCCTCTTGAGAACTCAAAGAGACAAACTAATGAAAGTGAGGCTAAGTGCCATAAAACAGAAACTGCTGCAGTGCCTACAAAAAATTCTAAGGGCACAGTGAGCAGGATAATTACAAAGTATCATCTGCTAAGCCATAAAACCTTGCGATATCTACACTTTGCTGTTAAAACTTCTGAGCCTAATGTACCCTTTACTTTGCTCAAACCAGCCCTCAGCCTCCTTCAGCCTCTTTCCTGCCAGCCTTGGGAAACAGCCAGCTCAAACCCTGCCACTCCCACTTTAAGCCTTCCAATTCACCTTAAAATACCCAATCTTTGTTATTCAAAAAAAATCTGAAAAGTAGCATCTCTTGCATATTCTCAAATCAATTAATAAAACCATGATTCTCATGGTGCTTTTGCAACCCAGACTCCCCTCTTCGGTTGCCACTCCCTCTAATTCCAATAAATTAGTAATTAATCTTAAAAGATTGCTTTTTTTTTTCTCTATATCATTACACCCTGCTAACTGTAAATAATTTGCCTCTAGCCTTCCTGCTGTTAACTGTGCTGGCCCCTCCCCGAGTTATCAGTAAAAAACTCTGCTTCACCTTGTCAGCCCTACACTTCGTCAAATATGTGTTATTACGTTTAGTGCATTAAGTAGTGTAAAGTAATTATTAAAACATTAAAAAGCAACAGGAAGATAAAGGCAATAAATTTTTTTTTCATGCCTCTCAGAAAATTTTAAAGCAAGGTCATGATTCTGTCACTTTACAGATAACAAAATGTTGGTAAAAGAAAAACTTCTTTGTGTTTTAAAATCCAACCGAACACAAAAGTGTTAAATTTAAGTCTTATATTTCTATTAAAAGTTTTATTTTAATTTTTAAAGTATTTACAAAATTATGTAAAAAATAATGTGGTTAGCCTTTTTAAACAATATAGTTAATTTAATGCACAGTGAACACCTAGGTGTGCTTTATAGTACCCTTAGTTTTAACTTTGTGCTACAGCAATGGTTGTTCTTTATTTCTGCATTGAAAGAACTATTATTTTAAGTGCATTCAAAATATCAGCACATTATATAAATCTGTATATTTGTGTCGCAGTGAAAAAATAATATAAATGAAAAATATATTATATATAATTTTATAAGTAATATATAAAAGTAACTAAACTTTATAAGCAAATTAACTAGTATTAAACATAATTTTAGTCTTAAGTTCTAGGTGTGTAAATGCATCAGATGTCTTTAACTATATTTTATAATAATCTAAGCATTTAGTTAATTTGGTATATAATATTTTTTACAAATTATTCACTTAAAGTCTTCATAGTAAAAACAGTTGTTTGTTTTTTAAAAAATCAGTTTTTATACCTTTAATAATCATAGTTCATGCTATTGTGTTTAATCATAAAAATTTTAACACTTTATTGCAGCTGTCTTACTGTTCTACTGCAAAACCAATTTAAAGAAAACCTATTCATTTACAGCAAATCATTTCATACTTCCAAGTAGAGACTCCTTCTACAGTGCTCATTAACCATTTTACTTAATGTTTTAAACTTCAAATTAAAGTTGTTTTAAAAATGTTTTGTGTTAAATCTAAACCTTAAAATTTATTTTCAGCAAAGTTCCACTCCATCTACATTAAGTACTTCTCAAAACTAAAAAAGTTTTTCTACAAAATTTTTTTTTCTCTTCTTCTCACAAACATGCTAGCTAAATATTTAAAAGCGCTTGTCAATTTTTTATAAATAAGTCTTAAATCAATCCTTTTGTCTGTTTATGTGTCTGTTGTGATGAATGAAAGTGGCCACAAGTGTAAAATGTTGTGTTTAGTGTTGTTTTGTTTTGTCTGTTTATTTGTTATCTCTACATTTTATAATAATACAATTTTTAAAGCCTTATCCATTTTTTAAATTTTAATTAATTTTTTCAACCTGGTTCAGTCTGGTCAGTTCACAGACTGGCATCTTACAACTAAAAATCATGTGTTAAAAATTATGTATTAAGCTAGCTTTGTCCTTCTAAGAACATGGCGGAGGGTGTGGAGAATGGCAAACCCCAGATTTCTCAATGGCCATCGGGGATAACTTTTCCCTGGAGAATTTCTGGACTTTGCAGTCACCTGGCTTTCCTGCTATGTGTAAGTTCAAGCCTATAGAATATGTATTTATGGCTAAAAAATAGCATCCAGCTTTAACATAATAACTAGAAGTTTAAGAAAAATCCTTTATATTCAGTTTAAAAAAATTTTTTTAATTAGCAATTGTTAATTATAAATTTTCTTTTATGCCAAAGTCTAACAGAGGTCAAATAACATTCCCGTGGTATTCAAAAATAACTAGTGTAATGTAAATTGCTAATGTTTTCTGCCTGTATACCCAAGCCAAAAAACTAAGTAAATTCTTAATTTTTATATGAAGTAACCATTTTGCCTCCTGCCAAGCTGTTTTCTTATAAACCTCCTGCTAGACGCCATTCCTGCAAACCTGTTTCTAACTGACTCCACCTTTGACAATGCTGAATTAGACACTCTGCCTAGCTGCCTTGGATGCCCACCGATGCCACCAACAACCTCCATCCTCTCTACCTCCATCCCTTGGCCGGTCTTGCAAGTCGACCTTTGTGCCCTAGCCATGGGTGCAAGCCTATACTGGGGCACCTCCAATTTCCGCCTGCCTCAACCTCGTGCTGTTGACCCCGATGACTATTACTCCCCTGCTAGCGGTGGCTGCAACTCTGTTATTCGCCGTGATGTACTACGCCACCCCTTCACCACCTTCTACGTCTGCCCTGGTCACCACCGGCCCCGTTCCAGCGACTATAAGTGTGGCGCTCATAACCAACACTTTTGCGCCTCCTGGGGCTGTGAAACCACCGGAACTGCTTATTGGAAACCCTCTTCCTCCTGGGACTTCATCACCGTTTCACGCCCCCCAACTCCTCCTTTTCTGAACTGTGATGCATCCTCTGCTACCCGTGGTTGGTGTAACCCCCTCATCATCGAATTTACTGCTGCTGGACGTCAGCATCACTGGACTCAACCCGTACAATGGGGACTCAGACTTTACGTTAGGCGTACCGACCCTGGACTTCTTTTTTCCCTCCGTTTACTTAAACAGTTGCCGAATTCTCACCCCCTCGCCGTTGGTCCTAACACTTTTTTTCATCCTCATTCAGGTCCATCACACATGCCTTCTCCTCCTCCTCCTCTTCCATCTGCATCTTCTTCTCTCAGACAACTCACTATGCCTTCAGGTCCTTCTCCGTCCTCTCAGGTTATTCTCAATCTCATAAATGCTTCTGCTCTTGCCCTTACAGATCCTGCCTATGAAAGATGTTGGCTTTGTTTTTCTCCTCAACCTCCTTTCTATGAAGGTGTTGCAGTGTTTGGCAAACTTTCCTCTACCTCCAACCCCTCTGACCTCCGTTGGAACACACAACCTCAACATGGCATTACAGTCGGTCAAGTCGTAGGCTCTGGCCTCTGCATTAAGCCTAACGACTCCCTGCTTCCTAGCCAATTACTTGACGTGTGCAACGAAACTATTGACATCTACAATTCTTCCTCCTCACAACCCTATCTGTTAGCCCCCAACGGTACTTATTTTGCCTGTGCTTCTGGCCTTACTCCTTTCATCATTTGTTCCTCTTTTCTCCTTTCACATGATTACTGTATTCTCGTTATTCTCATTCCAAAAATCACCATTCACTCAGAACATATCTTTCCCTCTCCTGCCACCTCACCCTATTCCTATTCTTCTCAATCCCTTTCTCGACAACGCCGTGAGCCCTTCACCTCCGTTACACTTGCAGTGCTCCTTGCTGTTGGCGCTACTGGCGCTGGCACTGGTATCTACTCTCTTGTATCCTCTCAATCCAATTTCCGCACTCTTACTCAAGCAGTGGAACAAGACATTAATGAAATCAAAACTAGTCTGAAATTTCTCACAGATACTGTTAGTTCCCTTGCTGATGTTGTTCTCCAAAATTGTCGTGCTTTAGATTTTGCCCTTATGAAAGAGGGGGGAGTCTGTGTAGCCCTTAAGGAACAATGTTGTATTTTTAAAGACAAAACTGGTTTAGTTAGAGATAGCGTTCAACATATTGGTGATGGTATAAAAGATTTTGAAAAACATTTCGATGAAGAACAAGGTTGGTACCAGGATTGGTTTTTCTCTTCCCCTTGGCTCCACACAATCTTGTCCACCGTTGTGGGCCCTCTTATTAGCCTTATGCTGCTCTTTTCTCTTGGCCCATGGATTTTCCGCAAAATCACTGCCTTTATTAAGAACCAGGTAGATGAAAAGGCAAAAACCTCTATTCAGGTTAACTACCAGCGTCTAACCCCGCGTGACTCCTGTGAAAACTTGGCTTTAGTCACCAAGCCGCTTTTCCAGCCACTAAGTTTCCAGGAGATAGAGCGCATAGCTAACAGACGGAGCTCGCTCCGGCACTTGTGCTCTCGGCTGTGGAGACACCTACGACGGGATTAGCAAGGTCCCAGTTAGGGCACGGCCCTAAAAGGCTACAACGCATAATTCGGATCTCTGCGCGCAACCATGGCGTCTGTGGCCACCTGTTAAATGCGGCTTTGGCCGTGTCCGACCTGGTCAAACCTTGTAGCCTAAGACACGGTTCTACCACCCGCTCACGACTTTCCTTCTTTTATTAGAAGAGAAAGGGGGAGATGTTGGGGACTGACTTGTTTGAGGCCATTTTGCTGTTCTTTCTGCCATATTCCAGCTTTTCACCTAAAAGCTATTTTGCAGTCTTGCTGTAAGTTTTTGAGCTATAGAGAAAGGAATGTGCAACTGTAGATATAATTAACTCTAGCCCGGAGGAGAGCAACACTGTCCGGTACCGTTATCAGAAACTAGGCCTCACTCCTTAAGACCACATTTCGGAGTGAACTAGGCTATTATCAATAAATGTATGCTACATTGTCTGTTCAAGATCACTGAGGCAAGCACATCTTGCACCAGCTCCTGATGGTCAAGCAATTAGGAATGCAGCTAGAAGGACACTAGAAATTTCCATGGAAACAGCACGTTCATCATAGCTTGAAGGTCATCCAGCCCCCCTAGCCCGCTGCCCACTTCCTTATTTAGAGAATGCCTAACTTTCTTTGTTCCTTGAAACCTGAAATATATTCTTGCCTTGTATGGGCCTTCGCGCCAAAAGTATGACTGACATCACCTTTGTACTGCCCCCTTCTCCTTCATTATATAAGAAGGAGCTGTAGCCCTATAAAGGTGCCCTTGAACAGTGAGACGCTGCCTTGGGTCTTTATTATTAACCTCTCTCAGATTTCTTACAGGTGTGGTTGTGCCTTCACTCAGCAAAATAGGAGTGCAGTCGTCTGAGAAGCTTCCCCAGCTAATTCCTGCTGGCCGGGCCCCCCTGGGGGGCTTCTGGACCCTGCAAACATGTACCTAAAATATTATTGTCAACAATATGTAAGCCACTATGATCAAAATAAACATTCTATTAATAATAAAAAAAAAAAAAACCTAACTGACCCTCTAGAAAGGGTCCCAAAAAGACAACTAAAGATATGGGGCGGTATTACCTACTTTGGAAAACACTGATCAAATATATGGTCAATCAACTGAAAGGAGGTGAAGGAAGTAACTATGACAACTGGGGACATTGGTGGAGGGAAGTAGGCACTGGTAAATGGACTGGAGTAGGAACTTTGAATTCCTGAAACTCAATCACGAATAACATTGTAACTCTGTAATTCAGAGGAAAGGGAAAGGAAGAGAGGAGGAGGAGGAAAGGTTGAAAAGGGAAGGAAGAGAGAAAATAATTCACTCAGAAAGATTTTGCCTTTTTAAATATCAAAATATTTTTATAAAATTGTATCAAATATTATATCAAAATATTAAAGCTGAGGGGCCAGAACACTAGCACATCAGGTAGAATGCTAAATCTGCACATAGCCAACCCAAATTTAGTCCTGGCACCCAATACAGTCCCGAGACAGCTAAGAGTGACCCCTAAGTTCAGAGCTGGGGATAGCCCTGGAGCACAGCCAGGTGTGGTCCAAAAATAAACAAAAAGAAAATTAAAGCTGGAAATAGCAAATCTTATCTAAAGTTGAAAGTCCAAGGACTAGAGTGAAAACTGGAGTTAAAGCACTTGCCTTGCATGTGGCCCTTGGGTGTAACCCCTAACATCAAACATCCCCCAAAAACATCAGAAGCCTTCCAATAGCCAGGAATGGGTCCCAAGCATTGATGGTGTGATCCCAAACCCCCTCCCCACCCAACCCCACTTTTTTTTAAATTAAGTCAGGGATCTGAAATAGCTAGTGGTTTGTTTTCAAAGTCTGATATTGGAATGATAAGGAAACAAAGACAGGAAATAGGATGGTACAAGTTAAGATAAAAACATGAACCAGGGCTTGAGAAAAAGCACAGCCAGTAGGGCATTTGCCTAGCATGCTGCTGATCTAGGACTGACCCGGGTTTGTTTCCCGGCATCCCATAAGGTCCTTCGAGCCTGCAGGGAGCAATTCCTGAGCGCAGAGCCAGTAGTAACGCCTGAGCGCCACCGGATGTAGCCAAAAAAACATGAAATAGTTTATGTGGAAGTGTCAGGGCGGGCTGGGGGTGGGGACTACCCAGTTTCCACAAGGTCACCAACACCTACAGAATCCAAGATCCTCACAACAGTGTTCTTCCAGAAAATGAAAATCATTATGGAGAATGAGATCTCTTGTGTGACCTGATTTCTCAAGGACCACAGCAGGTGTGCACCTCTCAATTACATGCTGAAGTTAAAGTTTCATCCAGATGATCATCATTCCTACTCATAAAACTCTTGGTATATATAGCAACAGAATATTTTTCAAGATGTAGAGTTCACATTTTCCTTTCCTCTCTCTTTTGTCACATCCAGCTGTGCACAAGGCTTACTCCTACCTCTGCACTCAGGGATCGCTCCTGGTGATGCTTGGGAATGGACACAGATGCTGGGATCCACATGCAAGGTTAGTGCCTTATCCCTGTACTCTCCTCCTCCTACCTACCACGGGGTGCTGAGATCCGACAGGGGTCTGCTGCAAGCAAAACTAGTGCCTTATCCCTGTTCTATCTCTCCCCCTCCTACCTATCCCATGTTCTCTTAAACTAAAACTAAAAATAAAATCTTGTATTACAGCATTATAGAGCCTTGAATAAGTTATATACTAACTTTCCCTCTTGCTTTTTTAATGACTTTCATCACAATTAAATCTTTGAAAACTTTTTTTTTTTGGTTTTTGGGTCACACGCTCAAGGGTTACTCCTGGCTCTAAGCTCAGAAATCGCTCCTGGCAGGCTCCGGGGACCATATGGGATGCCGGGATTCAAACCACCGATCTTCTGCATGCAAGGCAAACGCCTTACTTCCATGCTATCTCTCCGGCCCCTGAAAACTATTTTAAAAAGTGCACCTCATACAAGTGTATGTTCTAACTAATCTTTGTATTACGAACTTTTCTGCAAATTCCGCTCAATGACTACAAGAGTTAAACTGAAAATGGCTTGGTTCAGCTTTAGGAACTATTCTAACACCATGATTCAGACTTAACTAGGCCTCAATTGTTGACGTGATGTTGGCGAGAGAGTGTCAAGCATTGTGACCCCAATGCCCCCTCCACAGTCCCAGCAAAGCCCACTCAACCACTTAACTTCCTCCATTTTGTGGGGTGTCAGAGACAAACACACAACACATCAAGGGCAGGAAAGTACCAGCACCCCGGCCAGAAACACAGCACCCTCCTACAAGTGGCCTTTCTAGAACCAGCGCCTGGCCTCCCAGAGACGGCTCCAAGTTTCTGGGGAAACTTGAGCCAGTCTCCACAGAGGGATTTGCTTCTCAAGACAGTCCCACTCTGGATCCTAACACAGACTGCCTGTCATCAGACAAACCTTCTCTCCCAACCCCTTTCCACAACACCTCAGAGGTGGGAAGGAAGTCAGTCTCAAAAGAGTAAAGCTTTTGTGGCTTGGGGGCCACACCAGGTGCCATTTTCAGGGGTGTTGGTGGAGGTCCACGAAGTGCTGAGGAGCAAACCAAGGACTCCCACTCCTGGTATCTCCAGGGTCCCCCTAGAACATTAATGTCAACTTCTATAATTTGTTACTCACTACCCTTGTGAAAACCCACAGCTTCCATCAAAACCTCAAAAAATTACACACACATACGCACACGCACCAGGTGGTCTGCAAAGGTCACGGCTACTCTCACTTCTCAATTCCCTAAGCTTGTTTGGACATCACCACCTTGGTCCTCAAGAACCACAGGCCAAGCTCCAGGGTGAAATGGGACCCAAGTTCATCTGGGGAGGGTCCTTAGGGCTTGACCTGGCCTGTAAGCTACAGGAAAAAGAGGGAGGGAGGAAGAAAGGATGGACAGGAGGGTGGAAGGGAGAGAAGGAGAAGGAGGGAGGGCAGATGAGCTTCCCAGGAGGCTGCAGGGTAGGCTCAAACCCAACAATTCCTCCTCTCCCGAGGAAAGGTTGTGAGCTCCGTCACCCTAGGATCATCACCCTTGCAGTCATGGCCCACAGGGAGAATGTCCACAAAAATTACATTAAGTTAGGTGTGATGGGCCGGAGAGATAGAATGAAGGTAGGGCATTTAACTTGCATACAGAAGGGTGGTTCGAATCCTGGCATCCCATATGGTCCCCCGAGCCTGCCAGAAGCGATTTCTGAGCGTAGAGCCAGGAGTAACCCCTGAGCGCTGCTGGTTGTGACCCAAAAACAAAAAAAAAAAAAAAAAGTAAGGTGTGAGCTAAAATTACTGCCACTGGATGTTTGTGATATCTTATATTTCAGGTGCAAAGGTTTGTGCTGAACCCTGGGTCGAACCATCTCAACTCTCTGAAAGTAGCATCTTAGCCCAACAACAGAACAATACTGTAGGAGAACTATTTTATTCTTTTTTTTTTTTTTTTTTGGTTTTTCGGGCCACACCATTTGATGCTCAGGGGTTACTCCTGGCTAAACGCTCAGAAATTGCCCCTGGCTTGGGGGGACCATATGGGACGCCGGGGGATCGAACCGCGGTCCTGATCCTTGGCTAGCGCTTGCAAGGCAGACACCTTACCTTTAGCGCCACCTCGCCGGCCCCACTATTTTATTCTTAACACAGGCATTGCATCCCTAATTTAAATCCACACCCAATTAGGCTACATATACAGTCATGCAACTACTGTAGTGCTAAGCAATCAGTGATGTTACCTTGCAATTTTCTCTCTCCCTGTAAAACAGGACAGGAGAGAGAAACAGCCCACTGCCCATAATTAAGTCTAGAAACTTGAACTATGGCCTTCACAAATCACCTTAAGCTATTTTTTCCCTCCTTACCCAGTACTCAAAATCTTGACGTAGGGGGCCAGAACGATTGCAGAGCTGGTATCTGGGGAAACCTGAGCCAGCCAAACACAGGGGTTTGCTTCTCGAGACAGCCCCACTCTGGATCCTAACATAGGATCCCTGTCATCAGACAAACCTCCCCCGCAACCCCTTTCCACAACACCTCAGAGTTGGGCAGAAGTCAGTCTTAAAAGAGTGGAGTTTTAGTGGACTCAGGTGCCACACTAGGTGCCATTTTCAGGGTGTTTGTATTGCACAGGGCCCACCAGGGACAGTCCGGGTTCGATCCCCGGCATTGGGTCCTGGGGGCCTGCCAGGAACGATTTCTGAACGCAGAGTAAGGAGTTACCCCTGAGCAAACCCCTGGTGTGGCCCAGAAACAAAAATAAATAAGTAAAATTAAAAAAAAAAAAACTTAACTTAGAGCAAGGGATTGTGAGAGAACAGTAAAAGAAGGGAAAAAAAAGAAACAAAACTACTGTTCCCGAATAAATATAATCCATGTGTCCTGTCACTATAAAGCATGCTCACCCTCGGTGCTGGGAAAGAAGCAGAAGAGACAGGGGTGCAGACCCAGGTAGGCATCAGGACAGAGGCCACCAGGGCCCAGGGATGGATGCATCTAGTGAGCCGCCCCCTCCTCCAGCCCCATTTCTTCCCAAAATGTGCCCCCCAAACCCACGCGGACTTTGGGAAATTTTGGGTTTCTGCACGGGGAGGCGGCAATGACACTGCAAAGAGAGGGGTGGTGGTTGGATCTAAGGACCCGGGTTCGATCTCTGGCGTCCCTTGGGCATCCATGCCATCCTCCCGGAGCACCCCGGGTGTGGCCCGACACCCCCCAAGTAAACCCGATTTTAGGGGCCCCGCCAGCAGCACTCACTGCTCCGACGGGCCCCGCACGGCTCCCTCCGGGCCCAGAGACGCGGCCTCGGCCTCCCACGCCAGCTTCTCGGAGCTGTCGGCGCCCCGCCACGCCCCGGGCTGCGGCATATCGTCTTGACTCATGGGCCGCCGGGCTCAGGACCCCGGACCGACCCCGGGCCCTGACCCCTCCGGATGGGGAGCCCGGCCGTGGCCGTCACCGCCGTCCGCCAGCCAGCGGCTTCCCAGATGCGCGGGCACTTCCGCGCGCGTCACGGACGCCCGCCCCTCGACCTTTGACCCCGGCCTAGGGGCGTGGCCAGCCGCGGTTGCTAGTATCTGCGCCTGCGCGACCGAAGACGGGGGTGGCGGGTGGCGCGGCGGCACTTACCGCGCAGGCGCAGCCCTCCCATTCCCAGAGTTCCTCTCGCGCCCCGTGGTCGGCGGAAGAGACGCGGGAGGAGCGGCTTGATGCTCCCTCCCCTCGTGTGAGTGAGGCGGCGGAAGGGAGGCCGAGAACGGCTTCGGTTGTCACCTCGCGCTTTTGGACGTCGCCCTCTTTCAGCGGGGTTTCTTCGGCTGCCGGATGGAGATATTACAGGTGACAGTGACGTCACCCGCAACCCAGCGTGACGTCACCGCGCCCCAGCGTGACGTCGCCGGAGCTTGGGTTCCGGCTTGGTTTCTCCGGGTCTTGGCTTGCACTGAGTCGAAGGCGCGAAAAGCGAAGTAGCTCAGCCTGGACAGTGGAGCCAGCAAAGCAAGTGCTAGCATGTCCTTGGATGTGATACTCTGGGAAAAAAATAATTGGAAGAACCAGGAGAAAGGATTAACGGACGTCGATGACGGCAAGAAGGCAAAATGCTTCATCTCTGCATTTCAGGAGGAGCAATGGTCTTAAGTGCTGGGGGTGGGAGGACAGTGACCAGGTCAAAAGTGCAGCTGGCTTGGCTTGGACAGGTCAGGAACCTGCAAATGCTTCTGGAGCAAAATGGGTCTTAGGGGTTCTTGTTGGTAGAATGCTAGAGTCAAGATGGTGGGAAACATCCTTAGCTAAGGAGCCTGATTCTTGCAGAAAAATCAGAAGATGACCTTACGCTACCGCCTTGCAGTTAGAAGAAGGGTTGGAAAAGCGCAAGACTGCAAGAGCAGGAGACTAGTTGTGGACGCCAAAGAAAGAAATGATGGCAAAGATATTTGCATTTGGAGGTGAAGAAGTGTGGAGGTGATAGCATTTAGCTTTCCTTGAAAAATGTGAAAAGCAAGCAGGAGCCAGGAGAAAGGATTAAGGGACGTCGACAGTTAGAAGGCAAATTACCTCATCTCTGTGGTTCAAGAAGAGCAGTATTCTTGAATGCAAGGGGCATTGCCCAGGAAAAAGTGCAGCTGGCTTGGGCAACTCAGGAATCTGCAAGTACTAAAATATACACATGCCTCACAAAACTCAGGGCATAAAAGGAATCTATCTTATATATTAAGGGTGTGATGTTTTAGTGGGTTGAATAGCATGCCCCATAACTAATTTTTACCTGGAACTTCAGAGTGATCTTACTTGGAAATAAAGCCTTTGTAGATGTGAACCCTTGCTAGAAGGTCATAGTGGGTTAGGTAAGAGGCAAACATGCAGCGAGAGATAAAGGGAATGAGAATGAGAAGATGACAGCAGAGATTGAGTCGCTCCAGAAAAGGAATGCAAGGACACAGTAGTAATAGGGAAAGAGTATGTTGTTTGTTACATATGTTTTAGAAATGGAAAATGTGCCCATATGCAAAAATAGATTCAAATGGATGAAAGGAGGCCATGAGATGACCTCATTGCTGAGGTGTCTTGTTTTGCAGGCTGGAGTCCTTTAGAGTTCAGTCCCTGGCATCACTGAATGTGTCATGCACAATCCTGGCGTTTACTATTTATACTTCAGAGTTCCAATATCTTAGAACCCCTGTACTGCAAGTGGTAAGCAGCCAGGTGTGTGTGTGAGCACCCCACTAAAGGATGTGTCCTACATGCCTCCCCATACCAGCATCACAAACCACAACCCAAAAGAAGGAAACAGCACAAGAACCTGAGGGGGCGGTGGTTTGAGTGATAGCACAGTGGGCAGGGTATTCGCCTTGCACACAGCTTCCCAGGTTTGATCCCTGGCATTCCATATGATTTGATTCCCCATGCACTACCAGAATAACTTCTAAGCATTGTCGGTTGTGGCCCAGAAAAAACCTGAGGGGCTAGAGAGAATATAGGGCTTAAGGTGCTTGCCTTGCTTATAGCTGACCTGGTACCCTATATGGGCCCCAAGTACCTCCAGGAATGATAGCTGTATGCAGAACCAGAAGTAAACCCTGAGCAATACCAGGTGTGTCCCAAAAATAAAGGAGGAATTGGGGGAAGTAGATAGTATTTGGGTTAAGGTGCTTGGCTTGAATGTGACCCACCCGGTTTTGTCTAACAACATATGTGGTCTTGCTGAACACAGCCAGAAGGAAGCTCAGAGCATTGCCAGATGTGGACCCAGGTCTTCCCTAGAGCTATACATATATAAGCCCATATAAGCATACATCTAAAGTGTACTTTTATAAGTCCATACATGCATATATACACATGAGCACTATGACCAGGAACGTGAGCCATGCCAACGAGTACTGAAACCAACATGAGGACCAGCACCACTTGAGAGTGCACCCCCTAGTGAGTATGCATGTAAGTACCACTATTGAATGAATTCAACCCCTGGTGAGCATGTGCAACTATACACATGTGTTGAATTAATTATTAATTAGATCTAGAGGTGAGGATGGATAAATGGATGGTGAGGCCTTTATCTGCCCAGCCAGTGCCTGCAACCCCTTCAGCCAGCAGGTCTGTTGGTTCAGGATAGCAGGGAGTAAATGATCCCCCAGCAGTCAGATGAAGTTTCAGGAGAAATCCAGGTTTATTACAAGGCCCTAATCGCCATCTGCAAATTCCTCACTTGGCCTCTAAGCTAAGCAGCCTCCAACCTGTGTCTCTGATCTTCCTTTCTGCATCTCTGCTACATCTGCCTTCTTCCTCCCTCCAGGCCATTCTTAATTACCAACCACAGACCCCTCCCAGCTGTGGGAGGATCTCACGAAGATTAACATTTAGCTTTAGGGAGGGGTAACACACATGTGCACTCACAGTCATGGCAACATCAATGGGAGTGTAGGGGTGGGAATGGATTAAGGATGCCCATATAAGACCCTGATGCCATGATGTCCATAGAAGATAACAGATGTGAAACTTGGAAATCATTAGTCCCCAGCAGCAAGGATAGTCAACGTGAAGATAAGCAACGGGGCTGCATGAAATGTAAGAATTTTTATACAGCAGAAGAAAATATAAAGGAAACTAAAGGACAACTTACTTGTTGGAAGAAGATATGTGCACCTTACTCCTTTGGTGAGGGTTAATATGCAAAGTATGCAAAGAACTGCACCAAAGATGGGGGTAAGAATTTTGAATAAAATTCAAATACACCCAAAGAGGACTTACAGATGGCAGAGACAATGTTTTCCAAAGTGTGTATTGCCATACCCTGGGGCATTCTGAGACAATCCAGAAAGCAATTGCAGTTAGCATTGGTGGATGATTTGTTTGTTCCTTCAGGAAGGTAGATTTTGGGGGAAGAAGGGGTTGCCTATGATTTTTGTTTTCTGAAAGGGGCAACAAGCCAAATAAATTTGGATATCTTTAACCTAGACATCTGAAAAAATGCTCACCCTTACTGATCATGAGGAAAATGCAAATGAGTAAAATGAAATGTTATTTCACACCTTTGAGAATGGATTACATCAAAAGTAGTGAGGGGGGCGGAGAGATAGCACACAATAGGGTATTTGCCTTAGAGAAGGACGGTGGTTCAAATCCCGACATCCCATATGGTCCCCATGCCTGCCAGTGTAAAGCCAGAAGTAATTCCTGTGTGCTGCTGGGTGTGACCCAAAAACAAAAGTAGTGAGTTGGAGTTACATATAGTACAGCAATAGGGCACTTGCATGCAGCCAAGCCAGGATCCAACCTCAGCCACCCTTAGGGGAGCTTCCTCGAGCATTACCAGGAATGACCCCTGAGTGGAGAGCTAGAAGTAAGCCTGAGTACTGATGGGTGTGACCCAAAAGCCAAAAAAAAGATGCAACTGGGGCTGGAGAGATAGCATGGAGGTAGGGTATTTGCCTTACATGCAGAAGGATGGTGGTTTGAATCCTGGCATCCCATATGGTCCCCCAAACCTGCCAGGAGCAATTTCTGAGCATAGAGCCAGGAGGAACCTCTGAGTTCTGCCGGATGTGACCCCAAAACAAAAAAATGCAACACACTTCATCCTCTCGTATGGAAGGCAGAATGTTCCTCACAAAGGTGTGCATTTGTATGCATGAATTTGTTCCTTATTTTCAAGGTCAGACCAGACAATTTCTTCCTAATAATTTCAGATTCAAGTGCAAAAATTTAGTTCTCTGGGGTTATGGTTAACTGTACATGTAGTTCAGTGGTATAGCCTTGTCTTGCTTTTGTACCTGAGTCAATTCCTAGCATCACATGGTCCCCTGAGCACCAAGTCAGGAGAGGGCTCCAAAAGAAAAAAACAGCAGAAAAAAAAAAGGTTCTCTAATGAAGAGCTGAACTGATCATATGACAATCTTTAACATGCCAGTGGTATTCTTAGCATTCCAGTGATGATTCAGTTCTCCACAGGCTTGAAATGGATTCAATTTGAACTTTCAATGGAATGTTATGGAAATTCCAGGCTCAGATGGTGAATCAGAAAGCTGGGTACATTTTGGAACACTTCCGCAAGAATAAGAAGTGGAAATAAGGGAAGAATTAAACCTAGCTGGGTATATTTACCATAATAGATAGCAGAAGCCAAAGCATCTGAAACACAGCTCTTTGGTGTTCATTACTGGATCATGATAAGCTAGGGGTGAGGGTGAGCCAGCTAAGGTTCATCTCCCACATTGAGCCTGACCACTGCGTGTCCCTGCCATTTCTTCATTTGCAGACTGTATCTTTACAAGATTTCTGTTCAGCAACCATCAGAATTCCCATATTGATCTTCTGACCTGTGGAGAGAGGCTATTACAGAAGGAAAGGTCAAATTTACTGGAGATGTCACTGCCTCAAACCAAGACCAATGCTGCATTCTTGGAAGGGTTGTCAAGATTAGAGTCACTTAAGAACTTGAAACTTGTATATCTTTTATCCAGTTGTCTATGGAGCATGTGCAGAAGACAGATGGGACTTGGAAAATGACAGTGTATTTTCATGAATGTAATTATTTGGCTATGATTCTATTCCAAATGAAGTTTTGCTGCTTGGGCAGATAAACATGTTTTCTGGCACCTGGTTTGCAGCTGATGCGGTCAAAACCTTTCTCTGGGCCTGCTGAAAAACCAACAGAAGGAATTAGACCTCAACCATCAAGAGAAACAATATACCATCACTGTTCTACAAAGGGATATACCCCATATATCCCAAATGTCACGATTCAGCCTTACAACATCCTTTTTCTTTCTACAGAATACGTTCACTCAGTAACTGATAATTATAGGTTGGTTCTGATAGAAGTGCTAATATACTTAGTGATAATATACTTGCATTTTAGGATGGGAAATCTTCCCCAAAATTCAGGGACATTTTACTTCCATGAGATTTCTAGGGGTCCACTGGAGCAGAGCAGCACTTCTAAGGTTAAGGGTTAGCTTTTTAATTTTATTTTTTATTGAACCACTGTGAGAATTAAAAAATTGTTGATAGTTGAATTTTGATCATACAGTATTCCAGCATCCATCCCTCCACATTCATTTCCTGCCACCAGTTGGTGAAGGGTAAGTTTGTCTATCTGGCTACTCTTATGACTGTAAAAATAGGCGCAACCCCTGACGAGAAGGAGATTCTATAGCAGGTCTGGGCTGTTGTACAAGTTATCCTGGCACATGGGACATGACCCATCAGGTCCAATAGTGCTTATGGGCCTCAGTAGACAAAGATGCTATTTGGAGTCCCTAGTAAATACTTATAATTAATCACAATGCAAAGTCTTGGGATTTGGAGGATGTGGATACTTTCACAAATAAATCATATTATAATGCATATTATATAATTTTTTATATTTTATAAATGTTAAAAAGCTATTATTTAGTAGAGAATAAACACTGGCCCAAGGACCAGCAAGTACTTGTTTCACATGAACTTGATGATAATTTCAATAGATTATAACCCTGATAATCTGATAAGAAAGGCACTTCATTTCTTTAAGCTCCCAGAATTCCACAATCCTAGCCTAATTATAAGGGAAAATATACTAATTACAAAATCCATTAAAAGTACATCCCACAAAAATGCCAAACCGTGATGAAGGGAGATTTGGGACATTGGTGGTGGGATGTTGTACTGGTTAATGGGGGTGTTCTTTATATGACTGAAACCTAATCACAATCATATTTGTAATCCAGATGTTTAAATAAAGATATTATATTTAAAAAAAGAAGTAAAACTATTAAAAAAAACCCAAGCCGTACTTTCAAAACTGGCAAGATTATCAAAAACTAAAAGGATAATTATGTAAAGTCTAAGAGGATCCTAAGGCATCAGCATAAAGTAATCTGGGTGGAATTCCAAAACAAAAGGACATTAGGTTAAACAAAGTCTGCAAAATAATATGGCCCATGATTAATAAAGTACTAATTATATTTATTATATATAATAAATTTATTGTTTAATGCAATATAAAGAATATTGATATGATATGTCTACATATGTTATAGCTGCCATAGGAAAACTAGAGTGTAAGAGACTACTCCATTTTATAAAACATTTTAAAAACATAAAAGAACGTGTGCATTTTAACATGTACATTGCCGAAGTCCCAACTGTTTTACTGAAATTATAGAACTGAATCATAGAGGCAAGCACATTAAGCTAAATAAGTGGTGAACTAAATTAGAATTTTTTCCACAATTTTTGAGTTGTAAGAAGCTCAAAAATTGGTATAGTAATGATTACCCTATTTTTATGTGACATTTAATAACAAAAACATCTTTAAACAAGTGAATATCCATATAGTGACATTAATTGAACTTGTTCTAGTTAGTTAACTTTCCCATTAGAGGCAAAACAATGTGACTGTAGGGTCAGAGAGAAATAATTATTAATCAACTTGTTTGTGGCCAATCCCAGTTCTTAAACCCATATTGTCCCCTGAGTATCGCTAGAGTCACTCCTGAGTACGTCTGGGTGTAGCCCCAAACAATAAAATATTCCTTGATTAGATTAAAGTAATATTGTATTGAAATTTGTAAGCCCTTAAACTTGGTTACTTACATTTTGACTCACTTTTAATTAATGTAACATCCTTGGTGGTTTTGCCTAAAATTACTACTGCGTGAAAGAAAATACCCTTTTTTTTTTTTATGAACACACTAGGCTTACTCTTCTAGTATTACAGTGTAAACTCTAGGTTTCAGTGACTATTCACAAAAAATACTACTGAGCCATTATCATTTTGGATTGATTGACTAATTGCTTTGTTAGACTTCTCTGTAAGGAACTTAGTACACACTAGATGCATCTCCTTTTTTCTAAATGCTATAAACTTGTAGTTTAAAGAAAACTCAAAGCAACAATTTTGTGTGATTGTGTATGTGGGGGGAGAGGGTGCCAGGATTGAACTCAGGACCTCACACATGCACAGCAAGTGCTCTACCCCTGAGGTATATTATATCTTCAACCCATATACATTTTTTATTGTTTTTTTTTTGTTTTGGGGGGTCCACACCTGGCAGTGCTCAGAGGTTATTCCTGGTTGTATGCTCAGAAATCGCACCTGGCAAGCACGGGGGAACATATGGGATGCCGGGATTCGAATCACGGTCCTTCTTCATGCAAGGCAAATGCCCTACCTGCACGTTATTTCTCCGGCCCCACATTTTTTATTGTTGAGGTAACATCACTTACAAGATTGTTAACATTTACGTTTTATGTATACAATATGACTTACATCATAACTGCCATAAAAGTGACAATATCCCTCCACTGCCATCCCTAGATCCCTGCTTGTCTATCCTCTCCCTCCTCACCAGCTTCTCTTCCAGATTTGATAAGCTCATTTATCGGAGGTAGATTTATTGTCCTTGACCATTGTATGTTTCCTTTCTTTGCTTTCCTTATCTATAGTACATATGAATAAAACCAAAGTGTTGTAGCTTTGGTAATATATTGTTTGGTTTGTGTATGCTTATCTCTCTTGAAAGCTTAGATTGTTTCCAGATCCTTGCTACACAGCAAGTGTGTCTCTATCTATTTGAATTAATACTTAGTGTTCTTGGGATAAGTTACCAAGGAGTGGAATTCCTGGGTCATTTCAATTTATGAAAATTTCTTTTTTTTTTTTTTTTTTTTTTAGGCTAGTCAAGTGAAGCAGTGGGAGTGGAGAAGGAACAAAGAAATCTGTAACTGGCTGTGACCAATTAATTGTAAATACCACTGCACTCGGAGCAGCCGAAAATTTCTATTTTCTAAGAAATTTCCAGACTATTGCAATGCTCAGGGGTTACTCCTGGCTCTACGCCAGGTGGACTATATGGGATGCGGGGATTCGAACCACTATCCTTCTGCACATAAGGCAAATGTCCTACACCTCCATGCTATCTAGCCCCAGACTATTTTTCTATGGTGGCTCAACCAGTTTACTGCATCCCTGCTTGAGCTAGTAATTTCAGGTCTTTTTGTATGGGTCAATTCTCACTGCATGAAGGGATGTTTCATTGTCATTTTTATTTGTGATGATATGTGCTTCGTCATGTATTGTTGACCACCTATATGTTTTCTTCATAACTGTCTGTTCAGCTCTTCTTCCTCTCTTTTTTTCTGGCCCTTGGTGAACAGGCTTGAAGCAGGGGTGCCAAGAGGATTAATAAAACAAGACAAGAGAGAAAAACATATGGTTGGGGAGGTCACTGTCTCATGGACTGAGAGCCCCGACTGGCCTTCTTATACAATATTTATTGCTTAGAACCAGGAATCATCAGGAATCATTTGGTCAGGTGCCTACCTACCTTCATCTATCCATGTTGACTTTTACACATCAGAGGGCCTTGGCTTATCGAGGTAAGCATCTTTGTAATGAACTTTCTCTGAGTGAGATTTTGCTGGGAAAGGAAGCAGAGATAGAGCAGGTCTAGGGCCCTTTCTGGGACAGCATTCTTCTTCAGCCCAGTACTCTGGCCTGGAAATTTCCTTAATTCAATCATAGTTTCTTCCCTGGTGCAGGAGACATAGAATTTGATCTTGTCCCCATTTGTTTGTTTTGGGGTTTGCTTTCTTTACCAGGATGATCGAGTCACTGCAGGAAGTGCTTCAAAACCGTCGTTATAGAGAGTTCTGCCTGTGTTTTCCTCTATGTATTTGAAGAAATAGTTTCTAACATCTAGGTCTTTACCCCCTATTGAATTAATTTGAAAATACCCTGTATATTTACTTTGAAATTTCCCGTTATTTTCTCTAGAAGATATGGGTCTTCCCTAGAAGATCCAGAAATCAAAAATAGTTTCAGGCATAATTCTGCACATCAAAGCTGTGCTCGTTAAAAATATTCACAGGAAATATACTTTTTTTTTTCAGCTTACTCTAGTTTTGCAGGTTCACAAACTGTCTCAGTCTTAGACGGAAGTACCATTAGTTTCATATAGAAATGAGCTCTGCTACAAATACTCAGGTATTTATTTGAAAGCCCCTTTGTAGTAACATGATTGTTGGTTGTCAAATGTCTCTGCTTTCTATAGGACTGTGGAATCAGGGGGTGACCTGCTGTTCTCTGCAGTTCTAAGACTAGAAGACATAGAATCTTGTGGCAAAAAGTAGAGCAACTCTTACACTGTGTTCATATGTAGGAACTTCAAACTTCCTCAAAGTACATATGAGGACTTTAAAGTCCTCAGGTGTTTTTCTTGGGAGAAGTGAGGTATAATGGGAACCTTGGAGTTTCAGGACACTAGGGACTTCAGAAAAGAAATGTGTACTAGTAGGATTCACATCCTAAATACAGAACCCTGAATAGCAAGTTCTCTTCTTTCCTAGGCAAGTGGACTCACAGAAGCAGAGGCAAAAAGCGAAGCAATGTTCCTTCTTGCTCTCACTTCGAGGCCAGAGGAAACATTTGCTTCTTCAGGTGACCTTTGTGGTCACAGTCTGCCCCAGTGTTCAGCAGTGGTTTCTCCCTTCTGGTGACAAACTGATCTCTTCTCCAAGAGCACAAAACCCAGAGGAGACTTTTATTGGAGCTGGCTGAATTCACGCAAGACATGGTAGGGCAGAAGGAGTCCCTTCAGCCTCTTGCCACAATGGTTTAGAATAATATTTAGTTATTTTTTAATATTATTTAATAACTAGTTATCATGAAAATGCAAAGAATGGCATTAAATGAAGACCTTTGGTATCCTAGGGAAGTATTGAACCAGTCCTTTACCTTCTGCTAAACAAAATTTCATGCTAAAGAAATCATGCTGGTGGTAATAATTTACTTGGAGAGTTTTGGTTTGGGAGTTGGGTTTTTTTTCTTCTGTTGTTGTTTCGTTTTTGTTTGTTTGTTCTGCCACATCCAGCATTGCTCTTGACTCTGTACTCAGGAATTAACTCCTGGCAGTGCTCAGAGGACCATGTGGGATGCCAGGATTGAACCTGGGTTGGCTACATCCAAGGCAAGTGCCCTACCCTCTGTATTATTGCTCCTGTCTCACACTTGGAGAGCTTCTGAAATGAAATGCCACCCCTGGTGTAAGCACTCTGGGATTCCCAGCAAGCTCTTGTCACCAACCATGACCTCGTGTACCTGAAAGCAGAGCAGATACTGCAGTACAGCAAGTGTAAGCATCACAGCGCAAGGAGAGCAGACCACAGCAAGCACTGCGACCATGGGTCAAACAATCCATCCCGTGTTGAGCACCACAGCCAGGTGTGTGTGTGACCTCTGGTCACTGCAACCACACATTCTCACCAGTAAAGGAGAGGGGGAGAGGGGAAGGAATAATGAAAATGAACACAATGACTTGGTAATAGCAAAGCTCCATTTTAATCCTTTAGAACAGTGCTCATGTACTCATAAAAGCCAAAACAGCGATAGAATCAAGATGAAATCATATTTCTCTATGAATACATAGATTTCCAAAGAGTTGCATCTTGTGTATAACTTTTTATTACATTTTACTAATACTTGTCATAATAAACCTTTTGGGAAATTTTAGAACTAAAATTCTCCAAACATAAGATTATGCAACAGTAAAAGAATTCTGGGATTCTGGGAAAGAGCAGAGAGTGAAATAGGATTTTCATGAGAAAAATAAATGATGAGACATGGCAGTTCTTTGTGAAAGATAGTGAATTTTTAGTATTTTATTTTTACTCTATTGAGAAAGTGGGCACCTCACACCCCAGAGAATGGCACACATCACAAAGAATGAGAATAAACAGTGTTGGCGGGGATGTGGAGAGAAAGGAACTCTTATCCACTGCTGGTGGGAATGCCGTCTAGTTCAACCTTTATGGAAAGCAATATGGAGATTCCTCCAAAAACTGGAAATCGAGCTCCCATACGATCCAGCTATACCACTCCTAGGAATATACCCTAGGAACACAAAAATACAATACAAAAACCCCTTCCTTACACCTATATTCATTGCAGCACTATTTACCATAGCAAGACTCTGGAAACAACCAAGATGCCCTTCAACAGATGAATGGCTAAAGAAACTGTGGTACATATACACAATGGAATATTATGCAGCTGTCAGGAGAGATGAAGTCATGAAATTTTCCTATACATGGATGTACACGGAATCTATTATGCTGAGTGAAATAAGTCAGAGAGAGAGAGAGAGAAAAACGCAGAATGGTCTCACTCATCTATGGGTTTTAAGAAAAATGAAAGACACCCTTGTAATAATAATTTTCAGACACAAAAGAGAAAAGAGCTGGAAGTTCCAGCTCACCTCAGGAAGCTCACCACAAAGAGTGATGAGTTTAGTTAGGGAAATAACTACATTTTGAACTGTCCTAATAACGAGAATGTATGAGGAAAATGGAGAGCCTGTCTAGAGTACAGGCGAGGGTCGGGTGGGGAGAAGGGAGACTTGGGACATTGGTGATGGGAATGTTGCACTGGTGATGGGTGGTGTTCTTTACATGACTGAAACCCAAACACAATCATGTATGTAATTAAGGTGTTTAAATAAATTAAAAAAAAAGATCATTTTAATATGTTGAAGGCCACCACCGCCGCCACCACCACCACCACCACCACCACAGAAGAAAAAAATTAAAAAGAAAAAATAGGAAAAAAGAAAAGAAAAAGATGTTGAGGGGGGGCCGGAGAGATAGCATGGAGGTAAGGCGTTTGCCTTTCATGCAGGAGGTCATCGGTTCGAATCCCGGCGTCCCATATGGTCCCCCGTGCCTGCCAGGAGCAATTTCTGAGCATGGAGCCAGGAATAACCCCTGAGCACTGGCGGGTGTGACCCAAGAAAACCACAAAAAAAAAAAAAAAAGATGTTGAGGGACCAGAGAGATAGCAGTGCGGTGTTTGCCTAGCAAGCAGCTGATTCAGGACCTACGGTGGTTGGTTCGAATCCTGGCGTCCCATATGGTCCCCCGTGCCTGCCAAGTAGCTATTTCTGAGCAGATAGCCAGGAGTAACCCGTGAGCACTGCCAGGTGTGGCCCCAAAACAAAAAACCAAAAACAACAACAACAAAAATAAGTTGATATTTATAATAAAATTAAAATAATACACTTTTAAACTAAATTTCAAATCAAAGCTTTTATTTTTTTTTGTCCCCCAATTCACAATACATACCCGGCAAGGGGCGTGTGTTGAGGTGTATATGGGGTGCCTTTACTGTACCTCCTCTTTCTATACAGCAAGTGTAAAGAACACAGCCTGTGGTAAGATTTGGGAGGCCTTATCTTATCTTTTATTTATTTTATTTTTTTTTCTTCAGAGCAAAGCTGACTTCCTTATAGTTTATTTAAGTAAACCAATTTTGATTTGGTTGTTTATAATAATGCTAATATATCTTATATTGATTTACAAAGTAATGCACCCCATCACAAAGTACCCAAGACCATCTACCTCTGTTTATTTTGGAGCCACTCTCTATGGTATTGGGGGCTTATTCCTGGCTCAGCACTCAGGTATTACTCCTGGCAGTGTTCAGGATACCATCTTAGATGCTGGGGATTGAACTCTGGTTGGCAATGTGTAAGGCAAACACCCTCCCTACTGTACTGTCTCTCTGACCCACCACCACTGTATGTTACTTCTGTTCCATCTTAATTTTCTTATTTTCCCTCCCATTTCATGATAATCTTGAGTTTTGTAATACAAGACCAAAGGTTTGTTTGTTCTTGTTCGATATCAAATGGAAATTTGTATTTATTTCTTTTGCATTTTGGACCGCACTCAAATATGCCCAGGAATTACCTAACTTTGTGCTCAGGTTTCATTCCTGGAGGGGGGTGAATTATCATATAGGATGGTGCTGGGGATCAAACTTGGGTCAGCCTGCTAGGCAAGCCCCTTACCTATGGTACTATCACTCCAAGTTCCCCTAAAGAAACTTTTTAGGTATGTCGAAGCAATTTCACAATGTTTCAATGTCTTATGAAAGAAAGCAAAAATTTCAGATCCCTGTTCTAGTTGGCAGCTCGTCAAAACACTCATTTTTCATCGGGGTGGTTTGACCCCTCCGCCAATGGAACCCGAAGTCCCAGAGAAATTACAATCCAACTTGTTTATCTCAATAAACTGGATTCTAATTTAGTTACTAGTCTTTTTGTTCTTGTTTTTGTTTTTGGGTCACACTCAGCAGTGCTCAGGGGTTACTTCTGGCTCTGTGCTCAGAAATTACCCCTCGCAGGCACGGGGGTGGGGGTGGGGGGGAGATCATATGGGATGCTGGGATTCGAACCACTGTCCTTCTGCATGCAAGGCAAATGCCCTACCTCCATGCTATCTCTCCAGCCCCTAGTTCCCCATCTTAAAAACAAAAAAATTAAAAAAAAGTGTAGGCCACTCAAGGGAAGCAGATTCATTGATTCATTTGAGTTTCTCCACTCTTAGGAGATAAAAATCAAACTGGCAGAGAAATAATTAACAATTTCCCTCTTACAGCAGTTTTCCCTCAGAAAAAGAAAAGGCTCTGGTTTCTCTCATAGACAAGATACCCACCCACCCCCTTGGGTCAGAACCACCCTCCCCTCAGGTGACTTCAAAGCCTGATCTCCAGAGTCATGTTAAAACTTCAACTCATGAATTAATTTGAAACATTCCATTCATAATATTCGAGAGCATTCCTTGATGCACCTTCTTTCTTTTTTTAGGAGAGCAATTTTTTATTAAATATTTTTATTTTAATCATAGTGGCTTACATATCATTGACAATAATATTTTAGGTACATAGTAACATAAAATCAGGGGAATTCCCATCACCGAATTGTCCTCCCTCCACCTCCGTTCCGTCCTTCTTTCCATGTCCTCTTCCCTTACTCCCGGGGCTGCTAGAATAAGTGGTCCCCTCTGTGCCTAGCTTACTACTTAGTGGTCTTACACCTGTTTGGTCTTGGTACCTCCCTTATTCCCCACCCCCAATTGGGAGGCGGGACTAGATAGTTCAAGTTATGCGGTTTTGTTTGAAGAAAAGAAAAATAATAAACTGGGGTAAAAATGAAATACGCCTAAAATGGACAGAGTCTTTCTAGAGGCTCTCATCATCGGTTTGAGAGACGAAGGGGAAAAAGAGGTGGAACACCACAACAGTACATAAAGAACTGTCAAATAAAATATCCAGTGAGCATTCCAAAAAACAAACAAACAAAACATAAAAAAGGGTAAGCACTATATAAAAGCCATGGTATTGAGATAAAAAAAATGTGGCAGAGCACATAAGAAAAGAAGAAAATAAATAAATATAAATGGAGACATCCATTTCAATAGTCAAATCACAACAATGAAATCAACAAAAAAGGGGCCCGGAAGGTGGCGCTAGAGGTAAGGTGCCTGTCTTGCCAGCGCTAGCGTAGGACAGACCGACTGCAGTTCGATCCCCCGGCGTCCCATATGGTCCCCCCAAGCCAGGGGCGATTTCTGAGCGCATAGCCAGGAGTAACCCCTGAGCGTCAAATGGGTGTGGCCCAAAAACAAAAAACAAAAACAAAAAAAAACAAAAACAAAAAAAATCAACAAAAAATAGATAAGTAAATAATAATAAAAAATTGTTTTGTGCTTCTTTTTCCCTCCTGAAGATGCACAGTAAATATTAGGGTCATTCGAAAAGGAATTTCCTTTGCCTAAGAGAAACAGGGTTTCTCCACCCTTGAAGTATATTGTCATGGGGATGCACCTTATTTCTAATTCAGTGGATAGCATCAGTGATCCTTAATCATTTTTATTTTGCTGACAATATCATGTTAACTCTTTCTCTCAAAATTGTAAAGAATGTGTGTAGCAAAGAAAAAAAGATCTGAATTGGGGCAAGTCAATCAACTTTACCGAGTGTCAGATTCTGCAGAGAGAAAACCTAGATAGTAACTCACAGCTGTCAGGATTAAGGGAAATGCTTGTGAAATAAAAGCTCCATCTAACAATACTCACTCAGCTCTTTCTAGCTCCTGAAGCATTTTCATATACACCATCCCATTGAGTCAGAGCCTGGAAACCTCCCAAGCCTGGTGGTCTTTCAACGGTGGGAGAGGATCTAGGACTTCAAGGAAGTGTTAGTCAATTTTCAGAGAATGTTGGACGTTAGTGGATCATAATGTTCATTTTGTGCAATATAATGATTCACGGAATTGGCCCTTGGAGAAATCGTACAGCCAGGAAGAGAAATCTTCCTGGTAAGAGAGAATAATGAAAAGTGTTTTGATAGCACTGCTCTAGTGAAATCAATCAGTTGCTGGAAATTTCTTTCGATCCATTCTTTATCCAGATATTTCTATTCTATATTATTCTATTTTATTTTTTGGATTTTGGGTCACACCCGGCAGCGCTCAGGGGTTACTCCTGACTCTACACTCAGAAATCAATCCTGGCAGGCACGGGGGACCATATGGGATGCCAGGATTCAAGCCAGGGTCTGTCCTGGGTTGGTTGTATGCAAGGCAAACAAACATCCTACTGCTGTGCTATCTCTTCGTTTATCCAGATATTTCTAGCCAGAGTCTTGTGAATTGCCTCGTTATGGACACTAGGGGACACTCTAAGAACCTCCATCCCACCCAGTAGCTCTTACCTCTTAAATCTGAAGATTTTTTAGATCCTTAGATGCATTTCCTTTCCATGATGGCAACTAACTCTATTTTCCTTGGAGGGTTTTATCTACTTCTGTGAACTTTATGCATAGAAACAAGGCATTCTTGTCCCTCTGTAGCCATCCTGGACCGGGTTCTATTTTCATCCTGTCTGACACATCAAACAGATTTTTCTGGAGAAAATCTATTTCCTTCCTGCCTATTTCCTGATGAACCTCTCATCAGATTTCTGGGAGGACCATAATGGAGGTGACTTGTCCCGGGGCCACTGTGAAATAAACAAGGTCCTTTCCTCTCCCTTTACCCCCACACTCTTGCAGCCCTTCCCATGTTTGTTTATATTAGTTCTGGGTCTCTGCCACCCAATCCCGTGTGCTCTCTGTCAAGTCTAAGATGATTTGCCAACTGAGAGAAATGACATAAACCCTGAAGCTAGCCACTGTGAAGCCACTCCAGCAGCCGAAATTCAATTCTTCGAGCCCTCTATGCCCAGGCTGTGACACAACTTGTCTTCATAATTTATTCAAGTGAGAGTCATTTCCTTTAAAACAGGGGTCTCAAACTCAATTTACCTGGGGGCCGCAGGAGGCAAAGTCGGGGTGAGGCAGGGCCACATAAGGGATTTCACAAAAATAAAAGTAAGCGAATAATTGCGAATACTGCGATATTTGAAGGCCGGCCGCGGGCCACAAAATGTTGTACGGAGGGCCGTGAGTTTGAGTGAGTTTGAGACCCCTGCTTTAAAACAATCCAGTTCTCAGAGCCAGAGCTATCATATGGCAGGTAGGCTGCTTGTCTTGCACACAACCAATCCAGGTTTGAGCCCCAGCACCATACTATGATTCCCTGAGCCCCACCAGGAATAAGCCCTGAGCAGTGCAGGGCGTGGTTCAAAACAAAACAGAAAGAAAAGGTCACGTTCCCAGCCCACTCCCTACCCCATACATGCCCATTGTCCTACGAAGTCATGAAACTCTTTCCCTTCTTCCTGTTCATCAGGTCTCTCCTAACACACCAAAACCTCTTTTTTTTTTTTTGCCTGGGCTCAACATACACAGCTACACATCACAATCCCTCATCCACCAAGCACCATCCCTCTGATTCCTACCAGAACCCATGTCACCTTTGAGGAAGGCAGACTTAGGGGATGTCGATGGGAGAGCAGCTTAGGCTAAGAACTGGATGTTGCACTGACAAGGAATAGCAGCAAGGGTCCCCAAGCTCTAATCATGGGTATTTGGGGGAATATAAAATCTCTCTGAATATTATTGAAATTTTCTAGGAGACATTTTATTTTTCTAAAGCACACTTTCATACTTTTTTTCCCATCTTTTACATAAATGAGCATCTCCTATGATCCAGAAGCATATGGTTGTGGAATAAGAAGTTTAAGGGAAAGTAGATTCATTAGGGTAACTGCAAATCAAGGCTGCCTTGTAGTTCACTTTTCAAATAGGCAGTGAGACTCCAGGCTTAAGGGCCAAGAAATAATGCTAAAATGTACTCTGGAAATAAAAGACATGAGACAAAGATATATCTACATTACTCAGCCCAAGCAAAAGGAACCTGAGGAACCCAGAGGAAGCATCTTGCAGGCCTTGAACAAATGAACAGGAGCAGAAAAGGCCTGGTTTGACCCCTACTCAAGAATCTGATATTCACCTAAATAGAAAAGCCAAGGTTGCCACTAACCCCCACAAATGTGGGGCTAAGGAAAAATCAATGGCATGTATATATATAAAAATATATAAAGTCACATTATCCTCCAAACAAGTCCACAAAACCATATTATCATAACACTACCCCCACCTTCCTATGACCCATTTCACTAGGTAAGATTGTGGGTTAGGATTCTAATACTGTCCCGTTGGCTTTGAGGTTGGGCTCTGAATCACCAACCAGACTGTCTTTCAGGAAATGTCAGTTGTTTTGGTTTCTGGGACAGTTCCATCATTGAGTGCAGCAAATAGCAGCTCTGCCTTTTGAAACACCCTGCCCAATACTAAGTGTGCCATCTTTTGTGTATCACGGGCACACAGATCTTCTTACTCATTCAATTCTTTCTTCTTTGGGGAAGTGTTCAGGGGTTATTCCTGGCTCTGTGCTCAGGAGTGGTTCTGGGTTGGGATTGTGTGTGTGTGTGTGTGTGTGTTGTTGTTGTTGTTGTTTGTTGTTTTTTGTTTGGGGGCCACCCCTGGCGGCGCTCAGGGGTTACTTCTGGCTCTGTGCTCAGAAATCGCTCCTGGCAGACTCAAGGGACCATATGGAATTCTGAGAATCAAACCTAGGTCTGTTCTGAAATGGCTGCATGCAAGGCAAATACCCTACCACTGTGCTATCTCTGTGGCATGGAGCCAGGGATTCAAACGGGTTGACCGCAGTCAAGACAGGCATCTTACCATCTCTGCTCTCTCTCTAATTCTAAGATTCTCTTTTCTTCTTTTTTTCTTTTTCTTCTTCTATTTGTTCATTTATATGTGCATTTATTTTTTTCCTTAATTGGAAGTTCTTAGGTGTTACTCTGCACTCAGAAATCACTCCTGGCAGTGTTCAAGGAACCATTTGGGTTGTCAGATCAGCAAAATACAAGGCAAGTTCCTTCCCTACTGTACTCTTCCCTCCCTTCCTTTATTTTTCCTTTTCCTTTCTTCTTTTCTTTTTCCCTTCCCTTTCCTCTTTCCTTTCAATTTACTTTCCTTTTCTTCCATTTTCTTCTTTTCTTTTTTCCTTTTTCCTTCCATTTTCTTTCACATAGCTGGGGGGCTGTTTGGTTTGGGGTAGTTCTCAATCCTATTTCTAGCTCTGTGCTCAGGAATCACTGCTGGCAGTTCTTAGGGGATCTTATATGTTCCTAGGCCAGCTGTATGCAAGGCAAATTCCTTAACACCTATATTATGTTTCTGGTCTTGAGAATTTTTTTTTCCTTATTCCATTTTCCACTAAAAGGGTGAGGACTCTTGCAGAAGGCAATATTTTGCAATTTAAAAATAAAGTCATCTGTCTCTGTACAGTCCTTTGTTTTCTTGTTTGACATTTCCTTATCTTTGTCTCTCAGCTATCGTTTTTCAGAGTTGGTTTGATTAAGGCATTTACTCATATAATGAATGACCAATGCCTAGCACTGGAGACATGCATCTCCTGAATAGGGCCAAACTCACACACTCTCTGTCTAGTTTACCAGAAAACCATAGCTTTCTTTCATACGTCTCCCAGCAGTGATGTTGTTAACATGTTCCCTCTCAGAGCACAGAGACTGGCATTACATTCCAGTCATGTGACTTACATGGTTGCTAAGGAAATGCTTGGGGGATAATCAAAGTGGGAGAACATAGTCCCATATACCATCAAGACAGTGGAAAGACAATTTGCAGTGTGGGAGGACATTCTTCCAAATTATGTACCCAATAAAGTATTTGTATTCATATATAAAGAATTCTATTGCCTCAATACTAAAAAGATAAGGAACTAAATTTTTAAAATTGGCAAGCAATTTAAATAGCATTTCTTCAAAAAGATAACAATGGCCAAAAAGTACATTAAAAGATGCTCAACGGGACCTTCTGCTTGCTGTTCCATCATCTAAGTCAGGACTTACCTCTGGCTGATATCATTGAGCCATATGACATATGACCCCAAGTCTGCCAGGAGTGATTTCTGAGCACAAAGCATCCCTGAGTGCTTCCAGGTGTGCCCCCCCCCCAAAAAAAAACAAGACCATTTTTCTTGTATGCTTCTCTGTCTCTGTCTCTTTCTCTCTCTCATCACCTCCCACGCTTTCATTTTTATGATGCAAATAGAAAGGGAGTGTCTATTGGCCCAACCTTTTGGAAATCAATCAGACATTTTTGATGTGATGCTTTTTTCCTTAAATGTTTGAAAGAGAAGAAAAGTGTCTGCTATAAAACAAACTGGGGGTAGGGGAAGGAAACTAGGACATTGGTGCTGGGAATTGGGCACTGGTGAAGGGTGTTGGTTGGACATTGTATGACTAAAACTCAATCACGAACAACTTTTTAATTTGATTATCTCACAGCGATTCAATTAAAGAGAAATAGTATGATTGAGTTCTACAATGAACAGGCTAGAAGACTGGTTTTTGGTCTCTCGAGGCCCGTTATTTCTGTTGCTTTGTCTTAAGGAAAGCTCTTGTCTCAGAGGTCAGAGTATGTTTCCGGCTGAGCCCTGGGATTTATCAGCATTAAAGCAATTAAGAACAAGGTCTTTCTTCCTGAAGAAAGCAAACCCATGGCTCCGTAGGAAATCATTGCTGCCTTCTAGGATGCTCACTTCAGACTTAGTGATGATAGCAGCAGGTAGCTCAGTCAGGAATTCATTCCTTCATTTCCATGTACCACTCTGTTTGACACTCTGGACCATTCTTGCACTTCCTGCCTTGCTTCTGCTGGAGCAAATTAAGACTAATTTTCAGTTATTCCCTCTCATTTCCTTCCCTTGAAGCCAGCCAATGTCACTGCCTGCTGCTGCCATCAAAGAACATTGACCCACTCATTTCTAACTTTGGGGGAGTTTCTGGCCACGCTGAATAAGCGCTTACCAGCAAGAGTAATTGAGTGCCAGCACTGACTACCTGCCAAGGCATTAACTCTGTCTGGCTTCTTGTGGGACGGTCTCCACTGCAAGTCTATTTCCTTCCCCTAAATCAGACATCAAAGCATACTATAGAAAATATACTTCTCCAGGTATCCCAAATTCCTGATTTCATCTCTTTAACATCTTCTGAGATAAACTATATCAAGAAGATAGATAGTTCAGCGGGGAAGGCACTTTCCTTGCACAAAACTGACCCGGGTTCAATCCTTGGCATCCCATATGGTGTACTAAGCTTTACCAGCAGTTATTCCAGAGAACAGAGTCAGGAGTTACCCCTGAGCACTGCTGGGTGTGGGTCAAAAACTAGAAAACAACAACAACAAAAGAGATAAACCATACTGAGTTTACAGAAACCAAGAATGAAATTACCCACTATTATTCTTTTATTTTGTTTTTGGGCCACATCTGGTGGTGCTCAGGCTCTGTGCTCAAAAATCATCCCAGAAGGCTCAGGAGACCATACAGGAAGTTGGGGACTGAACCCAGGTCTGTCCCAAGTCAGCAATATGCAAGGCAAATTCTCTACCACTGTGCTAGCTCTCTAGCCCTCCACTATTGCTATTGAGTCCATTCATTTCTTCCATGTGTTCACCCCAAACCCTGGTCTTGCAGAAGTCCTTTTTGCTGTCAACAATATGGTCATTGATTGTATTTCACTTGTTTCCACATATTTTCATGTGTATGTTTGGATCTTTCCAGTTTTCTTTTGTCTCCTCCCACCTTACCAGTCCACTTCCCCAGAGAGAGATCACTGCTAACATATCAAGATTTCTTCCACACATTCTGCGCTCTCAGATCAGCCATTCTGTTCCATCCAGCATCTCTCTGTCAACTACCTATTATCCTTTAGAAATATAAAGAGAAAAAAGACAGATGGAAGGGGTGGTGGGGACACTTTTCATTATTTCTTCCTAAACAAGGAGCCATATTGAATCTCACACAGTGCTTCATATTGCTTTTCCACTTCAAGATACTCCATCACACTTTCCTTCCAGTTGATAGAATCTACACTGTTCCTGTAGACTAATGGATTTATAACCATTTCCACCAATGGCTGGGATGAAATATGCCATCTTGTTGTTTGTTCTTTCTCCATCCCATCTGTTTTCTGCTTATTTTCCCCCCATTTATTTCCTGCTATTGGCTTATCCATTCCACCTTTTAGCTTACCATCTTTAAGTGTTTATATAGTCTATAGTCTTGGCTTACCAAATCTACTTTACATAATATGTGGGTCTTACATAAGAGCCAGATGAGAAACATCTCCATTTTTTGCTTTTCATCTTGTATGTTATCATTTTGTATATTTTATTTCTGCATAATTTATGAATTCCACAGGCTGTCTGCTATATGTGCTTTACATACTGAATTTCTCCTGGTAGAAAAATGTAAATGAAAACAAAATATTTGGATATTTTTCTATCTACCTACCACCTCTGGGGCCCTTAATTTCTCATATAAAGCCAAGTTTCTATCTGATTATATTGCTATCCAAAGAATGTCCTTTACCATTACTTGTAATTCAGTTAAATGACAAAATTCTCTTGGCTTGTGTTTGCCTTCATTTATTTATCATTCCCTTCTGCCCTTTGTTTACTGGTTTATGTCTTTTAAACTGTGAGGGTTGATGTGGAGCAGTATGTGTCTCTATGAAGATATAACCAATCTGGGCCTCTAGAACCTTCTCTTCCCTTTGAAAGTTGGCTCCCTATGTCATAAATTCATAAAGGCATCTCTTCACTATAGTAAAGTTTGAGTCCAAAGAGTTGTTGGGAGGCACTGAGGACTGTGACATTAGCTGCCATTATAGAGAACCAGACCTGACTTGATGCTGTGAAACAGAAGAATCCAGTGAGAAGTGGCTCTCAGTGAGAGCCAATCGCCAATCAGTGGTCATGGAAGAGGTGGTTGACAGCAAGAAATCACCAATCAGGTATCCAGGGAGAGGTAGCTGTCAGTGACAGCCAATCACAAATCATCAGCCTAGAATTCTTTGGTTTTGTGCTCAGGGCTTTCTCTGCACTCAGGGCGGGCTGGGGGACCATCTAAGAATCCTGGAATCAAACCCAAGTTGGCAGAATGCAAAGCAAATGCCCTTCCTGCCGCACACAGAGATTTGATGCTTTCTATCCCACTGTATAAAGGAAGGATACCCTGAAGCTTCTTCTAATTGAACTAGGCCTCTCCTTAGACTTATAACCTACATAAAGGAACTTTTTTTCCCCCACATCCCCTTTATATATTGTTTTAAACTTAAAAAACAACAAACAACTCTGCCCTTGGCTTAATTTAATTACATGGTTAATCTTCAAAAACGAACAATCTAAGTAAATTCAACATTATAATTTCAATCCTTGAATACTATCTCCTTAGAGAACTAACGAGCTTACTATTTTTCATTCAAGCAGAAAGCACATTATGGACCTATCTATTGTCAGTGAAGCATGTTCCCCACATTTTGACTTAATGGGGCCTAAGAATTACCATAGTTACTAATTAACTCTTGAGCTCTGAATGCATTAGGCTTTCTAGTAAGAGACTTTACATTATGCAAAATGCTTTTGTTCTAAATAAATTAAGAAACAGGTTAGAGAATTAAATCTTACTGCATATAATATAAACTTACCTGTCACTGAAAATAAAAAATGTTGGTAAGGGGCCAGAGCTAGAGTATAGCAGGTAGGTCACTTGCTTTGCATGCAGCCAACCCAGGTTAGATCTCCAGCACCACATATGGTTTCCTTGAGAACTTCCGAGTATGGCCCAAAACAACAACAACAACAAAAATTAAATTTTGGTAAACTTTAATGCCTTTGCACACAGGTGGATCTCAAAATGGATTGAATGGAATATCCATAAAAAAAAAGGTGTTTTTGTTTTGGGGTCATACCTGGCCATCCTTGAGGGTTACCTCTGGATCTGCAGTCAGGAATCATTCCTGGCGGGCATGTAGAATCATTTGGGAAGCCGGGGTGGAATCCAGGTTGGCTGCTTGCAAGGCAAATGTCTTCCCTGCCATGCTATCAACCCAGTTCCCCATTAACAATCTTAAACTCAGGCCTGGAGCAATAGCACAGTGGGCAGGTTATTTGCCTTGCACATGGCTAAGCTGGGTTCTATCCTTGACACCCCAGATGGTCCCCCAAGTCTGAGTAATTTCTGAATGCAGAGCCAGGAGTAAACCTGAACACCACCAGATATAATTAAAAACAAATAAACAACAACAAATAATAATCTTAACCTCTGCTGTGGTAACCCATGCACCCCCCTGTGTTTCCTTATCTCATCATCTAGCATCACCTATACAGTCTTATCAAAGATTAGAGCTGCTGGTTTTATTCTTCTAAGGGTCTGGACACTGGCCCTGGCTTATATTCTAACAGGTGAGATATTCTGTGAGATCAGCACAGGCAAAAGGAAGCCAAGGCTCATTTCAGACCAGAAAACATGTGCCAGGGACAGAGATGTTGGGAATTCTGCATCCCAGGTTCCAGGCAGGCAGCTGTGACCTTGATGCTTGGGCTTAAGTGCAGAAAAGCCCATTTCCACTGCCCGTAAGAACTTTCTCCCTGAAGTGAACAACAAATTCAGGAAGTCATCATGGAAGCAAGAGGAAGCATGCAGGGCCGAGTCCAACTTCGGGACACAATTCAAACGTGCAGGCAAGCTAGGCCATTGCAGGCCGCAAAGGCAATGCTAGAGGACCAAGAATTATACCCATGTCACTCCACCAGATGCAGTGCAGGGAGCTGGTCTGTACTTCCAACCCACACCAGGCACACTCCAGCTATTTCACCACACAAACCATGTCTAGCATGGAAGGGATCATTGTGCCAGGGGCCAGGGATGCAACTCAGCCTCTTACATGCTGAGATGTGCACCAATCCATTGAGTTCTCTCTGAGCTTTGTTTTCAGTCATTTGGATTATTTGATTAATTTTCCTTTTTTTATTTTATTGCTTTTAGGCAATGTTCAGAACTTCTGGCTCTGAACTCAGGCCCTGAACTGCTAGAAGTGCTTATGGGATACAGGGGACTGAACCCAGGTTGTTTACATGCAAAGCAAATACCCTGCCCGCTAAACTATCACTCCAGCTCCCATGGGTTTTATTGTATCTCTCATTATTAAATACTAAAAATATGAGGCCAGAGTGACAGCATAGTGGGTTGCACATGGTTGACATGGGTTCAATCCCCAGCATTCCATATGGTCCCCTGAGCACTGCCAGGAGTGATTTTTGAGCGCAAAGCAGGAGTAACTCCTGAACAATGCCAGAGGTGGCTCAAAAGCCCCCCGAAAGTTTAAAAAAAAAACCTAAAAGTTATTTTAAGTTTCATCCCATCACAAATGTGAGATGAGCTAACATATCCTCTACCAAGTCAGGATATACTGTCCCAACAAGACTCAGCCCACCAGAGGAACTTCCTGTGTGAAGCCAACATTTAGATGTCTCTGTGACCAACATTGTAAGTGATGAAATAATCCCAGACACACAAAAGCACGCCTTTGTTCTTATCTGATTTTAGAATAAAATCCTCTCACAGATTGGCCACTTTGCATATGGAGTGACTATAGGAATATTACTCTTTTCTGTCTTTTGTGGGCCTGAGAGATAGTTTAGTGGACAGAGTATGTGCTAGGTACTGCTCTAGGTACTGCTCGATCCCTGCTCTACTCGGCAAGAACCCAAATTCAAGTTCTATCTCTACATGTTTTCCTCCTTAACACTTACCACTCTGATAAGAATCAAGGTAGGGTGATTTTTGTGGTTCTTTCATTGCTGTTTTATTTTATTTCGTTGTTGAATTAATTTTTTGTTGAAATATCACTGATTGACAGAACTGCATTGGTTATCTGTTTTTTTTGTTTGTTTGTTTGTTTTTGTTTTGTTTTGTTTTGGTTTTGGTTTTTGGGCCACACCCATTTTTGACGCTCAGGGGTTACTCCTGGCTATGCGCTCAGAAATCGCCCCTGGCTTGGGGGACCATATGGGACACCGGGGGATCAAACCGTGGTCCGTCCTACGCTAGCGCTTGCAAGGCAGACACCTTACCTCTAGCGCCACCTTCCCGGCCCCTGGTTATCTGTTTTAAGGGTAAAATTTTAACAAACCATGTCTTCCACCAAAAGACAGTCATGCAACTGCAGGGGTACAGATTTATACAATAGGTTCCACAGGTCAAATGGATAAAACAATTATCTTAAACAGATGTGGAAAATTAGTCAACTTGTGTTTGCTACTCTCAATTTAAGTTCAGGTCTAGTCTGCCCAGACACATGTATGTGTATATGTATGTATGTGTGTGTGTATGTGTGAGAGAAAGAGAGTATTCAAGCAAGGAGATAATATTCTTCCTTCCACAATGAGATTCCAGACAGTGAATACACATCACTCCATATTAAACACACCAGTTTTTAATATTTTGGTGACACTTCAACAATAATTCCTCAATTATCTTAATTTATAGGATTTATGTTTTTAATCTATATAAAACATATTAACATGGCCAACAAAAACAAAAAATAGAAAGATGAAAAATTATACAACATTACAAAAGTAGTGGTTATGCATGTCTATAGATATAAAACTGATCCTGTATATGTGGGTCTATGTACAGATTTATACACACCTGGTTTTAATCAAGTAGTTATTTTCTAGGTAATTTCATACCGATCAATATATTACAAAGATTCCTAGGAAAGTAATGCTCAGGGACGAAGTACATGTTCATGGAAAACCCAATGTAGTCAAGGGGCAAGACTGCTTTTAGGGGAGGGGACACTCCTGGTGTCATGTGGGGATACATGCAGTGCTGAGGACCGAACCCAGAGCCTCGTGGATGCAAAATATGTGCTTCAGCATTTAGAACCATCTCCCTAATCTCAAACCCTAGATTTGGGGGTAGGATAGAAGAGACAGAGGAGGAGGAGAAGCACATTGGCCATGCTCAGGGATCATTGTTGGTGTTGCTCAGGGAACCAGATTGTGGTGTTTTGGCTCAACCCCGGGTCAGCTGCACACAAGACAAGCACCTTCTCACCGTTTTCTCACTCCATCACCAAAGAAAAGATTCTCAATAAAGTATAAAAACATTGGGGGCCGAAGTGATAAAACAGAGGTAGGGTGTTTGCCTTGCACCTGGCGAACCTGGGATGGACCTAGGTTTGATCCCTGGCATGCATATAGTCCCCTAAGCCTGCCAGGAGCAATTTCTGAGGGCAGAGCCAGCAGTAACCCTTGAGTGCCACCTGGGTGTGGCCCAAAAACTAACAATAAAAGAACAGAAACGTGAGAGGTAAATTCTCTCCAGGTTGGTTCTTTCCTCTCTTCTCACAGCTCCTCTTCCCAGCTGTAGCTTCTTGTCCAGATGAAACATCCAAACCGAGTGCTCTCCACACTTACACTAAGTGTGTAAGATCCTCAGGGATCCCTTAAACACACTCAGATCCCCGCCTATCTCACAAGGCAGCTGTGGGGAGAGGCCCCCAGACCATGTGTCACCCACTGCTGGCTAAGTGTCCAGGGGTCCAGGAAGAAGGACCTTTGGTGGTCGAAAACATGAGCTCTGGTCTCTGAGAAATGCTTCTCTGCTCCCAGATGAGCACTGTTGATGGAGGTGGCGAGAGAGCCAGTGCCCGTCCATGCAGGCTTAGAAGACGGGCACATGGTAGTGGCGGTCATTCTCGGTCAGCAGGGAGATCTGAGGCCATTCCCGGAGGGGCGCCTCTGGGTAGCAAACTTCAAAGTCCCTAGAGTTAAACCTGAACAGTCGGAATATTTTAATCTTGACTTCCAGGGAGTGCCCAAGTATGAACAGATCGATCTGGGGAAGGGAAGAGAAAGGTCACCAAGGCATAGTCCAGATGCCAGAGACCCTCAGGTTTAATCCCCAATATCACAGGTTCAATCCCCAGAGCATGACTACAGTGACCCCCCATAATTATTCTATCAGACGTAGTGCCCGAACATGCCAAAGTATGGTCCCCAAATAAACAAAAAGCCAGCAAAGAAATCCAATATAAAAGCTCATTATGAAACTCACACCTTTTTTCTAACTAGGGATATTTTTTGTTTGGTTGGTTGTTTTTTTTGTTTTTGTTTGGTTGTTTTTTGTTTTGTTTTTGGGCCACACCCGGCGTTGCTTAGGGGTTACTCCTGGCTGTCTGCTCAGAAATAGCTCCTGGCAGGCACGGGGGACCATATGGGACACAGGGATTTGAACCAACCACCTTTGGTCCTGGATTGGCTGCTTGCAAGGCAAACGCCACTGTGCTATCTCTCCGGGCCCAGTTGTTTTGTTTTTGAAGCCACACTCAGAAGTACTCAGGGCTCCTCTTGACTTGGAGCTCAGGTATCACTCCTGGTAATCTCAGGGGCCAAAAGGGGTGCTGAGAAGTGAAGCCAGGTTGGATAAGTGCAAGACAAGTGTCCTACCTGCTGTACTCTTGTTCCAGTCCCCCAACAAGGATTTAAAAATATAGCATTTAAAATCAGTGTATACAGAGTAGAATATAAAATAACTATTAGGGGGGCCGGGCGGTGGCGCTAAAAGGTAAGGTGCCTGCCTTGCCTGCACTAGCCTTGGACGGACCGCGGTTCGATCCCCCGGTGTCCCATATGGTCCCCCAAGCCAGGAGCAACTTCTGAGCGCATAGCCAGGAGTAACCCCTGAGCGTTACCGGGTGTGGCCCAAAAACCAAAAAAAAAAAAAATAAATAAATAAATAAATAACTATTAGGAAAAATTAAGTCAAGAAATTTGCTTATACATGGATGGATATGGAGAATATTATGTTGAATGAAATAAGTGAAGGAGAGGTATAGACATAGAATGATTGCATTCATTCGTGGAATATATTAATAAAAGGTAGTATTGTAATAATAGATAATAAAGATAATAGAGATGAGGGTCAGGATCACCAGTCCATGATGGGAAGCTTGCCACAAAGAGTGAAGCAGTGCAGTTAGGGCAGAGAAAGGACCACTATGACAATGAGAGTTGGAACTGATCACTCTGGACAAAACTGGGTGTTGAAAGAGGATAAAGTGATATGCATGATATCCCTTCATGAACAATGTGCAAACCGCAGTGTCTAAAAGGGTAAAAAAGGAAGAAAGAGGGGTCGGAGAGATAGCATGGAGGTAGGGTGCTTGCCTTGCATGTAGAAGGATGGTGGTTCAAATCCAGGCATCCCATATGGTCCCCCGAGCCTGCCAGGAGTGATTTCTGAGTGTAGAGCCAGGAGTAACCCCTGAGCGCTGTCAGGTGTGACCCAAAAACCAAAAAAACGGAAGAGAGAAAAATAGAAAAACTGAGAGGGAAAGAGAGGAGGAAAAAGTTCTGCCACAGTGGCAGTCAAGGGAGAGGACAGGAGGGAAACTGTTGGATGGCATTGGTGGCAGTAAAAGTGCACTGATGAAAGGTGCTGTTCACTGTATGACTGAAACTCAATCATGAACAACTTTGCAACTTTTAAAAAACCATGTATTATATATCATGCAATATGAACAACCTTGTAAACCATGCTGTTTAAATAAAGTAACTTCAAAAATCAATCAATAAAAATCAACGCATAATAAAAATAATGCCAGCTAACTATGTGTGCCTTGGAGCAAAGTCCAGCAAAACAAAATTCTCTATGGAGATAAGAAAGGATTTCCTGAATTTAAAAATCTCCAGTGATTTCTTTCTACCTGCTATTGAGCAGCCAAAGTCCACCCTGGGGAAACTTTCCCAGCTGGTAGAGGGGTGAAGTGAGGGGAGGTTCAGGAGCTTGTCCAAGGCTTCTCTGCCACTTGTAATGGAGAACCTGATCACTATTGTCCACCTCTGAGTTGGAAACAAGAGACCCTCCACTACCCAGCTTTCACCACTTGAAAGTCATCCCCACATGCCTCCCTGCGAAACACACACACACACACACACACAGACACAGACACACACACAGACACACACACACACACAGACACACACACACACACGAAGCTTCTGCCCCATTTACCTGCTCTAGCCCACAAGTGTCTCCTACAGAATTCAGGTGGTTCATCATGAAGCTCAGTGGGTCCGAGGAAGTTTCTCTGGAGAAGAGGAGTCGGAAGAGAGGAGGCACTGGCTTCTTAGTCTTCATCTGCTCGTACATGTCTGTGACCTGGTAGAGCATCAGGAACTTCACGGCTTCGTAGAGCTTGTGTTCCAGAAGAGCATTCGAGAAGAGGCAGTTGCACAAACTGCCTCGCTTGTGCTGGTCTCGGATCCCGCTAAATTCCGTCCACTGGAAAGGCAGGTGGAAAAGGGAAAAGCTGGGTGAGGGAAAAAGGCAAATGCAGAGAGGACACTGCAGCTAGAAAAGACAGAGATGAACCCACCAGGCAAGAAACTCTAACTTCATGTACGTCACATATCTTCTGACGGTTGCTTTGCCCAGAGCTCCCCAAGCAGTGCTCAGGGGAGACCAGAAGCCACTTCCGGTGCTATTTGTGCCACTGGTCCAGGTTTAGCAGTGTGTGATACATTCAGGGCTCACTTTGAAGTGCTCAGGAAATCACTAGGGATTGAACCCTCGGGTTTTATACCTCCAATTCCCTGATTCTGGGTGTATTATTCAACCATGAGTAAATGTTACTTTTGTTTTGTTTTGTTTTTGGACCATGCCAAGTGGTGCTCAGGGGTTAATCCTGGCTCTGTGCTCTAAAATTTTTCCTGATAGGCTCAGGGACTATAGGAATGTAAGGATTGAACCCAGATCGGCTGCGTGCAAGGCAAGCGCTCTTCTGGCTGTGCTATCACTCTGGCCCCAAGTGACTTATTTTTACAAAAAAAAAATTACATATATAAAATTCTAAGGCCTCCCCCAACCCCAATAGTACCACTTATTAGGAATAAGCAAGTCGCTTTTCTAAAACACCTTCAGAAGACCAAGCTGCAGAGTAAGAGGTCAGTCTCGGGGGGGGGGGGGGGGGAACAGCATTGCACATGACTGACTGGGTTCAATCCCCAGCATCTATTTTATGGTCCCCTGAGCACTGCAGGAGTAACTTCTGAGTGAAGAGCCAGGAGTCAGCCCTGAATAACACCAAGAGTGGCCCAACCACAAAGGAAAATTATGCTCTTTATTTCCTCCAAGGAAGATTCATTTCAATAATCCCAAAATCTATGTCATTGTTAATAAGTAGGATGAATTCTTGGTTTTGCTTTTGCTTTTTTTTCCTGTTTTTGTTTTTGGGTCACACTAGGCAGTGCTCGGGGGTTACTCCTGGCTCTACACTCAGAAATTGCTCCTGACAGGCACGGGGGACCATATATATATGAAATGTCAGGATTTAAATCACCATCCATCCTGGTTTGGCCGTATTCAAGGCAAACGCCTCACTGCTGTGCTATCTCTCTGGCCCCAAACAAATTCTTTTAACTTTGTGTTTTATTTATTTATTTTTGGGTTTTGGGTTTTGGGTTTGGGGATACACCCAGCGGCGCTCAGGGGTTACTCCTGGCTCTGCACTCAGAAATTGCTCCTGGCAGGCTCAGGGGACCATATGGGATGCCAGGATTCGAACCAGGGTCTGCCTGAGTTAGCTGCATATAAGGCAAGTACCTTACCCACTGTGCTATTGCTCCATCCCAAGGCAGGAAAACTTCTCAGTCAGATACTAATGCTTTTTTTAACTTTTTCTTCTTTGGAGAGGAGGCAGTGTTTATACCTGACAGTGCTTGGGGGTTACTTCCTGGATCTGCACTCAGAAATTACTTCTGGTAGGCCCAGGGGACCTATATATGGGATGCCGGGGATCGAACCCAGATCAGCTTCGTGCAAAGCAAACTTCCTCCCTACTGTACTATCGCTCCAGGCACCTCAAATGATTAAATTTTGCTGCCTCCGTTATGAAAAGGACATGTTCTAATATACCATATTTTCTCTAGGGAAAACAAAAATATCTGACCGGCACCAGAAGCCTCCTTAATACTGAGGCTGGCACAACAACTTGTGTTAATGAAGCTACCTGCAAGTGTGAGCCACCAGTGGGACGCACCCACATCAACGCATCACCTTCTAGGACTTCAAGTCTGTTGAACTGTCCTCAGCATCACTGGGGAAGGGCAGGGCAGGGAGACATCAGCCACTAAGACAAGAGGTGCTTCTGCTGCATTTCCTGCCTGCCTTTCAGGGAGATAAGCCTGAAACAGCAGAAAAGGGGCAACTTGAAATGTCCAGGACACCATGATTACTCTACACCCACTCACCTGGGTTTTCAGCAACTCCACACATTTCCGTAATTTTCCAAACACATTCGAGCCTGTGTACTTCTCAGGACCGAAGCTGTACTGTTGGATCCAATTGCAGCCTTGTGAAAAGAGCAGCTTTTCAGGAAGCTTGAAAAGGAAGTGATGCCGACTTGGATTAGTTTTTCAACTTTTGTCTATTTTTTGTTTTATTTGCGAGCCACTGCTGGTAGTGTTCAGAGCTTATTCCTGGCTCTATACTCAGGGATCACTCCTGCTGGTAGTTGGGTGCTAAGTATTGAACCCATGATGGTGGTGTGCAAGGCAAATGTCCTACCCACTGTACTTCAGCTCTGGTCCCAGTTTCTCAACATTTATTACATCAGCTTAGAGGTCATCGTAAAAATCTCATTTCATTTAGCAATCTTCATTTAACAGCAGCAGTAACAAATAAAAAGTAATACTAATTGAGTTAAAAGTATATATAAATATGTAATAGCGATTAAATGAAAACATATATATATATATATATATATTGGGGCCAGAGCAGTGGCACAAGCGGTAGGGTATTTGCCTTGCATGTGCTAACCTAGGACAGACCTTGGCTTGATCCCTCTATGTCCCATATGCTCCCCCAAGCCAGGAGCGATTTCTGAGCGCATAGCCTGGAGTAATCCCTGAGCATCACTGGGTATGGCCCAAAAAAACAAAACAAACAAACAAAAATATATATTTATTTGGTTTGAGGCACACCTGTCAGTGCTCAGGGATACTCCTGGCTCTGTGCTCAGAAGTCATTCCTGCTGGTATTCGTGATCTATATGCAGTGCTAGGAATGACATTTAAATTTGCATATAATTTGGATACAATTTGCATACAAATGAGCTTGGTTGTATGCAAAGTAAACACCTCCTCCCCAAAATTATTTCTCTAGTGTATGGGTCATTTTTTTTCCTCTTTTTTTTGGGGGGGGGGGGGAATCATACCCAACAGCACTCAGGAGTTACTCCTGGTTCTGCACTCAGAAATCTCTCCTGGCAGGCTTGGGGGACAATATAGAATGCTAGGGATCAAACCCAGGTCCATCCTGGATTGGCCATGTGCAAGGCAAATGCCCTACCACTGTGCTATCGCTCTAGCCCCTTTTCTTTCATTTTTTTTTTAATTTTTGGACCACATCCATTGGCACTCAGGGTTACTCCTGGCTCTGTGCTCAGAAATTACTCCTACAGGGGCTGAAGCAATAGCGCAGTAGTAGGGTATTTTTTGCCTTGCATGCAGCTAACCCAGGACGGGCCTGGGATGGATCCCCAGCATCCCATATGGTCCCCCAAGCCAGGAGTAATTTCTGAGTGCAGAGCCAGGAGTTTAGCATCACTGGGTGTGGCTCAAAAACAGCAACAACAAAAACTTACTCTTGGCAGGATCAGGGGACCATATGGGATGCTGGGGATCAAATCTAGGACAGCTATGTGCAAGGCAAACTCCCTACCCACTGTGCTATCACTCCAACCTCAAGGATAGTACTCTTAATTCCTCAGTTTTACCACTGAGGAAAGCTTTATGTTTGAACTCTATGGAAACAATCTTGCAAGGTGAAACAACTCATTTTTGGGAGGAAATTGGGGAACCATATCCAGAAGTGCTCTACACTCAGGAATTACTCCTGACAGTGCTCAGGGAACCATATGGGATGTTAGGGATCAAACCCAAGTTGGCTTCATGCAAGGCAAATGCCCTATCCACCACTGTATTATCCATCCCAGCATGCCAGAAATTATTTGTAATCAAGAGTATACACACACACACACACACACACACACACACACACACACACACACATATTCAGGCAGTGCCTGGGTTTTAGATGACCTGCTTTGAACTTTAAACCTAGCTTGGACATGCCGCTGAGCAATTTTGTACTCAACATAGAGAATTTAACCTCTGTTACACCAAATATTCCACTGTAAATCAAAGACTACAATATGTTTTACAGAACTCTTTTAGGTATGGGATATGCTCGTCTAATCTCCTGGAAGTAACACCCCTGCCTTAACTAGGGGTTAACTAGATTTGCCAGAGGAAATAATAACTAATGAAAACAACTCTGAATAAACAAAACATTACGGAAATTGAACATGTGTCACTACACTTATCTGGTACCTTCTGTTCTCTGCTTTTCTATCTTTAAACGCACCACCTAAATGAGACCTACTATATTAAAAATAAATAATCAGGAGCAGGAGTGACAGGAAAGCAGGCAGGCATTGGCATGGCACTCCATATGGTCCACAAAGCCTCCAAGGAGTGACCCGAGGACAGAGCCAGGAGTAAGCCCTGAGCAGTGCAAGGTCTAGCCTCCAAAGTAAAACTAACTAAAACAAATAAAAAAATCATGTTCTTCATCAAAAATATACTAATTTTTAATATGCTATTTAAAAAGTAAAAACTAGACAAGGTACAGACAGAGAGAAATAGCTGCAAATCCTATCAACAAGTGATAAAGTGATAAAATTTGAGCAAAAATATGGGAAAGTCCTCAAAACTTAATCACTAATTCATAACACAAACAATTCCATTTTGAAAAAAATGAGCAAAACATTTTTACACTTTGGGATTTCAGTAGGATGGTTAATAAATCCATGAACAATAAGTCCAACAGCAGGGATTCCTTAGGTTAGGCAAACACAATACCAACAGACAAACACTCAAACCAAGGCTGATGACTGCAAGAATAAGGGATCTGGAACAATTTTAGGGTCCTGGTGTTGGGGAAAAAACTGGCTGAACCTTTGGGAAACAGTGTGGCAAGTTCTTACAAGATCCCACAGACACCTGACATTGAAACCTCACTTCCAGGAGTTAACCAAAAGGAAGAGTACTGTGGATCCCTCAAACTCCTCCTTAGGGGTCATTTATTCACCATTTCATTCACCACAGACAAAAGGCAAAATGAAAGAAAAGAAACCAAGGCGCTTGATCTCAGGTTCAGGAACTCATAAGAAGAGAAGTTTTAAATCCACAGCATGCTTAGGAGTCGGAAAAGGGCCCAATTCACAGAACCAACTGTGAACAAATTGTTTCCAATTCTAGAAAGTAGGAGAAGAGCTTTAGTTGCTTGGATATACCAGCATTTCTTAATCATAGCCAAATGGTTCTCTGGACCTCCCAGGATATTCTATTGGGACCAGCTGTTAGAATCAAGGCACATGGGAAGGCTGAAAGGGTGGCCAGAGTCAAGAAAAGTCACCAACTTAGGGTTCTTTGTTATTTGGGGGACACATCCAGTGATGCACAGGGCTTACTCCTGGCTCTACACTCAGAGATCACTTCCTGCAGGCTCAGAGGACCATATGGGATGCTGGGATTGGAACTCAGGAAGGCAATCATCTCAACCCCAGTCCTGCCTCTCTGGCCCCAGAGAAGGTGGAGAAAGGCCTGGTTGCCGCTATATGCATTTGCCAAGGCTCCTGTTCAGGCAGAGGAGATGGGAAAAACTGAACGGGTCATGGAGTTCATAAGGAAAGCAGCGTTACAAGCCCCTGCACAGAACTGAGGTTGGTGTCTTCTTCCTGGGATGAGGGTGCTGCATGTAGAAATGGGGGCTCAAGGACCCCTCCGGCTCACCCTGCTGCCCTTTATGCCTGGGCACCCAGAAAATACCCAGAGCATTGGGCAGGGATGCACCCCTCATCCACAGGTGCTCCCTGGCTCGGGGACCCCAATTCTTACCTTAACGATGTCCTTTTCCTTCATCCACGATGGGAAAGGGAGGCCCTGGCTGAGAACCTGGAACAGCACGGATCTCAGTGCTGCATAGTGGTCACTCTTGACCTGCCGAATGCATTTGACATGGTGCCTCCAAAATAGCTCTTCATATGCCTTTAGGAGGGGGGTGACCAGAAGAAGAAAGCAGGGAAGGGGTGTTACTTCTGATGGGACCCACAAACAGGAACAATGAGATACCCACCAATGTTGGAGTAACCGGTTCTTACACTATTCAGGATAATTCTCCTTTGCTGCTGCTTGTCCCGCTTTGCACTCTACCCCAATCTATTCTTTACACACAGGGTTGGTCCTGCTCTTCCCAATAAAGACCCCGAGAGGGTCAGAGAGACTTCTTCCTCTTTTGGCCCACAGCTAGCCTGTCTGCCTGCCAGTACCCTTGGCCTGCTGGCAGAGAGCTTGTGGTGAAAGCTCCTGAACTTGTTTTAGCCCCCTAACCTTTTGTGGATTATTTGCTGCGTCGATGTCGCTTCCAAACCCGAACTGCCCAATCCCTGGAGACTGGGGCATGAGACTTCCACTACAAATGGAGGTGCCTGAACACAACGAGGCCACAATGAAAAATCTGGGGGTCAGAAGAATGCACAGCAGGGAGGGCTCTTGCCTTATAGGCGGCTGACCTAGGTTCAATCCCTGGCACTACCTAGGTTCCCCTGGATGCTGCCAGGAGTATACCCAAGTGCAGAGCCAGGAGTAAGGAAGCCCTGAGCACTGTTAGTTATGGCCCCCAAATATTCTATACTTTCATATTAGGGGGTTCCCCCCAAGAGATGCTAAAGAGACCTGAGAGTCCTTCCTGGGGATATTCAGCCAATCAGGCATGAAAGCTCAGCTTCTGCATTAATGGCTGTGGTGTTACTTGGGTCCTAGGAGTTGGGAACACCAGGGTGGCAAGCAGAAGTGCTGGGGGGGGGGTTACCAGGATGGCTGCCAACACTTCAGGTCACTGAGTGACCCTGAGTCCAGAGCACGCCGGGCTCAGTCCAGCCCACCACCTTTGTTCTCCTGAGACTAGGCCAAAAAGCATTTGATTCTTTTCTTTTTTTTTATGAGTGACAAGGTGAGACAGCACTGCTAGGAATATTTATAATTGGGTCAGGACTGGAGCTAGTGGGACAGCACACGTGGACCATGTATGTAACCCTGGGGCTTGGTCCCCAACATTTTATATATACATGCACATTCCTAGTAACACATACCACATACCAAACACATACATTCCCTGTAATATATACACACACCAACACACCACATACTAAACACACACATTCCCTGCAACACACAACCCCCATACACATATTTCCTATAACATACAGATACACCACAAACATACAGACACACATACACACACACATCTTCAGAAACACACATACCTCCATCTACATTCCCAGCAACACACTGCTCAACACACCACCCTGAATGCTTTACACACACACACACACACACACACACACACACACACACACACACACACACACACACACACAGAAGCATGCACCTTCCTCATCAGCATGGCCTGGGGCGTGTCTCTTTTCCATTCTCTGCTGCAGTAACTGAGCAAATCCACTTCCGCCTCCACGCTCAGGTTCCCTGGACCAATCAGAAAGCAAAGTGGCATCAGATTTCTTTCTACTGGGCCAATTGGAAAGCAAAGGGGCATCAAGTTTTTCTCTACTAGGCCACTGAGAAATCAAAGGGTTCCCTTCCCACTGGGCCAAACAGGAAGCAGAGGGGCATCAAGTTTCCCTTCCCGCTGCCTGCCCTTCCTGCCCCTACCCAGTCAGGAAACATTTGCATGGAGATATTTACTTTTGAATTTTCTCTGCAGGTAGCCAATCCACCTGGAAGAGAAAGGGATTGGTGTTAAAAATTCTACTTTGAATATCAAGGCTATTGGAAATACTGAAATTTAATCCTTTTTTCATGTTTTTGGTGATATGGGATGAAATCCAAGACCTCTGCCAAGCCAACCAGGCCCCCAAGCCAGCTTCCTTCAGGCCACTTCAACAGACACACCTAAGGTCCAATCCAGTACCCACCATTTCAGCTGGTGCCCGAAATACAGCTGCAGTCTCCTCAAGTAGCAGAGAGAGGCCACCAGGAAGGAGGTCACCAGGCCCACAGGCCCTGTGGCTGTTCTCCAGGCAGTGTCCAAGGCTTGCCTGGCAACCAGAATCCAGGAGTGAATTGGGCCGCTGCCTGCAAACGTTAGTGATAAAGAAGCTTAACATGACTGCATGAGTCCTCGGTCTATTTGGGGAGAATCACTGGCATCTATACTAAGGAATCAATCCTGGCAGGCTTGGGGGATCGTCAGGAGCCCCAGGAATCAAGTCTGGATCAGCCACATGCAAGGCAAACATCTTACCTGCTGTGCTATCTCTTCAGCCAACACAAAGATTTTCAAAGCCTTTCTACATATATGGAATTGTGAGTCCATATGTACATGGACACTACTGGCAAGGGCAAGTGTAACAGCCAACAACATGCCTGAATGGGTCCCTCGCTCTTGAACCCAAATTCTCAGCCCCCTGTGGCTCCCTATTTAGATCATTCTAGCTTTACAGCATAGCTTCACGTTAGGTAATGGCATGCCTTCCCATTTCTGATTTCTCACTTGGCTCTGTGGAGTGTTTCATGGTTCCATATAAACTTGACTGTTGGGTAGGAGAGGCAGTATAGGAGGAGATACTTGCTTTGGAAGTGGCCAATCTGGATTCAATCCCCAGCATCCCATATGGTCCCCCAAGCACTGCCAAGTGTGATTTTTGAGCTCAGAGCCAGGAGGAAGTCCTGAGCACGCCAGGTGTAGCACCAAAACAAAACCAACCAACTATCTTGTTTTTGGGTGTGTGGGGGGCATACCTGGCGGTGCTCAGGAATGACTCCTGGCTCTGGGCTCAGAAATCACTCCTGGCAGGCTTGGGGAACCATATGGGATGCTGAAGATTGAACCCCAGTTGGCTGCGTGCAAGGCAAACACCCTCCTTGCAGTGCTATTCCAGCACCCAACAACTTTCTTAGGGACTTAGAAGAATGTCCTTGAAGAATGTCATCAGATGTGGACTGGGCTCTGCTGCCTCTAAAGAGGCATTTCGGTTGGATGATGTTTTTGAGACCACTGATTCTTCTAAGCCAAGAATATGAGTATCCCCCACCACTCTCCCCCTCAATGCATTGGCTCTTATGAAAAGAGAAGGAAGTCTGGGAACTGGCTCACAGGACCAAGACCGAAGCAATGCTGCATGCACAGGACCCAGATTCTATCCCTCTACACAGGGCCTCCTGGAACTGCTACCTCTCTTCCAGTGAGCCCAGAACCACTGAGGCAGAAAAAAAGACCTGAGAGAGGGGCGTGGTTCACCCAGCATCACATCCACAGCTCTGAAGCCCCGAAATCAACATCCCCCATCCCCCATCAGAGGCCTTGGAGACGAGAGTGATGGCCCACATCACTTGGTTTACTGCCCGTTCTCAGAATGAGGATTACTCAGCGCCTCTCTGGAAATCTACACTCTTCAAGCAAACAGGATGTGGCCCCTGATTGTACCTGAGGGAACATGACCTCCTGAGATTGCTCCAGTATCTCCCCAACCCAGGGTATCCCCCACATTGGGAGACACTAACCTGCCCAGAGGCCTGTGAGAAGGCTCCAGCCCCCAAGACTCAAGAGTGAGAAGAGTCAGAGATAGGTAGGGGCTGGAGCGATAGCACAGCAGGGAGAACATTTGCCTTACACACAGCCAACACAGGTTCAATCCCTGGCATCCCATATGGTCCTCAGAGCCTGTCAGGAGTGATTCCTGAGTGCAGGCCCAGGAGCAAAGCCACCAGGTGTGTCCACCCCCCCCCCCTCAGAAAGGAAATGACTGGTAATTATGAGAGATAGGACAAGGATTAAGGTGCTTGTTTTGCACGCAGCTGACCCTGGGATGGTCCCAGCACTGCTTAACACCAGGAGGAATCCCTGAAAACAGCCAGGCGTGAGCCCTGAGCACAGTTGAGTGTGGCCTATACCCCCATCTCCCACAACCCCAAAAGTCAAGTTTCTTTGACAGTGCCAGGAATGAGTTTATGTACGAAGCAATGTTCCATGTGTTGCTGTTACACAGCAAAGTGGATACCGGTGGGTTGTCTCAGGGGCCTCCAGAGCTGAGCCCCCTCCTCTTTCAAGGCTTACAGGGCTCAGGACTCCCTGAATGATGTTCCCAGAACCCCAACCTCCTACACACACACATACACTTGACAATCCTCTCCGCAATCCTCCCACCAGGCCTCCAGATGTAACCACAGACAGAAACCACCCAAACAGAAAGCCACTATTTTGCATGTTTGCTGAAATTCTACTCAGAAATTTGTTCCACTCCCCGAAATTCTGCCAGAGTTGAAAGAATGCAAACATTCAAACAGGAAACCTGAAAAAGAAAGGAGAGAAAGAAAAAAAAAAAAAAAAACACTTGAAAACAAAACTAAAAGATACTGCAATACCGGAAACCATGTGGCTATGCTGATGGGGACTGGGGGCCCCACGGTAGCTCAGCCCTGACCCAACCGTCTCCGAAGAAAACTCCGGGGATCCCCGGGGTGAGCCAGCTGGTCCCTGGTGCCCTCTGCTCGAGCTGGCAGGGCTGCACCAGGGAAACGCTGGACCCAAAACCATATGGTCCCTAGAAGTGCTGGGTGAGGCCAGGGCACCTCATACCTCAAGGCCTGAGAAGAGGCTAAGTTGGGGTCCTCATGGTGATCTGCAGGTCCAGATGACTGAAAACTGCAAGAGGAACCCCCAGGTCTCCTGGGCACTGCTGGGGAGAACCTCCCTCCACTCAAGATCCTAAGAACTCAGGGCTGGACACTCCACATGAGGTTCAGGCTGAAGCCAGGAGGGACCAGCCTGACAGGGGCATGGGAGCTTCTTGTCCTTTGGGGGACACTGTTCCTGAGTATGCACCACCTCAGGGGCCAGGAAACATTAGCACCATGCCCCCTACGTGACCAGCCCCCAAGCCTGACCCCCACCTAGCATGACTGGGTAACTGGGTCTCCCACAGTGAGGAACCCTCATAGCTGGGGACAGGGTTAGTTCTGGAACATAAAACTCTCATTGGTCCCTGTGGGTGTCCCAGCTGGGCCGCTGGGCATAGCGGACAATGTGGAACTCACAGAGACCACAAGGAGGGACGGGTCTAAGAATGGGGGAGGGTCCGCACACACCCACGGGTGCCAGGCATGACTACTTGTATGTGTCTGCAACACAAGAGAGACCCGGAAGGATCTATCACCCATTCTCAGGAGTGTTGGGCAGGGTGGGAGTAAATTCTGTCCCACCCCACTGGTTCTCCACTCTGTGAAGTCCTGAAACCCATAGCAGCCCGATCCAGTCACAGGGAAGGGCAGCCCCAAGCAAGGGTTGTTATCTGGAAAGTTGTGAGCTAAGAGAGAGACTGGGCAGGGCCCAACCTGCTGCTTCCTGCAGACATAGGACCGGGCATGCCGGTGTCGGCACAGGGGGCTGAGAGGCCTGAGAGCCAGACACTCAGAGTCTGACACCGCCAGGGGTGTGCATATGGGTGCGTGCCTACGTCCAGGCTTGTACTGGGGTAGTGAATCCGGGCATTTGTCAGCGAGATGGCCATCCCAGCTGACCACTGTTTGCATTTGCGTGCATGAGAAGTTTCATTTTGGAGTTTGTTTTGAGGCAATACTGGTAGTGCTGGGGTTACTTCCAGCTAAGTCTTTGGAGAGGGTTCTCAGCTCCGATTCCCTGCAGTGCCAGGGATAGGGCTGGGCCTCGGCACGAAAGTTCATACTCCATCTCACTTGCCCTTTCCTTGTTGTAGAAGAGGGGATGGGGGATGTGTGGTAGCTTGTGCTCAGGAGATCAACTCCAGGACCTGGAGTTTTCAAAGCACAGTCCCCTCTGCTTGCACCATCTCCAGCAAAGGCCAATTTCGCTTCCAAATTGGAGTTGGATGAGGAGGTTTAAAATGTACCAGAAGGGGCCAGGTCAATAACACAGTGGTAAGGCACTGCCTTGCATGCAGCCAATCCAGAATGGACCCAGGTTCAATCACAGGCATCCCATACAGTCCCTAAGTCTGCCAGGAGTGATTTCTGAGCACAGAACCAGGAGTAACCCAAGTGCTGCCAGGTGTGGCCCAAACAAAAACAAACAAATGCACCAGAAGCACCAGGACAACATGTAGGGCACTTGCCCTGCATGAAGCAACGTAGATTCAATCTCTGGCATCCGCTATAATTTCCCAAACATCAGGAGTGGTCCCTGAGTGCAGAACCAGGAGTAAGCCTGAAGCACTTCCAGGTATGATGCCCCTCCCCCCAAAACCACATACAGATGAGTGAGATGACGTAATCATGGTGCTTAAATAAATATATTAATTATAAAAGAAAACCACCACCTAAATAAATACAATCAAATGCTCTCAGTGTAACAGTAAGTGGCTTCAGTGGTTGGATCCTTCCCGGAAGAGCTGAGTGTAGCACCAGGCCTGCTAGTGAGGAAGGACCCAGACTGAAATAAATACACTACAGGTTTCCCATTGCTAAAATTATAAAAACTTGGTCTAACTGAGAAATTGTAAGTTTTAGTTATATCTCATCCCTGATAAGAATTTGGTAGTATGTCAGTGGAGTAATTTTAAGGAAAGGGAATTTCTCTTTTTTTTTCTTTTGTTTTTTTCAGGCCACACCCGTTTGATGCTCAGGAGTTACTCCTGTCTAAGTGCTCAGAAATTGCCCCTGGCTTGGTGGGACCATATGGGATTGAACCGCAGTTGCGATCTTTCCTTGGCTAGCACTTACAAGGCAGACACCTTACCTCTAGCGCCACCTCACCGGCCCCGGAATTTCTCTTTTAAAAAGAAAACTTAACCTGTTTTATGTGTCTCCTTGCTCCTTCTAAATAGGTATTGAGTGTTGGAGTGTGAGATGTTTCTCTGAAGGTACAAAGGAACATGTAAACTTTTTTTTTTTTTTTTTGGTTTTTGGGTCACACCCGGCGGTGCTCAGGGGTTACTCCTGGCTGGCTGCTCAGAAATAGCTCCTGGCAGGCACGGGGGACCATATGGGACACCGGGATTCGAACCAACCACCTTTGGTCCTGGATCGGTTGCTTGCAAGGCAAACGCCGCTGTGCTATCTCTCCGGGCCCAAACATGTAAACTTTTTAACTGTCCCATTCCCCCCTTCATTTTGTCTGGATTCCTGTTACATAGGCAGTTTCTCAATACATAGGCTGTGTAATCTGGTCACTAAGGCGCAAGGTTTTACAAATCCATGTATAGGATCTCTGTTAAATACATTCTGCATTCTTCGACTTAGTGACTAAATTGAGGATGGTTTTTTAGTAGGGGGTCATTCTATGCTTTTGGCATAATGGTTTTGAAAGCTTTGGTACAGAATAGTAGAATGGAAGCAACTTAAAGACTAAAGTTTGATTTTGTCGAGATCTTACAACTCAGTAATAGAGTGGCATCTAAAACTGAAATTATAGAAACTTCAAATTATTTTTGTAGGAAAAACAGAAAATGTAAAAAAGAAAAAAGATACACTCCAGGCTTCCACCATCTGTCAATCACTTAGCCTCCATGACTACCCTCAAAAAAACCCCAAAGGCAGAGTCCAAGAGAGACCATGGAGAGTTGAGACAACTATAACACAATGGGATACACCAGAGGATGGTTAAGAACAAGAGCAGGTGACCTCCCACCATTGCCTCTGAAATTTTGAATTTGAGTTTGGAACCCAGATCTGAGCATAATTACTCCTAGTTTAGGGGTTACTCTTGGCAGTGCTATAGGGATCTCTCTCTCTCTCTCTCTCTCTTCTCTCTCTCTCTCTCTCTCTCTCTATCTCTCTCTCTCTCTCTCTCTCTCTCTCAGCCTCCCCACTAACTAACTGCCACCCAGACCTTATGGGCCTCTCAGGTACAAACTCACCCCTCTTGTGGGAACCCATTTTCTCTCTGCAGCCTTGCTTTATGGGTCCAAATCTAGCATGATTCTGTGAGCATGGTTTTAAGTCTCCCCACCCCAACCCCCTGGGCCCATCACCAGGCCAACTGGTGACGTCATCCCACAGCTTGGAGCCTCTGTTGGCATCTGGTCCCAGCTGGGCCTAACTCGAATGCTGGGACCCTGGCCAGGGGAACTAGTCAGCAGAGCAAGCATGGGAATCCGAGCTCCACCAGGTTGGGGAAGCCGAGACAGGCCAGGGTTTTAGATGCTTCTGGAATAGCCGAGAAAGCTGGGAAGTTCTGCACCATCAAGGCAGGTGTGGTCAGATATGTGACGGTGACCAATGCCATTGCCATATCAGGTTTCGACCCCATGACAGGTTCCTCTGCCAAGTGATGACTCTTCACAGCATCACAGGATGTCGTCCGAGGCCGGGTTTACACCAGGACCTCGAAGAACTCTGCCTCTATCTACACTACAGGTCGACTAGTTGTGATTCAGTCTAACAGTCCCTCTGAGGGTGGTCTATGGGGGCTGTTCCAGGCTGGCTTTTCATTGGAGAGGCAGAAACAGCCAGAGGTTTTAGGGGGGCCTGAAACTAGCACCTAGCAACTCTGACACAGGGCAGGGCCAGGCATCCAGTGCTAGTGTGTTTTGGGGTTAGATTCTGCTCAGTTAAGAAATAGCTTCTGCGGGAGTGAGAGCTCCTCAGGTAGGGCATTTGCCTTGCATGCTGCACGTGGCCAGCCTGGGTTCGATCCCTGGCATCCTTTATGGTCCCCTGAGCCTGCCAGTAGCAATTTCTGAGCACAGAAGCAGGAGTAGCCCCCCTGAGCACTGCCGACTGTGTCCTATAAACAAAACAAAACAAAACAAATCCTCGGACAATTCTTTTGGGGCCAGAGGGATAGCACAGTGGTAGGGACTTGCCTTGCATGCTGCCAACTGGGGACGGACCTGGGTTTGATCTTCAGCATCCCATATGGTCCCTGGAACCTTCCAGGAAAGATTCTGAGTGAAGAGATAGAGTAACCCCTGATCGCTGCTCGGCGTGACCCCAAATCCCCAAAGCAAAAAAAGAAAGAAATAGCTTCACAGACTCCACAGCACTGAGAGCATGAGATCCAAGCTGCAACTAACCGTGGAACTTGGATACATCTGCCAAGGGAACAGGTTAAGAGGTTGATGGGGGCCTGGAAAGATAGTATGGAGGTAAGGTGTTTGCCTTTCATGCAGAAGGTCAGTGGTTCAAATCCCAGCATCCCATATGGTCCCCTGAGCCTCCCAGGAGCGATTTCTGAGCATAGAGCCAGGAGTAACCTTTGAGCGCCACCAGGTGTGACCCAAAAAAACAAAACAAAAAAAAAGGTTGATGGTTGGGGGGAGATGACGGACTAGACATGGCAGTGGAACTGGTGTTGAAATATTATAGGCAGGGCCCAGAGAGATAGCACAGCAGCGTTTGCTGTGCAAGCAGCCGAACCAGGACCTAAGGTGGTTGGTTCGAATCCCGAAGTCCCATATGGTCCCCCGTGCCTGCCAGGAGCTATTTCTGAGCAGACAGCCAGGAGTAACCCCTGAGCAATGCCGGGTGTGCCCCCCCCCAAAAAAGAAATATTATAGGCATAAAACTCAACTAGCAATAACTTTGTATACCATGGTTCTGTAATAAAATAAAAATTAAAACAAAACAAAACAGCTTTCTAGGACCGGAGTGATAGTACAGTGGGAAGGGCAATTACCTTGCACACGGTAAATGTGGGTTCCATCCTTGGTACCCAATATGGTTACCCGAACCAGCCAGGACTGATTCTTTTTTGTTTTGTTTTGTTTTTGGGTCACACCCAGAGGTGCTCAGGGGTTACTCCTGGCAGAGCTCAGAAGTTTCTCCTTACAGGCTCCAGGACCATATGGGATGCTGAGGATCAAACCTAGGTCCATTCTGGATTGGCTGCATGCAAGACAAACACCCTGCTGCTGTGCTATTGCTCCAGCCCTCAGGAGTGATTCTTGAGCACAGAGCCAGGTATAAGCCTTGCCTCCACCTCACTCTACCCCACCCAAAAAGTAAAAGAAACAACTTCCTATTAGGGACATTGGTGAAGGGATTAGATACTGCTGATAAGTCTGTGTTGGAACATTGTAGGCCTGAAACGCAGCCATGAATAACTTTGTAATTCATGGTGACTCAATTAATAATACATAAATGAAAAAGCCCTAGAAAAGAAAAGAAAGAAAAGGCAGCTTTTTAAGAACATCTGAGGGCCTTTGAGGCAAAAGACTGGCCCTGGGCTTGTTTGGGGTGCCAGTTCTTGTTGAGAGCTAGATCGGGGAACCCACACTGCTAAAAATGAGGGTCTCAGAGCACCATAACCACAGTTAGAAAATGTATGGTGAAGAGTCAGGTTAGGGGTGGGGGCATGGGGAGCACTGGGGTTACCAGAGGACAGTACTTCACCTAAAACTAATGTAAACAAGTTGTAGACCATGGCCTCTGTTTTTGTTTGTTTGGTTGGTTGGTTTGGGGTTTTAGGCCACACCCTGTGGTACTTAGGGGTTACTGTCAAATCTGAGCTCAGAAATCACTCCTGGCAGGCTCAGAGAGCAATATGGGATGATAGGGATATGGTCAGCCATGTGCTAGGCAAATGTCCTCTTCTTTGTACTATGGCTCCGGTCCTTGCTTTATTTTTTAGGTGCTCAAGGCTGACTTCTGATTCTGTAATCAGGACTCACTCCTGGCAGTACTTGGGGGACCAAAAGGAATGCCAGAGATTGAACCCAGGTTAGCCACATGCAAGGCAAGTGCCCTCCCTGCTGTATTATAGCTCTGGTTCCTGTGTTTTGGGAAAATTGTTTAAATTAAAAAAAAATTTTAAAAAATCTCCCTATGCCCAGGGCCAAGAGATAGCACAGGGGAGAGGAGCTGGGAAATTCTGCCCTGGGCCTGCCCGTTATCTCAAATATGTCCTCAGCTGGCACAAGTGCCAACTCATATTCTGAACCACCAAGTGGAAAAAACTTGCCAGAGAGGAAAAATCTCACTTATCAAGTCACGGGCACCCGAGGATGGTCTGGGCTCTGCGCCTCCTTCCCCTGGCCAACTAACAGTTGTTTTTCTTTCCTCATTTTTTTGGTGGGGGGAGTGGGGAGGGACATCAACTGTGCTCAGGGTTTACTCCTGGTTCTGTGCTCAGGAATTATTCCAGGTAGTACTTGCAGGACCATAAAGATGCTGGGAATCAAACCTGGGTCAGTGTTATCATTGCATGCTATATGGCTGTGCTATCACTCAGGCCCCCTGGGACACCCAGAATCACTCTCTGGCTCTGCTTAAATGTCTAACTGCACTTCCCTAAGCAAAGCTGACTTGCTGATCCCCAATGTCAGGCTTCACCAAATCCCTGCTCCCTGCTTCCCCTGTACCCCACAGAGCCTCTCATCCAAGTCCACACAACCATGTTCTGATATGACCTGAAGGATCAGGACTGGGTCTGCTTTAATGGGGGGGGGGGTACACCCCAGCAGCACTCAGGAATTACTCCTGGCTCTGCACTCAGAAATCACTCCTGGCAGGCTGGGGGGGGGGGAACCATATGGGATGCTGGGGATCAAACCCGGGTTGACTATGTGTAAAGCAAACATCCTGCCCACTCCATCCCCCCACCCCCTGTTCTGCTTTCTCCTGCTCTCCTGCTTCCTAGACCCAGGTTCAGAAGTATTTGTTGCAATCGTGAAACTAATCGTGGGTGCTCAGGATCCAGCCCACAGGGGATTCCCAGCTTCCCTCTAATCTGTTCTTTCCTCTCCCACAGAGGGACAATCCTAATGATCACTTGGATACACCCTCGGAATAAAACCCAAGTTCCCATCTCCCTAGGAGCCAGCTCATGCCCTCTGGGTGACTCCTGGACACAAGAAAGAGAGAGGCACCCTTTAGATGGGATGGCTGGTTTCCTCCCTATGATGCAAGTAAGTGTAAGTTACTTACACTTAATGTCAGTGTAATGGCTGGTGCCCAACAGCCATCTTGGGCTAAGGAGGTAGCTGTCAACACGAATGGCGCCACACACAGTGGGCAGACAGAATGCACCAACAGTCCCAAATATTGTGGGGTCTGTCCCAGCTCTGGGAAGTGTCCTCTGAGCTTTTAACATGAAAGACACTTGAATCACGCATTTGGGGATGCTTTTGTTGTTCTTGGGCTCTGCTGAGCATAAGTGCTGGCCCCAGCCTGGTGTGGTGAGTTTTCTCTTCCCTAGTGACACCCACAGAGAGACAAAGTGGGAAGTGAGAAGGTGACAGAGACAGACGCAGTACCTAGCTGGCTGGCTCGAGGTATTGGGATGAGCAGACATGGGGTGGAGGGGGGTCAGGAACAGAAACTTCCTCTTCCCTTCCAGGTTGGGTGGGCTGAACACTGTCATGCTCCAAAGGCCTCATCAGGTGACAGGGAGTCTGAGTGATGACAGGAGATGGATCCTGTGGGACACCAGGTCCCAGGACACAGCTCACCTTCAACTCAGCTCATGACCTTAGTCAACACTAGCACAGCAGGGCCTGAGCAATAGCGCAGCGAGTAGGGCGCTTGCCTTGCACATGGCTGACCTGGGTTCAATCCTCAGCATCTCATAAGGTCTGCAGAGCCTGCCAAGAGCCTGACAGGAGCCTGCCAAGAGTGATTTTGGAATTCAGAACCAGGAGTAACCCTGAGATCCACCGGGTATAGCCCCCACAAAATAACAACTTTCCTGGGGCCAGAGCAAAGTGGTAGGGCATTTGCCTTGCACGTGGATGACCCAGAACGAACCCAGGTTTAATCCCCAGCATCCCATATAGTCTCCTGAGCCTACCAGGAGATTTCTGAGCATAGAGCTAGAAGTAACCCCTGCTCGCAGTCAGGTGTGACCCCAAACAAACAAAACAAACAAAAACCAACTTTCCATGGCCCAGCCCCATGTGCACACCTTGTGTTCAATTCCTAGCACCAGGTGTCCTGAACAAGCTGGAAATAGCCTGGGAACCCCCATATCAATCAGTGTAGCCCCCAAAATGCTCCCTAACCTGGAGGCCTTGAGCAGCACCATATCCTTAAGTGGCCCCTGGGTCACCAGATCACCGTGTTAGAGGCCCCCACCCCCAAAAATACTCGAAATAAATTAAAATCTACATGGCTGGGGATGGGGCGGAACAAGAAAAAAAATAACCCCCACCTGGCTGGAAAGACGCCCTGGAAAGATGGTGACCCAAACCAGCCATACCCCCTACCCTGCCCCAGAAGTCCTTGCTCAGTTCTGGGATGTGGCTCTAGCTGGTAACCAGAATGTGTCATTCTGATGAGAGACAGCAAGAACCCCGATAGCAGATGGAATGAGGGGTGAGGAGCAGCAGAGAACCCCACTGGGTTCTTCTGCACCCCATCTGAGTTTAAGACACATTCTGAAAACAAGACAAGCCTAAGGATGGCTCAGGGGTGGCAACACACCCCGTCTGCCCAAAGCCTCAAGTTGGGTGCTCAGGCCTGCTCACATACCAGTGGGGCATTGAACCCTTCATGGCCCTTTCAGTTTTTTGGAAGCTGCTACTGAGATGCTTGTAAAGCCCAAGAGTGGGACCCCAAGGAGCACCAGAAAGGTATGTGACTCCCAGCAGCCACATCTCAGGAACAAGAAGGGAAGAGAAGAAAACAGAGGCAAAAAGGAGCAGGGAAGATGTCTGCCGGCCAGCGCCCTTCTGCTAAGGCATTTGCGACTCCAGCATTTGTAAAAGATGAGAAGGGTCCTTCTTGGGAAGGGAAGCAGGGAAGGGCCCCACATCCAGGCTGACAGTTCCCTTGGCCCTTGGCCAGACCAGAGTTTCAAGGTTCCTTTTTCACTCATGGCACCAAACTGAGCTCTAATTCATTTTTTTTTTTTTGTTTTTTTTTGTTTTTGGGCCACACCCGGTGACGCTCAGGGGTTACTCCTGGCTATGTGCTCAGAAGTTGCACCTGGCTTGGGGGACCATATGGGACACCGGGGAATCGAACCGCAGTCTGTCCAAGGCTAGCGCCGGCAAGGCAGGCACCTTACCTTTAGCGCCACCGCCCGGCCCCTTTTTTTATGTTTTTTTTTTTTTCTTTTTTTCTTTTGTTTTAGTTGGTTTGTTTTGTGTCACACCCAGCAGTGCCCAGGGGTTACTCCTGGTTCTACGCTCAGAAATTGCTCCTGGAAGGCTCAGGAGACCTTATGGGATGCCAGGATTTGAACCACTGTCCTTCTGCATGCAAGGCAAACACATTACTGCCATGCTATCTCTAGGCTCCTCATTTTCTTTTAAAAATAAAAATAGTGGGGGCGGGGGCAGAGAGATAGCACAGCAGTAGGGAGTTTGCCTTACAAGCGGCCAACCTGGAACAGAGCCTGATTTGATTCCCGGAATCCTATATGGTCCCCCAGCCTGCTAGGAGCAATTTCTGAGTGCAGAGCCAGGAGTAACCCCTGAGTGTTGCTGGCCCATAAACCAAAATAATAATAATAATAATAATAACAATAATGGTATTTTTGGTTTGGGGGCCACACTCAGTGGCGCTTACACTCAGTAAGCCAGGGTTTACTCCTGGATCTGCATTCAGGGATCACTCCTGGCTTGGATTGGGGGACCAAATAAAATGCCAGGGATTAAATCTGGGTTGGCTACGTGCAAGGCACACTGTGCTATCGCTCCCCAGTTTGTTCCTTGAGTCCAGTTTGTATTCCAGTGGCAGGTGTTGCATAGCAAGGCACAGGGCAGTCCATGGGCCCCTCCCAGCCAGACAGTGGCAGTGGGGGTGACCCAACTGCAGCAGCTCCACTTCCCCTTTCCAATTGGCCATCCTGCTTCCTCCTCACTGTCATCCCCGTGCCCACCACTGGGTTCCAGGAAGCTGAGAGAAAGTGAAGTGGAGTCTTGTGGGAACAGATACCCACAAGACATAGGACGAGCCTCTAATTGTCCCTGGCTCTGCTGAGCTGGAAGGTCGGATTACTCACTTCTCCTGCACTGGGGAGTGGAACACCCCTCTGGTGGCAGGGATGGAAGAGAGATTACTCCAAGCACACAGTCAGCTTCTACCCCTTCATTCCTGAACCACTGTGACCTGCTCTGAGGTTCCTGTGTGAACGAAGATTGGGGTGTCTCTGATCAGAACCCTCATTCCTAAATGGCAGGAGTCCTGGCTTGGGCAAACCAGCACTCCCTCTGCCAGAAGACTAGCCCTAGCAGTCATCGAAGCAGAATGAGGCATATAGAAAGAGGTGACGGGGCACTCCAGATTCCCTGAATGTATCAACTCAAAGGCGCGGGGCACAACACAGTCAGCTGGTTAAAGCCTTGCTTTGGGGCTGGAATAATAGCATAGCGGGTAGGGTGTTTACCCAGGTTTGATCCTCGGCATCCCATATGGTCCCCCAAGCCTGCCAGGAGTGACTCCTGAGAGCAGAGCCAGGAATAACCCCTGAGCAGTACTTTTGTGGCCCAAAAACCAAAAAATAAAAAGTGTTGCTGGTTCCACCCCCAGCATCCTATATGGTCTCCAGATTCCACCAGGAAAAATTCCTGTACCAGGAATTTTCTGGAACCAGGAGTAACCCCTGAGCATCTCTGAGTGTACCCCCCCCCCAAAAAAAAACAAAAACAATGACTTGCTGATATATTCAATAATGTGTCCAGAACAGAACCTGACTTACTATTGGGGGGAGTGGAAGAAGGGGGACTTTGTTTATTAACTAGCTTTGGGGATGGGCCGAGAAGGAGAACATTTGTCTTGCATGTAGCCTGTCCGAGTTTGATCTCCAGCATCTCATATGGTCTCCCAAGCACTGCCAGGAATGACTCCTGAATAAAGAGCCAGGACTAACCCTTGAGTGCCACTGGGTGTGGCATACGTGCACACACACACACACACACACACACACACACACACACACACACACACACACACACACACACACGGTCAATCATGGGCTGGTGAGATGTACAACAGGTAACAACTGGCCTGGATTTGATCCTCACCATCCCATTTGGTCCCTGGAGCACCTCCAGGAATAATTCCTGAGGACAGAGCCAGGAGTCATCTCTGAGCACTGCTGGGGGTGGTTCCAAAACAACAACAACAAAAACCCCCAAAACTTGGGGAATATTTGCTTATTAGTCAGGAATCCCAGCAACTATATCAACTAAACACAGTCCCTCTCTCCTAGAAAAAAGCCTCAACATTTTTCCATCCTTTTCATTAAAAAATAAGGCCGCAGGCCCTTTCAAACACCAACTGTATGACAAAACAGAAAACTGGAGCTGGGTTTGACAAAAAGAAATATTTCCCTGTGGGTTTACTGTGACAGGACATCTCAATGTACTGCCCTGACTATGTTAACTCTTTGCAGACAAGCAACCTCTCTGAGGATTAACCCAGTAAGAGGAAAATATCCAGGGGCACAGACATGGGGACCCCGAGACTTCCTCTGTACCTTAGAACAGCAAGTGGGATACAGTGGCCATGAAAAGGACCCTTTAATAGCTGGGACAAGCACTTTGGCTCCATGAGACCTTCATCATCCTGGCTCTGGTCTCTGTATCAGCCCTGGGGATGGCGATGAGGGTCGAAAGTGATAGTCCAGAGAGACAGAAACCAGCTGACATGATGGGCTGAGAGACCTTTAGAGGTGCAACTGGGTTTCAGCTCGGGTTGCTCCAGAGATAGAAGTGGCGAAAATTGGGCTGGGAACCCGGAGCATCAGGGCAGTATTACTAAGGCTAGTCAGCTTTGCCCCGTGCGTGTCCACACTGGTGAGAGGAGAACTCTTTTTTTTGTTTATAATATCTTTATTTAAACATTTTGATTACAAACATGATTGTGGTTGGGTTTCAGTTATGTAAAGAGAGTTATGTAAAGAGCACCCCCCTTCACCAGTGCAACATTCCCATCACCAAAGTCCCAAATCTCCCTCCTCCCAACCCCATCCCCACCTGCACTCGAGACAGGCTTCTACTTCCCTCATTTATTCACATTGTTATGATAGTTCTCAATTCATTATTTCTCTCACTGTACTCATCACCACTCTTTTTGGTAAGTTTCATGTTGTGAGCTGGACCTTCCAGCCCTGAGAGGGGAACTCTTTATGGTGAGGGCAGCAGGGATGGCCCAGGGGAGCCTAGCACTGGGGCGAGCACCCACTCCTGCAGAGAGCATGGAAAGGCCCTGTACCCTTACCACCAGGCATCTCTAATTGAAATCACCAAGATGAATGCACTGGCCCAGAATGTGGCTGACCTTGTAGGATCACCAAGAGTGATCCCTGAGCAAAGAGCCAGAAGAAAACTCTGAGCACCGTAGGGCCTAGCTCCAAATTCCCCCTCAAATCATTTCCAACTTAGCCAGCACACGTGGTCGCTGCATGCCATTGGGCTCGATGAAACATCTCGGATTTGAACTGCTCTGTTGTGGGTCCAGAGTCTTAACCCCAGCATGTGTTTTCCTGGCCTCAAACTTTAATTTAAAAAAAGGAAAAATTTCTCTTTAGGTGATGGCCAGCAGGGAGGGATCCCAACTGGGAGAAGGAGAGAGCTCTGCTCCCCAGAACACATGACCCAGACGTCTGCTCAGACTTAGAGGGACCCAGATCTGGGCAAAGTCCAATTCTCAGGCCACTTTGGCCACCCACATTGAGGGAATGCTGTAGCCCATCCTCTCTACAGCCCACTTGTCACTGGCCAGCAGTCAGGTGAGCAAGTCAATTATTTAGTCTTTTTCCCATCCAGCATGGCACAACCATGCCCAGTGGGTATGGGATCACTGGGATAAGGGTCATAAGTGGCAGCAGAAATGTGTGCTTGGGACTAGAGCGATAGTACAGAAGGGAGGGTGCTTGCCTTGCACTTGGCTGACCTGGATTCAATCCCATATGGTCCCCCATATACTACCAGGAGTGATTCCTGAGCACAGAGTCAGGAGGAACCCAGAGCATCACTGGTGTGGCCCAAAAACAAAAAAGGGGTTGCTCCCTACAGCCACTAGGCCATACTTGGAAACTGGCTATGGGGACACAGCTGCAAAAGACAATAATTCATGTTCTGAGGAAGAGAGTTTGTCCCGTAAGGAACCTAGCTTACAGGTATGGTGACCACAACGACCCCACAAAACTCTATTATCAGGGCTGGAGCAATAGCACAGTGGGGAAGGTGTTTTCTTTGCACATTGCCAACCTAAGTTCAATTCCCAACATCCTATGTAGTTCCTCAAGCCTGCCAGGAGTAATTTCTGAGAGCAGAACCAGGAGCAATGCCTGAGCATCACCAGGTGTGGCCCCAAACCAAAATAAAAACAAAAAAAAAAACAAAAAACAAAAAAACTCAATTGTCTCCTCATGTAGAGGAAAAATGAGAGTAATAAGGCAGCTGAATGGGACAGAGAAATACCACCAGACTTAATGTGCTGGTCCCAAGTATGTCCCAAGTGACCCCTGAGCAAAGATCTAGGAGAAGTCTCCGAGTCTCTATACTGGGTGTGGCACCGAAACTACCCCATAAAAAGATAAATTAAAAACAAATTAAGAAATTAAGGGCTGGAGAGATGGCACAGTGGTAGGGTGTTTGCCTTGCATGAGGCTGACCTGGGAGAGACCCAGTTCGATTTCGGGCATACCATATGGTCCCCCCAGCCTACCAGGGGTGATTTCTGAGCACAGAGCCAGGAGTAACCCCTGAGCACTGCTGGGTGTGGTCCAATAACCAATCAATCAATAAATATAGTTTAAAAAAAACGAAAAAAAAGAAAACACAGACAGTTTGGCACGTACAATGGACCACACAGGGTTCTAGATCTTGGCCAGTGCAAGCTAAGACACTGGAGACCCTTCAAAAAGCTCAGCTGCAACTGCTACTTTCAAACTTTGCTTTGAGCTTAACTTCCCCCAAACCACCTAAATCTTGTCCAGAAAAGCAGAAAAAAACTGGAAAGGAAAAAAAAAAGGCATAGCTGGGAGTTGAGGACAGAGGACAGTGGGCAGGGTACTTGTCTTGCACTTGGCTGGCTTTAGTTGGACCCTCCAGCACTATATATGGTCTCCCCGGTCCTGCCACGGTCCTGTCCTGGACACAGAGTCAGAAGTAAGTTCCAAGCACTGCTAGGTCTATCTCCCCCACCCCACTCCAAATTAAAGAAAAAGGGAAAAAACAGAGTTGTTGAGGACCACGCTGAAGTGGGTGACCTTGGCTGGTGGGTGCTACCCTCCATCCTGGGTATGCCTACCCCTTCCCCAGGCCAGCCTCTGAGGCCACTAGGAAGCAGCTGAGGTCAGGGATGAAAACTGTCTCTCTTCATTTTTTAAATTTTTTGGGGGGCCACTTTCAGCAGTGCTCGGGGGTCACTCCTAGCTCTGCACTCAGGAATTATTCTTGGCAGGATTGGGGGACCACATAGGATGCCGAGGATCGAACCCAGCCAGCTGCATGCAAGGCAAACGCCTTCTCTGCTGTGCTATGGCTCCAGCCCCATCTCCCCTTATTTCTGAGCCCACAAAGGGTTGTTGGCTTTATGAAGAAGAAAGAAGGATCATTGAGTTTTGAAGGGATCAAATCACTCCTGACTTATAGGCTGCAAAGAAGCAAGAGGGTCAAGAGGTAGACCCCCTTGCTCAAACTCGGGGTGCTGGTGAAAGTTGAGAACTCTGAGTCCAAGGTCTCTACCCCTCAATTCTCCAGGCTTCGGCATGGCACTGACTTCCTGGTCTCTGCCCTGCAGCTGTGAGATTCTGTCTGCCCATCTTGAGTCCAGATGTGTATCTTGTGATTCTCCAACTTCCAGATCTTCCAAAAATGAGCCATGCACCTCCACCCTCCCCACCCTTCTCTCTCTGTGATTCTGCTTCAGTGTTATTGGTTAGCCTTCTCTCTTGCCTGAGAAGCAAATTGTGGGTGCCAGAATGCATCTCTGGGGGAGGGGGAAGAGGGCTGCTTTGCATGTATGAAGGCATGAATTCAATCCCCAACACCTCAATCTGAATAGAACCCCCACACATTGCAACAATGGAAAGGAAGAATTCCCCAAAATTAGGAGTTCGTTAAAAAAAGCTGTCCCCATCCTAACTTTGGCCACTAATTTTAAGCTTCCCAACCCCCTCCTTGCCCCCACATTCAAAAATCACGAAGGGAAAGTATGTTCCCCTAAGCACTGGAACGTGTGTGTGTGTGTGTGTGTGTGTGTGTGTGTGTGTGTTTTCCATAACTTGATCCTGGAACCACATGTTCCCCTAAGCATTGGAACGTGTGTGTGTGTGTGTGTGTGTGTGTGTGTGTGTGTGTGTTTTCCATAACTTGATCCTGGAACTGTGTGTGTGTGTGTGTGTGTGTGTGTGTTTTCCATAACTTGATCCTGGAACTGTGTGTGTGTATGTGTGTGTGTGTGTGTGTGTGTGTGTGTGTGTGTATTCCATAACTTGATCCTGGAACCACATTCTTCCACTACCAAAACGCTAAGTGTTCCCCTAAGCATTGGAACATGTGTGTGTGTGTGTGTGTGTGTGTGTGTGTGTGTGTGTGTGTTTTCCATAACTTGATCCTGGAACCACATTCTTCCACTACCAAAACGCTAAGTGTAGATAGACCCCACCGGCAGGCAATCAGGGAGGAAAGAATGCCAACTGGCACACCTTGAACTTGAGTCAGGGAAAATTCCAGGCCATGACGTGACTCCCAGACTGGGTACCGTTCTGCCTTCCCAAACCAACTCAACTCTTCCCAGCTGGGCCCCTGCTCCGTTTCCAACAATTCCTTTCTGGGCCAACAGAAGAAGGCGAGCAAGGAGGGAAGAAAATAACATCAGAAAAATAAAAATGCTTCAAATGTCCACGCCCACAGGAAATATCTGGCTGATTCTATACAACCCAAAGTGCAGAAAGCTCGCAAAGTGAGTCCCTTCTCCAAACCTCTCCAGGAGTGGAGGAAAAATTCAACCGTGCAATTCTTCCTGGGTGCAGGGGTGTGGGAAGTAGCGTGAGTGAACTGGGCGTGTGTGGGCCTCACGACCGACCTTGCAGAAAGCCCTGTTTCCCATTATCTCCTACTGAGAAAATTCCCCCTCCCTCAAAAAAAAAAAAAAAAGTTCCTCTGGGCCTGCATAAGTTGATGACCAAGACCTCCAAGCACCTTCCAAGTTCCTATCAGTCTGGATCGCAAACTTTGGGCTTTATTTGCATGTACCCCCAAATCACCCAGTGGGTCCTGCCCTCCACCATCACCACCGAGAGATGCAAGAAACAGAACTTTGCTCCACGCAGGACAAACAAGCAAACTCATCCTCTCCGGCTGGCTGGCTGGCGACCAGGGCGCAGTGCAGAAGGGAAGGAAGGAAGAAAAAAATCCCTGCCACCCACCTCCCTCCCCGCGAACAGAAGGCCCCAGGCAGGGCGGGCGCACAGGCGGGGCCCAAGCTCGCTCGCTCCCCACCCGGACCACACCCCGCCCGGTGCCACCTGCCCAGTCGCGCTCAGCTCGTCCTGCTAACGCGTTAGTCCCTTTCCCTCTGGTCCGGCGGGTCCGAGCGGACCCAGGGATGCGGCGCGTCCAGTACCAGCAAAAGCGCAAACTTTGCAAGCTGGACACAAAGGTGGGCACTCGGGGGAGCTGACCCTTCATCCTACAGGGGCCGGACTGCTCCCGACCCCACACGACCAGCCGGACTTGCTTTCTAGGCTCCTGTCTTCCCGAACCCCAAGTGCTCTCTGTGCGCCTCCAGGAAGGAGTCACGTACCCAGGAGCGCACAAGCCATGCCCGGGCACTGCAGGCGCGGGGAAGGGTGAAGCCGAGCTCCAGGGGTGCCAGGCTCTTCCACCCTTCGGTTCTGCAACCCTCGATTACCCGAGGCTGAGCCCACGGCCCCTCGGAGGAACTCGTGTGTTTTGGGGATCCCCCAAACCCAGCCCAGCCCTCCGCAGCCAGGCGCAGCTAACTAAGCCCACCTGCAGCAACTGCAGCTCGAGGCCGCTCCCGAGCCGTCGGGGGGTTCCTGGGTGCTGCCATGCCGACTCTTCGCTGCCGGAGTGTGGGTGCTGCAGACCCTCGAGGCGTGGCACAGTCCGAGGACCCGCCGGCGCCCCAACTCGCTTCCAGCCCGCCGGCGCGCGGCCACGGGGCGGGGACGGCGGACGATGCTCCCGCCCAGCAGTTGGATTGACGCACCCTCTCGCCAATGAGAGCAGAGATACAGCGGGCGTGGTCTTGAGAGGGGCGTGGTCTTGTGGTGGGCGGAGCCTCTCGGGTTGCCCTGCGGCGTGGGCTCCCGCCCAGCAGCCCGATTGACGCACTAGCACGCCAATGAGAGACTTAAGGTGGAGGCGTGGCCTGGAGAGGGGCGTGACCTGCGTGTGGGCGGAGCCTCCTGGTTGTCCTGCGGTGTGGGATGCTCCTCCGGGATGCAGGAGGCGGCTGCTTTTCCCCCCTCCCCCATAGGGTACCGCTAGGGTCCCGGGAGGAGGTTCCCATCCGTGCAGCTCAGTCCATCACAGGCGGGATGCAGCTGTCACAGCCCACCCGGCTCTGAGCACTGGATTGCGAGCATTTTAGGATCTGCATTTCACCACTTCCCCCACTTCACCCCCAGGGGTCTACTGCACTGGTGCTCACCGGGGGACTCACAGTTAACTTCGGGAACCCCAGCTTCCACGTCATGGGCAAAATGAGCCCGCTGATAAAATGGTTTATCAAAGGGGGAAAAATGTGGGAGTCCAAGTATGCAGTCCGACAACAGAAAGGCGAGAGCCCTAAACTCCCAGAAGGGACAAAAGTTCTCCCCCAAACCCCCACCGCTTAATTATTTTTTTTTCTTTTCAGAAGAAAAAGGAACAAAACGAAAATTCTGGTGAACAGTTCCTCTTTCTCCAAAATACACAATTCCAGACCCAGTGGGCTTGTGTGGGAAGAGTTTGGCACCTTGGAAACAGAAATCCTATTAAGTCCAGAAAGATGTGGAAAGCACCCTGGAATTCGGGAGGCGCTAGGAATAAACACAGAACAACGTGAACGCTCAATTAAATCACCACCCCACGTTGGAGTCTCGGAGTAAATGGGGATCACAGATCTTGGGAACTCCAGAGCAAGAGCAAACAATTAAGTGCCGGATGTTTGCTGATCACTGGCCTGAGATCAGGTGCCCTGGTAAATCTTAACAAATAGAATTTCATTCTCTCATTATTACTGTCTACTGGTGGCGGAGTATTATTATTTCCAGGTGAGGTTCAGTCATAGCAGTTAGAATTTGTACCTATTTCTCATTCCTTCCAGTCCTCTCTCTTCTTGCCACTCGGTGACTCACAGAAGATCAAAGAAGAATGTTTCCCCCAACTCGGGTGCATGTTTGGAAACTATTCCTTTTATCCAAATTGGAATTTGGACAGGTCGTTTTTCTCCAGCTATAAAACCATGCCTTGCACGTTTTGAGATATTTACTTACAAAATAAATATCTTGAAATGACAGTGCCTCATAAAACCAAAACAAGATTACAAGCAACCAGGAGTACAAATTGTCTCTTCTCGGAGCGGAAAATACCGGGACTAATTTTTCTTGTGGTATAATAATAAAGAAAAATTTGCTTAAGTCCTTTCCCCACAAAACCAGTGAGTCAGCAGTCTTCTCTCATAAGATAATGTTTATAACCACAGTGGCTTAAACCAGCCTACATCCTTTCCATTTACTCATGTTAGGGATGACTGTGGTTTGCTGTAATATTCATGCTTACTCTAAAGATCTGTGAGTTATAGACTTCATGGGGTGGTGCATGGAGTGAGACTGTGGTCTGCTCTCCACATGGTTTTTTGACTCGTTGCTCAGCTTCTTTACACCTCAGTTTCTCATCTATAAAATGGGATTCATAAAATCATCTTTACATGGAGTTTTATTATATATATTTTTTATTTGTTTGTTTTTTATTTTTTGGATTTTGGGCCACACCTGATGATGCTCAAGGGTTACTCCTGGCTATGTGCTCGGAAATTGCTCCTGGCTTTGGGGGACCATATTGAATGCCAAAGATCGAACCAAGGTCTGTCCTAGGCAGCCACATGCAAGGCAAATGCCCTACCACTGTGCTTTTGCTCCAGCCCCTATATATGTTGTTGTTGTTGTTATTATTATTATTATTATATGGTTAAGTGATTAAACATTCAGAAAACTCTTAGAGTAATGCTTCCACATAGGAAGCTCTATGATAAAATGACTCCAATGAAAAGCATGAAAACGGGTAGATGTGTCTCTCATTTTCCTTTTAGTGTTTGGGGTACAACCCAGCTCTATGCTTAGGGGTTGCTCTTGGTGGTGCTCAGACCATGAAGTTCTGGCACTTCATAAAATATGGGTCTCCCACATGCAAAACAAGTGTTCCAACCCTTCATGCTAGTCACCCAGCCCTCAACATAGATATTTCTGATCAGCTTTATGGTCTACTGTTGTGTGTGTGTATGTGTTTATATGTCTTGACAATTATGATGTTAGACTTAAAAAAGTTCTAGGTTGTTAACTCTTTGAGGACAGAAATCCAACCTGCTATTCCTAGTAACTAGCTCTCAGATAGAATATTTATGGACAGGTATTTTGAGTGTGGTTGGCGAGGTCATTTCAAGATTTTACTTATCAAAAAACACTCCAGAGCAGAAATCTCAGCTGGAATGTTGGCAGAAATAGCTGCACTGACCTTAAAATGGACCTTAAAACAGCTTCCAGACAAAGGCAATGCTGTGCATCAGCCCTGGGTGTTTCTTTACTGCTAGAGATTTGATCCAGAGGAATAATGAGTGGGCAGAGGCAATGAGTGCTCCAGTTTGTCTAGAGTCATTTGAGATGTTTCCAGGAAGGAAGGAAAGAAGGAAGAGAAGGAGGAAGGAAGGAAGAATGAGAGTAAGAAGGACAAAAGAAAGTTGGGAAGAAAGAAAGAAAGAAAGAAAGAAAGAAAGAAAGAAAGAAAGAAAGAAAGAAAGAAAGAAAGAAAGAAAGAAAGAAAGAGAGAGAGGGAGGGAGGGAGGAAGGAAGGAAGGAAGGAAGGAAGAAAAGAAGGAGGGAAGGAAGGAAGGAAAAAAGGAAGGAAGGAAGAAAAGAAGGAGGGAAGGAAGGAAATTCAATAAGGTCTGTATATTCTTTGAAGTTTTTTCATAAAGTTTTCTTGACCATTTGAACTCTGGAAAAGGAATGTGACCATTCAAATTCAATGAAAACATTGCAAAATGTCTTTTCCATTGGTGTGACAAAGCTTTCATCTTCTGCAAGGGTCACTCGTTCATATTCAGATCCACCTCAGGCTGGGATGAATTCTCTTCCTTCTGGGCCACTGGAAGCCATGGACTCTTTGGATGTTTTCCAAAGATGTTTTCTATCTTCATACCTCATGAGACTTTCATCGGCTGTGGTGCTTGCTGGTCTTCAACACTTCAACTTGGGTGCCTACTCTCACCTGGTTGCAATAAGTCAAAGATACTTCACCTTTGTAAGGCTCCAATGATGAGCATGGCTGTGCCTCTGGCATCACACTTGACACATGAGCCAATGCCTAGAATTCACTTCAGCCTCAGGAGTTCTACCATCCTGGGCTCTCTCAGACCAATTTTCCTCTTAAGTTGAAACTTCTCCCACTCAAACCATAGCTCTCTGCCCTTCTCTCCCTTTTCTGCCAGCACCCCTGCCATCATCCTACCTCCTGTCTCTGGTTGTTTTCTGAATTTGATTCTGCATAAAACTGGGATTAATCACCTTTTGTGACCCCAGATGTGTGTCCTGGTGACTCCATGACAACTTTTCATGTTGGTTAATCTTAGCTTCGACCTTCATGCGTGCATTATCCAAAGGTCTTTTCTCTGTAAGGGTCAAGAACATACCATTGTCTGTAGGGCATATTCCTTGTTTATACACTCATTCACTAGAGAGCAGCTCAGAATGTGCTCCTGAGTCTGAGATCCTGTCCCCTGCCCAAACAGTATCCATCAACCAAATCACTGCACATTACCCCATTTGAGTATATGAGTCTTGGGTGTTCTAAGAGTCTCTGTAGGTTCAAGGATGCCAAACAAAAGAGCTTGAAGGCCACGTGTTGATGGTGGTCAGCTGTGAACCTGTATAAGGAACTGAAATATGTGGGGGTGGTGTGTGTGAAGGATTGGGGTGTGTGTGTGTGTGTCTGTGTATGTGTGACTTCGCGATTTTGTGGCAGTCCAGATGAGAACTTAGCATTTCCTTCACTTCCTTTTCCCTTTGGAGATGGCTTTCTTCTTCTTTTTTTTGGTTTTTGGGTTACACCTGGCAGTGCTCAGGGGTCACTCATTGCTCTATGCTCAGAAATCACCCCTGGCAAGCACAGGGGTCCATATGGGATGCCGGGATTCGTACCACTGTCCTTCTGCATGAAAGGCAAACACCTTCCTCCATGCTATCTCTCCGACCCCGATGACTTTCTTCTTTCCCAAAATTCGCTCCTGTCTTTCTGTCCACAGAAAGTAAGGGGATGCTGATTCTTCCCTGGCAGTGTTTGCACTCCCAGGCCTGCTTTCTTTCTTTCTTTTTCTTTTTCTTTTCTTCTTTTCTTTTTTTCTTTTATTTATTTATTTATTTTTTTGTTTAGTGGTAGGCAGATAGACTAGCTGTGGAACTGAAACCGCAAGCAGCTTCTCCCAGAGACCCAAAGTCTTTATTGGGAAGAGAAGAACCATCCCCTTGGGTGGAGAACAGGTAGGGTAAGTGACCAATCCAGAGGTGCTTCTGGTGCATGAGTGACAAGCACTGCAAAGAGGGCTTTTCTGAATAAAGTGGAAACCGGTTACTCCAACAAAGGGCCATCTTGAGGACTTCTCAGTAACTTCTATTCTGTTTTTCTCCGGAGACTTCTTTAAAATGTATTAAACCATTCATTATTTTAATATAAATATGTATTAAATACTTATTATCTTTTATTTGGTGTGTGTGTGGGGTCACACCCAGCAGCGCTCAGGTGTTACTCCTAGCTCTATGCTCAGAAATTGCTCCTGGCAGGTTTGGGGGACCATATGGGATGCCAGGATTCGAACCGATGACCTTCTGCATGAAAGGCAAACGCCTTACCTGCATGCTATCTCTCCGGCCCCAGGGGTGCTTTCTTAACATGAGGCTGATGCTTACTCATACTCATACGCATCTTTTGTGCCCTGGAAGTAGTTCTTTATTTTTTTAAATTTATTTACTTATTGATTGATTGGTTTTTGGGCCACATCCAGCGGTGCTCAGGGGTCACTCCTGGTTCAGCGCTCAGAAATTGCCCCTGACAATTTGGGGACCATATGGGATGCTGGGAATTGAACCGGGTCCCTTCCAGATAGGCCGCATGGAAGGCAAATGCCTTGCTGTGCTATCTCTCTGGCCCCAGAGTAGTTCTGTATACCTAGCTGAGTTAGCATTCCAGGTCAGCCACACTATCAGTATCACCACTGCTTCCAAGGTGCTAAAAGCGAACTTCCCCCAAAATCTTGCCTTATCTCTCATTTGGCTGTGAGCTTCCTGAGGCCAAGGAATAGGTCTCAGCCCCTAGGACTCCTGTCTAGTGTCTGATGAGCAAAGTTTGAGCACTGGCTAAACACAGCCATGGAGACTCCCTCTATGGCTCACCATCACTTCCTTCCCCTTCTCTTTCTGAGTCTGCCTATTTCTTCTCTTCCTCCTGCTGGAGGCTTCTGCTGTCCTCTCCAAGGCCTCCCAAGCCCACCCAGGATACTTTATACTTCCTGCCTGACTTTTTGAAGCCTATAGGGCCTTGCCCCACAAAATGTACAAAGGAAATGATCCTTTTGCTGAATATTCTGATGACTGAAAATAGAGGAAGAACAAGTTCAAAGACGCTTAAGACTTGACTGAGCTTGTAGCTCTGATCATTTAACAAAGCCTTTTTTTTCCCCCTATTGAGCTAAAGAGGAACAAACGGACCGCAGACATGTGTCCTGGTGACCCCATCAGGCTGGTGTTTCAGCAGATATGGAGCGGGGGCGGCAATCAGATTCTCTTGGTTTGGCTTTTCCAGACTCTGCAGCAGGCGCTGAGCTAACTGCATTGCTGTGGGGTTGACACTGATGAATGAGTCAACAGTACAGCGTGACTCTTAGAATCTTCTAGATCTGGCTCCCCACTGTCAGTCTTCTTCACTGATAATGAAAAATCACTTCTCTTTTGGGGTCTCCATTTCCTTTACTGTAAAAGGAAATGGAATGTTTGGGATGACTTTGCAGATGTCTTTATCTTCTTATTGTGATCCATAGATAAAATATCAAAATATCAGTGTGTGTGTGTGTGTGTGTGTGTGTGTGTGCGCGAGTGCATGTGTGTGTGTGTGTGTATAGTGATAGTCCAGTGGGTAAGGTGCTTGTCTTGCATGCAGCTGAGCCAAGTTTAATCCCCAGCACCCGAAAGAATACCTCCCAAGCCTGCCAGGAGTAAGCAGCCCTGAGAACAGCTGGGTGTGGTCCCAAAACTATAAAAAAAGAAGAAAAATAAAAAAGTCATCAAACAGATTGATTTATAAATGTTATGATGTAACTAAGTAAAAATTATTTACAGTCAAGAGTACTGACCAACACTGGAAAGCCTCATAATTGTGTCATTTGAGGGAGAAAAGGCTTTTTCTTATTTCCAGATAGTATTGCTGCTAGGCGTATCAGAGATGAATGAGGACTTGGCAGCCTACTTGTAACTAGAAGGAAAGATATTAGAATATGGTGACATATCTGGAGGACTCAAACCAAGAGATGGAGAAAGAGAGGCTCTGGCAATTTTTAGGTCTGCTGGATTCAGCCATGTTGGAATTCAATCATCACTGTTTCACAACAGTAATATCCTCTTTCTTGCATTTGCAGGAACAAGCAACTCCCCCATTTCCCCTACTGTATTTTAGCTTAAGCTAATTAAAGCTAAAAGCTCTTAAATAGCCAACTACAACCTTCCATGGGAAAAATAATCTTAAAAAATAATATTGTATATTCAATATGTGTAATACATAATAATTTATGTAGCCAGCTTTTGAGAAAAAAATGTATTGGCTTCCTGCTTCCTGAATTAAACACTATTCTATCTAGAGAGGAGAAGGGGAAGCTGAGCAAGACACATGCAGTTTTGGGGCCTCATATCAGTGGCTCAATCTTACTACTGGCTCGGTGCTCAAGGGTCATTCCAGAATGATTAGGGTGCCATATGGGGTCCTGGGGATCGAATGCAGCTGACTTGGGCTCCATCGAAGTCACTCAAGAAAGTCCTTTTTGCAGAAGATTTCATCTGTCTGTCCCAACACATTGCAATGACTAAGTATTTGCTAAACAAGTGAATGATCTGATGACAAGAATTCCATATGATCCAGCTATACCACTCCTAGGGATATACCCTAGGAACACAAAAATGCAATGCAAAAAATGCCTTCCTCACACCTATATTCATTGCAGCTTTATTTACAATAGCCAGAATCTGGAAACAACCAAGATGCCCTTCAACAGATGAATGGCTGAAGAAACTATGGTACATATACACAATGGAATATTATGCAGCCATCAGGAGAAATAAACTCATGAAATTTTCCAATACATGGATGAACATGGAAACTATTATGCTGAGTGAAATAAGTCAGAGGGAAAGAGATAGAGACAGAATAGTCTCACTCATCTGTGGGATTTAAGATAAATAAAATACACTATTGTAATAACATCCAGAGACAGTAGAAATGAGGGCTGGAAGAATCAGACCATGATATGAAGCTTACCACAAAGAATGGTGAGTGCAGTTAGAGAAATAACTACACTGACAACTAATCATGACAAGGGTAGTGAGTAAGACAGATAGAATGCCTGTCTCAAATACAGGCAGGGCATAGGGGAGGAGGGAGATAGGGGACATGGTGGTGGACAGGTTGCACTGGTGAAGGGGAATGTTCTTTTTTATAACTTAAAACCAACTAAAAACATGTTTGTACTCATAGTGCTTAAATAAATATATTATCTAATTAAAAAATAATTCTTTGAAACATGTTGATCTCATAGGTTTTGGACAGCATGCCATCAGAGAATTCTTTGGTTCATTTAAAGCCTCTGGTCTTCACCCATTATTCAAAGCTTTACCCTAAAACAGGGGAGTTCATCCATATCCCTGTCTACTGTCTGTCCTCAGCATAGACCCTGCTGAAATCCTATGCATGAATTAAGAATAATGTTGGAAATTGAAAGGAAGAGAAGTGTTATGCATTCAGTAACAGTATTGCAAACCACAGTGCCTAAAAGGAAAAAAGGAGGGGAGAGAGAGAGAGGGGAGAGAGAGAGAGAGAGAGAGAGAGAGAGAGAGAGAGAGAGAGAGAGAGAGAGAGAGAGAGAGAGAGAGGTAGAGGTAGAGGTAGAGAGGTAGAGAGAAGTATCTTTCATAGAGGCAGGCCAGGAATGGGGACAGGAGGGCGGGAGGAAAACTGGGAACATTGGTGGAAGGAAATGAACATTGATGAGGGGTTGGGTATTGCAACATTGAGTGACTGAAACTCAACTATCAACAACTTTTTAACCTATAACTCACGGTAACTTAATTAAATATATATATATTGGTTTTTGGGCCACACCGATGATGCTCAGGGGTTACTCCTGCTCAGGGGTTACTCCTGGCTATGCACTCATAAATCGCTCCTGGCTTGGGGGACAATATGGGATGCTGGGGGATTGAACCGCTGTCTGTCCTAGGTTAGTGCGTGCAAGGCAAATGCCCTACTGCTTGCGCCACCATCTTGGTCCCTAAAAATACTTTTTAATTCCTTGATTTTGCTGATGTCTTTCCTTATGAGAGGCAATAAATTGCTTTCACCTATTTTGCCGAAGCTTATTCAGTGGCTACTTAGAACCAGAAATCCAAATTAAAATTAAAATAATGAGATAGATTCCAGACTCCATTGCTGAGAAAGGCAAAGTTCCATGAAATTTCAACCACTTAGAAATGTTGCAGGTTAGGGGCTGGAGCGATAGCACAATGGTAAGGCATTTACCTTACACGCAGCCAATCCAGGACAGACCTTGCTTCGATCCCCGGTGTCCCATATGGTCCCCTGAGCCAGGAGCGATTTCTGAGCACATAGCTAGGAGTAACCCTGAGCATCACAGGGTGTGGCCCAAAAGCAAAAAAAAAAAAAAAAGGGGGGAGCCAGGAAGGTGGCGCTAGAGGTAAGGTGTCTGCCTTGCAAGTGCTAGTGTAGGACGGACCACAGTTCGATCCCCCGGCGTCCCATATGGTCCCCCAAGCCAGGGGCAATTTCTGAGAGCATAGCCAGGAGTAACCCCTGAGCGTCAAATGGGTGTGACCCAAAAACCAAAAAAAAAAAAATGTTGCAGGTTAAAGAAACAATATAAAAGAGAATTTGAGTGACTAAAAGCCCAAGTCTGGCAGTGTTTTAGTCAGTTTGTGTGAAAGCCTTAGTCATTCCATCTACCCTAAAAGAATCAGAATGAAAAAAAGGATGAAGTAGTAGGCAAGTCCAGGCTGAAGGTTATTGAGGGATATTTGTTGGAGAAGGTGTTTAGAGGGGGAAAACTCTCCCTTACTTAAAAAAAAAATAAGTCTGTTTGTAGGGCTGGAGAAATACCACAGTAGGGAGGGTCCTTGTTTTGCGGGATGCTGACCCAGGTATAATCCCCCACATCCTACATTGTCCCGAGTCTGTCAGGAGTGAGCCCTAAGTACAGAGCCATATGTAACCCCTGAGCACCATCAACTCTGACCCCTTTCAGCAAAAAACAAAAACCATGTGTTTAATTTTATATTGACTTACGGTTTTATAGAATATAGTATATGTGAGAAATATTTGGTAGTGCATGTTTATATATAACCATATATGCTATTGCTTTATATAAATAATAAGCATTTAATACATATTTTATATTAAAATAATAGTTTAATACACTTCAAAGAAGTCTCTGGAGAAAAACAGAATAGAAGTTACTGAGAAGTCCTCAAGATGGCCCTTTGTTGGAGTAACCCGTTTCCACTTTATTCAGAAAAACCCTCTTTGCAGTGCTTGTCACTCATGCACCAGAAGCACCTCTGGATTGGTCCCTTACCCTACCTGTTCTCCACCCAAGGGGGTGGTTTTTCTCTTCCCAATAAAGACTTTGGGTCTCTGGGAGAAGCTGCTTGCGGTTTCAGTTCCACAGCTAGTCTATCTGCCTGCTGCTATCTTTTGCTAGTGAGCGGAAAGCTTGTGGTGGAAGTTTCTTCAACCTTGTGTGGATTAATTGCTGTGTCACTGTTGCTTCCAGACTCATGCTTCCCAATCCCCCTGGGATTTCCAATAGAGCCCTTGTCATGACCTGAAAAATAAATCACTTGGGGCCAGAGTGATATAGTAGAGCAGGGAGGGTGTTTGCCTTGCATAAGGCCGACCAAGATTTGATCCCCACTAACCCACCCATATGGTCCCCCACGCACTGCCAGGAATAATTCCCAAGTGAAGAGTCAGGAGTAAGCCGTGAGCATCGCTGAAGGTGGCCAAAAAAATTGGGCCCAGAGAGATAGCACAGCGGCGTTTGCCTTGCAAGCAGCCGATCCAGGACCAAAGGTGGTTGGTTCGAATCCCGGTGTCCCATATGGTCCCCCGTGCCTGCCAGGAGCTATTTCTGAGCAGACAGCCAGGAGTAACCCTTGAGCACCGCTGGGTGTGGCCCAAACACCCCCCAAAAAAAAAAAAAAGGAAAAAAATGTATTAAAAAAATCACTTATCTTGGGGCAGGAGTATAGCAGGAAAAACATTTGCATGGGTTTGGTCCCTGGAATCCCATATGGTCCCTCAAGCACTACCAGGAGTGATTCTTGAGTGCAGAGCCCGGAGTAGCCCCTAAGCACCAATGGGTGTGCCTCAACCCCATCCCCTGAATAAATAAATCACTTACGTTATTCCATTTAGAATGACTGTCGGGAAACCAAGAAATGAAACGCAACTTACTGCTTCTTCACATACCAGTGTCTGCAAATGCAGTGAAAGATCATGATGATGAAGAGGGAAGAAAATATGGGAAAGAAGAGTGTAGATTAAAAGCAACCTCTGGAGTCTGGAGAGATAGCACAGCAGGGAGGGCATCTGCCCTCCAGGGTTTACCAACCAGGGTAATCCTGAGCCTGCCAGGAGTAATTTCTGAGCATAGAGCTAGGAATAAACTCTGAGTGCTGTCAGATGTGGCCCCAAAACAAAACCCCAAAAAGCAACCTCATAAGAATGAAATGATGCCAGGAGAGGGGATCCCCACAGAGCTCTGAGCACCTGCTGCAACATCTGGAACCCCTGGCTAACAATATGTACAGCATTCCAAGCCTGAGGGCGGTGAACCAGCTGTTCATTTCCCAGGAACTTGGTTTTCTCCAGCTGCCTTGCTAGAATTCAGAGGAACTGTGACCCTTTGGTTTCCCTGAAATAACATCTATCAAAAAGTTCCACCTCGGGGCCAGAGCAGTGGTGAAGCACTAGGGCGTTTGCCTTGCACATGACTGTGCCTAGGACGAACAGCAGTTCCATCTCCCGGCGTTCCATGTGGTCCCCCCAAGCCAGGAGCAATTTCTGAATGCAGAGCATCACCGGGTATGGCCCCACCCCTCAAAAAAAGCCTCACATAGTGGGGTCTGCTTTACTCATGACAAGCTCAGGTTCAATCCCAGTACCCTTGATGGTCCCCAGAGCACTGCCAGGAGTAATATAAGCTTATAATAAGCCTTGAGCACCACTGGGTATGGACCCCCAAACAAAAGAACAAAACAAAAAACCCTCACAAATTCCTGCTCTTCACACAGGGTTTTTGAGATGCTCTCAGATTCTTCCAAAATCCAGGAGAACACCCCATTATATGATGCGGTGGCTGGTACAGTTCTTTCTTCTCTGCTGAACTTCATGGGCCTCCAGCTCTGATTTCTAGACAATCCCCATTTGGGTCACCTCCTCTGACCTCCCTGGGGCTCCCTTCCTCACTCCCTACCAAGGGAGGAATAAGGCAACGGCCTGGCAGAGAAATGTGGGTCGGTGTTATCCAGGGATGTTGCAGGGCAGGGCCTGCTGTTGGCAGAGAGGCCAAGTCACTTGGCCTGCAGTCCCTGAAGAAATTCCTTCATTGTCTCTTGGAAGTTGAGACCTATCTGACTCCACAAGACCTGAGGTCCAGCATTTGGACTATCATTCGCTCTTCATATCTCTCATTTCTCTTTTTCAGATCCACCACCCAAGGACCATCTCACACTCCATGGAGTCCCTCATGCCCTCTCCACACACACCCAGAATCACTCTTGTGATTCTTGTTTATTCCTTTTGGGACCACACCTAGCTGCACTCAAGGCTTACTCCTGGCTCTGCACTTGAATCACTCCTGGTGGTGCTTGATGACCCTATGGGATGCTGGGATCAAACCTGGGTCAGTCGTGTGCAAGACAAGTGCCCTCCCTATTATATTATCACTTTGGCCTCATCAGTTCTTAAGTATGGGGTCTACACCCCATCTGCCTCTCCTGCACCACCCCGCTCAGTTACTGCTAACCTTGGCCTTATTTCTTCTCGACCATCCACATTTCTTCTTTCTCATTGTCCACCAACTAAAATTTGGTTTAGGAGCCTGAGAACTGGTCAAAGGAGATAAGTATATGTCTTGTCTGCTGCCGATCTGGGTTTGGCCCCAACCCCTCCTGTTGTTTCCTCAGTAGCCCTGGGTGTTACTCCTGAGTGTAGAGTCAGGAATAACCACTGAGCACTGCCAGGAGTGGCTCCAAAGCAAATAAAGTTAGATCTGGCTTTGGTCTGGGTGTTCAGTACACACATTCAGACTGTTCATTCTTTTTGTGTTTTGTTTTTGTTTCTTTTGTTTTCTTTTTCTTTTTGTGTTTCTTTGTTTAGGTCACACCCAGCAGTGCTTAGGGTTTATTCCTGTACTCAGGAATTACATGGGACATCATATTGGATGCTGAGGATGGAACTGGGTCATCTGCGTGTAAGGCAAAACGCCTTCCATACTGTATTATTTTTCTAGATTTCCCATCAGGATTTCTTTAGAAAAGAAGCTATTTTTGCTTGCTAAGAATCAATTATTTAAATTTCCACATTATTTTGAGGTCCCAGCATCTAGTTTTAAAGTAAGTTACATGAATGAAAATGACAAGCAAGGTGATGATGATAACACTACAGAACTTTAGTGAAAGTGGACAGGAGGTTACACCCGACAAGTTAACTTTGGAGATGGATTTTGTGTCTAATTTCCACTTTCCTGGGTCTACATCGTGTACTCAACTTGAAGTCCTTTACACATATAAAATTATTAGGTAATACAGCATAATATTGAATCACAAGGGCAAAAACATTGTACTTGAGGGCTGGAATGATAGCACAGGAGGTAGGATTGTATGCTTGCCTTGCATGCGGCTGACCTGAGTTCAATCCCTGAGTTCAATTCCTATATTGTCCCCGAAGCCTGCCAGGAGTGATTCCTGAGTGCAGAGCCAGGAGTAACCCTGAGCACCACCAGGTATGGCCCCCAAACAAATAAACAAACAAAAAATTTTATATGATTAAAATGGGGGTTCAGATACAGACCTACCCACACAAATAGTCTCTGTTTCTGCAAGGATGGAGGAGAATGAAAGAGAAGTAGAAGACAGGAAAGATTTGCAGCGTCCAAGGAGCAGCTTTGCCTTCCAGGACCAGGACTGAAATTTCCAGAGGAATCGGGAAATTTGGGGAGAGCCTTGGCCTCTCCTGCACCCCACAGGGCTTGGCTGGCTCTGAACACTTGACTGCCCATCTCCCTTCACTCCATACCACAGGGCAACACCCTCTCCCCATCCACACCATGCCATCCCCACCAAGTCAGCTGAGTCTGGAAAGGAGAAGTGAATTCAAACAGAACACGCAACGTTGTGTGTGAGGAGGAAGGGGAGGCTTGATCCTGATCTTATCCCCCAGGCTGGGGGCAAAAGGAGATTTTGGTGGAAACTTTCACAGAGTCAAGAATTATTACTTGGATGTGCTCCTTCTCAGGATTACACACACATACGCACACACACAAACACGCTCACAAACTCTCACATACACAGATACTCATCTAAGCATGCTCTCACATACATACATCGCACACACATTCACAATCATACACACATACACTCACACAGATATGCACACACACTCACACGACACATTCAAGCACATATCCATCCACATACACTCACATTCAAACACACCTGGCTGCCTCATTTCCCACAAATGGTCCCTCCAGTAATTTCAAGGCATTCCCAGCCCACCTGCCAAGGGTCTTCCTGCGGGAACAAGGACTGGGACCCTCCTCAGAGCCTGTGGCTGCGCAGAGATAGAAACAGCTAGAGTCTGGGCCTCCTCTGCCCTTCCTGAAGGGGTCTTTCAGGGCCCCAAAAGACCAAAGCCCTGCTAACTCTGAGCTTCCACTCACGCTTGGCTCTCCGGCTCCCTCCCCTCGTCAGAGAGCAGCATCTTTCCTGTGGAGAAGGGTGTGGAGAAGAGAGACATGGGCCCTAGGAGCACCTGCTGGAGATTCCAGGAGAGGCCAGAGAGAGGCCAACAGGAAGGTGCGAGTTTTGCATGCGGCCCACCCTGGTTGGATCCTTGGCACCTCTGAGGGTCCTCCAAGTCCTGCTAGCAGTGGGGGCACTGTCCTCCCCTATAGACAGAAAAAGTTCCACGCTCTTAACCAACTGCATGTGTGAGGATTTGTGTGCTTGAGCGTGTGCATGTTTGTGTGTGCATGTGGGAGTGTCTGCATATGCATATATGTATTCATGTTGTGTGCATATATATGAATTGCATGTATACTTGTGTGTACACATGCTTGCATGTGCGTGAATGGGTGTATGTGTGTGCATGCTTACGTGCTCAGGCATGTGTGTGAGCATACGTGCGTGTTTGAGCATGCCGTGTGGGTGTGCATGTGTTACACTTCTGCATTTTGCTCCTAAAGAACCTACTGAGAAATGTCCTATGAAAACTTACCTGGCACTCTCTGAACAGAACCATTCAGACTCCAGAGGTTGCTGAATTGGATGTTGTCACTGAGCAGCAAATACAACACAGTGAGGAAACACGGGCTCCCGGGGGCACGGGAGTGCAAATTCATAGAGGAGATCTTGAGGTTCCTAACTTGGGTGCTGAGAAACTCCTAGGATGCAGGTCTTAGAGGTTCCTGGCTGAGTCACAGTGGAACCCTCTAGGACTTGGGACAGTCTTTCTGCTGCTGATCTACCATTTGGTCTTTTTTTTTTTTTTTCCTTTTTTTGGTTTTTGGGCCACACCCAGTGGCTGCATTCAGAGGTTACTCCTGGCTCTGTGCTCAGAAATTACTCCTGGCAGGCTCGGGGACCATATAGGATGCCGGGGATTGAACCCAGATCTGTCCTGGGTTGGCCACATGAGAGGCAAACACCCTACTGCTGTGCTATCACTCTGGTCTTGACCTTTTCTTGGATCCAGCCGAGGGTGCTCTTCCCCTGGGAACTGTCTGAGGCAAGGGTGTCCTGTTCCAGAGGAGACTCTGGGTGTGTCCCCTGACGCTCCAACCTTTGCTCCCAGCACGGGCTCTGCTCTCTTTCCTCCCCCTCGCTGAGAGCTGGATTCTCCAGGATTAAGGAAGCCAAACAAAACTGGCCAAAGATTTATGGCTTGGAAAATGTGACAAGGATTTCCAGGGAACTGCCCTGCCATGACCTTCCAGCGCTGACTGCAGGGGCAGAGCTCTGTGTGATAAGGCATAGACACCTGTCTAAGCAGCGCTGCCTGGCAGTCCCTTCTTGCTCCTTATCCCTCACCCAGCGCTGTCCTGCCACCTTCTGTGCACATACTTTTGCTCACTGCAGGCTCCTTAACTGTGCCTGCCACAGTTCTTCTTTGCATTTTATTTTATTTTATTTTGGGACATACCTCAGTGGTATTCAGAGATCACTGCTGGTGGACTTGTGGGACCATATAGGTCCATAGGATACTGGGGATCAAACCAGATGGATGTGGCATGCAAGGCGAGGTGCCCTTCCTACTGTGCTATCACTCCCGATCCTAGCCTGGAATTCTTGCCCACAAAGATGCCAGTTTTCCGTACAAACGCCTAAGTTCATGTCATGTTATCCTGACCATCCTGCACAAAGCCAGATGCCCTCGACCCCTTCTCTGAGCCTGGCTTTAGAGTTTGTGACCACTCTTGCTTATCTGGCGTTGGTGGGTGGCAGTTGTCTGGGATTAGTGGGTGGCATGTCTATGATTGGTGGGTGGCACTTTTTTAGAATTGGCAGGTGGCATTTCTCTATAATTGGTGGATGTCTGGAATCTTTGGAAGCTAGGATGGTCAGTCAACAGAAAGACCAAACCAGGATGGGAAACGTGGAACTTTCAGTCCCCCATTCTCCAGAGAAAGCAGTGTCGGTCACTGTGTACACAGAGGAAGCTTCTATAACATCTATAAAAGTGGGGGGTTCAAGAAGCTTCCAGGTGGGTGTCCACTTTGGCACCAGGAAGATCATGTACCCCAACTCTACTGGAACACAATGCAAAGGCAAATGGAACCACCAAAACTTAGATTCACAAGGGTCAGTTTGAAATGATTGTTCTGTCTCTCCATGGTGTTGCTGAAGCTAGTGTCTAAGGAATCACTGGGCTGTGGTTGGTGCCCATTGAGCTTCTGTGTCACTGTTTGGGCTCCCTGAGCTTGGTGGTCTTCTATGCATCTTTCCTATCACATTAGCTGAGATCCTACTGGGCTGACACAACTGTGACATTTTGAGGTGTTGAGCCACTACTTGAGGCTGTGCGGTCCAGACTCTATAGTTCTGGAACCAGTTTGGTGGCTTGGCAGTTTGATAAGGTTCCGTTGTCGCAGAGCTGGGTCATTTCTACCTCGGAGGGTGTAGGGTGTGGCTGCAGTTTGCTGTGGTTCGGGCCCATCCCGATTCCAAGAAGAGCCCAGAGTAATCAGCCTGGACCAGACTGCCAGGGGAGAGTGGGTGGCTAAGGCCTCTAAAATGCTTTTGATTCTCAAAAAAAGACAGGCAGATTAGTCCAGCCTGAGCGTTTCATACTGAGGTTTGTAGGCTTTGGAGCGATGGACGCATTTTACAACTCCCTGGTTCCTTTCTGGCTATATATTCTGCTGACATATTTCTTATCCCTGGCCAAAGACCTTGGTCTCCTTCCAAGCTGTTGCAGTAATTTATGGATAAAACATTCTTCCCCTGTAGGACACTGTCTGCTGTGCCACACACAAGTGCTCATTGTTGTTTATTTTGCAAGCTGGACAGAGCCCGGCATGTTTATTTCAGTGGGACCTGTGCCTGGACAAAGGGGGCCAGACTTGGGGCTACTCTGCTCTGACTTTGTTCCACGCCTCAGCCTGCTCACCCAGTACCCAACTATTGATCTTACAATACTGACACCCAGGCTGATTGTGTGCTCCAGATGACACCCCACCCTGCTCCTCATTGTCTCCCAGAGTTTGCTTTCATTCTCTGTGTGCTTTCCATGAACACAACCTGCCCTGTATTCTGATGCCACAGAGCATCAAACATCTCAGTCCCCTCAGGGGACCTGCCCTGATGGATGAGATGGGGAGAGGTGGGACAAGGAGAATGGCCACTAAAAGGTGGCTTCTGGCTTTGCATTTGATGTGTCCTGGTATTGGCATTTCTTTCCTTATGACTTTTTTCAAGTTGAAATAGTTCCTTGGCCTCCACTTACCATCCATAGGTGCAGCTCGAAGCAGGTGGCTGCAGCTGATTTGGGGTTTGGGGTGCACCTGGCTAGAAGATCTGTAGAGCAGACTCTCTTTGTGTGGGGGACTGGGGGCCTCTGCTCCCTCTACCTTCCTCTGTGTGAGTCTCTCCGAGGAGTCCCAGCCTGCAGCAAGGCCTTCTGAGAGCCAGACTGCTACCTGGATTTTCTTTTCTCCAGGGACTATGGGCATCCTCAGTCACCTGGGCACAGGCAGGAGTCCTCTATTGCCAGCGTAGACCCGCCTTTAGCAAGTCATTAGCTGGCCAGGAGGATCCACATGCATCCCAGCTTTGCACCCACAGTCCTTCCCTCCATGGGCTCTCACAGATCTTCTTGGTTTCAAATGAATAAACCTATGCCCCCCTTTTTTCCATTTGGGTTTTGTTTTTGGGTCACACTTGGCGATGCTCAGGGCTTACTCCTGGGCTCTGCACTCAGGTCACTCCTGGCAGGCTCTGGCATCATATGGGATGCCCAGGATGAAATCTGGGTTGGTCACATGGAAGGCAAGTGCCCTCCCTGCTCTGCTATGGCTCTGGCCCAGCCCATGTCCTACTTTCCTGAAAACTGATGACTGGCTTGGGTTTGTGCTTGGGTGTGCTGGACTTTTGTTTTCCTAACAGTTAAGTTTTTCAGTATCTGGTCAGAATTTTAGATGATCTATAGACATATGCTGCCTGGCAAGTACAAATAGGAAGATGAATGTGGCTCAGGAAACACTGCCCATGGAGCCCCCGGCCCAGAGAATCAACATGTGGCTGCGGACCTTGGCAGAGTCGGTGAGAGATCAGCTCCTGGGGTTCATAAGGGTCAGCACAACTGGATTTTCTATCTCAATCCAACGTGGTCCATCCCAACGGTAGGCCTGGGCTGTGTCCAGAAAGGAAGTAGGTCGGGAGCAAAAGTCTGGTATAGAGGGGCATATTCAGCTCATTCCAGGGCAGCCCATGGCTGCCCAAAGCCATCAAAGCCCTGGGATTCCCCCCAGTGTCAGGGTGAGTTAGGTGCTCCTGTGAACCTGCCAATGTGGCATTGGGAGCAGAATTCAAGGTTCTGAAGCCTGAGCTGATTCTGGCTCCAGGCAGGGCTGAGCCTGGAGAATCAAGGGACCAAAAATTTAGAGCTCAGGCTTGCCACATACTGCCACAAAGACAGTATGTCTGTGAATGGGGGAAGAGGATGGCTGTAGAGACCCAAGAGCCAAGGTCAAAGCTATGTAGTACAAGTTCCTATAGATTCTTCTGGTACAGACTCCAGAGAAGTTGCTCCAGGTGATGAATGTGTCTCTTTCCTGGAGAGAGGGAAGGAAGGAAGGTCTTTGGAAAGGATTGCTTTCATGGAAGCCAGGCTGGGAGGACCTTTGGCCCAATTTATGACAAAGGGGATACCTAAAGGGTCTGGGAGTGGTACACTGCCCTCTCAGGGCAAAGTCAGAAACTGCTGGAGACAGAGTTAGAAACTGTGGCTCACCAAGAATGATAAAGTGGCTAAAGAAATTGTGGGGGCCGGGCGGTGGCGCTGGAGGTAAGGTGCCTGCCTTGCCTGCGCTAGCCTAGGACGGACCGCGGTTCGATCCCCCGGCGTCCCATATGGTCCCCCAAGAAGCCAGGAGCAACTTCTGAGCGCATAGCCAGAAGTAACCCCTGAGCATCACAGGGTGTGGCCCAAAAACCAAAAAAAAAAAAAAAAAAGAAATTGTGGCCCATCTGCACAATGGAAGAACCCAGATGCCCAACAATAGGTGAGTGGCTAAAGAAACTGTGGTACACATACACAATGGAATACTATACATCTGTCAGGAAAAATGAATTCATGAAATTTTCCTATACATAAATGGACATGGAAACTATTATGCTAAATGAAATAAGTCAGAGGGAGAGAGACACACACAATATAGTTTCACTCATTTTTGGAATTTAAGAAAAATAAAAGACATTATTGTAATAACATCCAGAGACAAGAGATGAGGATGGAAGGACCAATCATGATATGAAGCTTACCACAAAGAATGGTAAGTGTAGCTAGAGAAATAACTACACTAACTACTATATGACAATGGTAGTGAATGAGAGAAATAGAAGGCCTGTCTTGAACATGGGGGGTGTGGGAGGAAAGAGATGGAGGGCATTAGTGATGGGAATACTGCACTGGTGAAGAGGGGTGTTCTTCACCCCCCACCCCCACCCCCCGTGTTTCTTTTTTAATAACTGAAACCCAACAAATGTTTGCCATCATGGTGCTTAAATAAAGTAAAAAATACAAAAAAATTTATTAAATTGCATGAGGAAAAAATAAAGGAAAAACGAAGTTATGAAAGTTACTTGTATTATGCTGAGAGAAATGAGTCAAAGGGAGAGGGATACATATAGAGTGATGGCATTCACCTGCAGAACATTAGAAAATAAACCCTAAGTCTGATATAATAATCCAAGATAATTGAAATAATGGGTGGCAAGGCCAGGTAAGACAGAGAAGGGAGTACTATGACAGTATTAGTTGGAAATGATCACTCTGGACAAGAACTTTGTGCTGAAAGGAATAAAGTGATATGCAGGATGCCTCTTCAGTAACAACAATGCAAATCATTGTGTCTAAAAAAGAAGAGAGAAGAAAAGTATCTGCCAGAGGAAGGCTGGAGTGTGGCTGGGGGTTGGATGACAGGAGGGAAATTGGGGATATTGGTGACAGGAAATGAGCAGTGGTGAAGGGTTGGGTGTTAGAAAAGTGTATGTCTGAAACTCAACCAACAACAGCTTCTTAACTCTATCTAATGGGCTGTGGTGGGAGAGATAGTGCAGTTGTAGGGCATCTCCCTTGCATGCAGCCAATTCAGAATGGATGGTGGTTTGAATCCTGGCATCCCATATGGACTGACTGGAGACTGCCAGGAGAGATTTCTGAACTCAGTGCCAAGGGTAACCTGAGTGCCACCTTTGTGACCCAAAAAGCAAAAACAAAACAAAACCCCAACCAACCAAACAAAAAACACCTCTATCTAATGATGATTAAAATAAAATAAATAAATACATAAATGACATACACTCTAGAGATATGGAGGTCCCGATTCCTGGGTGTGTAAATGGGACTGAGAGAGAAGGAAGGTTTTCAGGACAGGGAGCATCATCTCTTGAAGGGTGCACATGGGCTAGTCTAAAGGTCACTGTGTCTCCTTACAAGCGGGTTGGGGGGGGGCACGCACCCCAGAGAAGGGGAGGTGGCAAAAGTCTTGGCTTTGGAGATGGGATGGATGCATCCCAAACCAAGGAAGGCCAGAAATTAGTGCTCTGGAGGATAGCAAAGGTTTTCCTGGGCGTGTGAAAGACCTGACTCCCTTCAAATCTGAACCCCAAAGTACGAATTTTCAGGGCCTCCAGAACTGGGAGGGGCTCTGCGTGCATCTTCAGCCTCCATGTTCCTGGTTGTTGGTTCAGGGCTCATGGCACCTGGTGAGGAAAGATGGACTTTTCTCCAGTTTCCAGCCTTTGGGGAGAGTTGGGGAATATGTGCCCCAAGCAAGGCCCTGATCCCGAAGTGCTCAAGCAGGAATCAGAGTGGGCTCAAGTAATGGGGTGCAGAGCAGTGACCTCAGTAGAGCCTTAGAGGAGGTTCCCACTGGGCATCTGAAAAAGTCCAGGAAGAGGAGGAAGAGGCAGGTCCTGGGGAGACAAGGGTGCTCCAGAGAGTGAATATCAATGTCAGCTTCGGTCTTGAGGTCTCACTGGCAACGGGAGTCACACAGCAGGGAAGGGAGAGAAGCCATATAGACATCTGGCCTGTCTCAGGCAAGGCTGTGGAATCAGTTGGCCCAGTGGTGATCTTTGTGCTGGCACCAATAGCGCTATGCTTCCCTGCTCCTGCAGCGCCAGGGTTTAAATCCCTATGGAAACAGGCCCAGAGCCATGCTTCCCAGCTCTCCAAGTTCCAGTGTGGGGTGTACAGCCTCTGCTTCCTGGTCTCCTGTTCTGACTGACAGCCCAAATTCAAGGATGGAGAGGACAGGGGTGGAGACAGAGGAAACAATAAGGGTGGAGAGAGAGGGAGAGAGGAGAAAGAGAGAAAAAGAGAGACAGAGAGGGAAAGAGGGAGAGAGGCAGGAATAAAAAGAGAGGGAGAAGGATAGAGAAAAAGAGCCAAGACTTTTGCCACCTCCCCTTCTCCTTGTAAGGAGACACAGTGACCTTTAGACTAGCCCATGGCACCCTTCAGATGATGCTCCCTGTCCTGAAAACCTTCCTTCTCTCTCAGTCCCATTCACACACCCAGGAATCAGAAGCTCCACATCTCTAGCTTGCCTGTGCTAGCCTAGGATGGACCGCGGTTCAATCCCCGGCGTCCCATATGGTCCCCTAAGCCAGGAGTGACTTCTGAGCACATAGCCAGGAGTAACCCCTGAGCATCACCAGGTGTGCCCCAAAAACAAAAAACAACAACAAAAAAACAAAAGAGAAAAAGAGTGGAAAGGAGAGAAAAAGAGAAAGGGAGAGGATGGGATGAGTGAGGATGGGATGGAGACAGAGAGAACGAGGGGGACAAGACAGAGGCCCTGATACAGCTTTGAGGCCCAGAACTGCAGGGTAACCTGGCATGGTTAGGTAGTGTTGTATTAGATAATTAAGGATGGGGCTGGATGGAGATGGATGGAGGTGGATTTCTCTTTGCCATCCCAGACCACGTGGCTCCACAACCCCATCCAGCCGCGAGTCCCAGGCCCAGGTGAAAGGCGAAATCACTCACTCACTGGCGGGCTTCAGGAAGCATTAACTTTATTCATGCCCTATTCACCACATGTGTGTGGCCTATCTCATAACCTTTTAAGCATTCAGCCATTCTAGGCTACCCTGCGTCTTAACCCTTTCAGCCATCTTCCCTTTGGCCTCCATCCTGGTCCAAGACCAGAAACAGAGACCCCAAAGCCAGCGAGCTCAGCAGGGTCAAAAGGGCCGAATTCCCTCGGTCCAAGGCTTATCTAACTTTTCCAAGACCCCTCCCAGGAATGGGCCGGGTCTTGCAGGTAAGGTCACACCTAATATCCGGTTCCCAAGACCCCTCCCAGAAATGGGTGGGTCTTAGGTATCTACACCAAATCCAGGGTCTCACACCAAGGTAGAAGCCTAGAAGCCCCTGGGTACTTTGGGGTGGGGCAGCAACACTGCACTGAAACACCCAGAATAAGAACCAAAGAGACAGCTCTTCTCATCAGTCCTTGGACCAAGCTCCTGAGTACTGCAGGCACATACTGTGCTTTCATAGTCTAGGAGACTGGGCCCTGAAGAGCCTTGAAAAGGCCTTCTCATGAGAAGGAAGTGGTGAAAGGCGTTGCTCAGCCCCCCAACTAGGGCTGGGGGTGGGTGAGAGGAGGAGTAGTTCCGGGAAAGATGAGCCTAGGGATTTTGCCTGGGAAATGAGCCCCAGCCAGCCAACCTGATACTGCAGATCACCACCTCCAGTTCAGCCAAAACACCTGAGTGCTATGTGGCCTGCTCCCTCTCCTCTTCAAGAACTTACCTCCTCGTCCCCACCATGCCTGCCTACATTGGACTGAGCCCAAATTGGACTGACTGGCTCTCAGGACTTCACTCTTCTAGCCTCTCCCTCTCCTCTGCATCTGCTGTTCTGCTTCTGCAGGAAGGGGCCAAGATGTAAAAGTCACCACCTTGGGGCCAGAATGAGATAGCACAGTAGTGGGTATTTACTTTGCGTTCAGCCAACCCGGTGGCACTCAGGGATCGCTCCTGGTTCTGCACTCAGACCCCTGGAGCTTTGCAGTGGGACCTGACATCTGTCCCTACCACAACCGCTTTCTGCATCAGGCCAGCTCCAGCTCTTCTCTCAGCCCTGCTTAAGTGTAGAGACCGGTGGGCCTCCACCCCAGAAATAACCACTTTATTATGTTTTTTAAACTTTGCGACTGTGACTTTGTTCCTTGTTGGCTACCTTGCTGCGTATCTCCACGTCCCATACACAAGATCATTCTGTGGCATCCCCTTTCCGACTTCACTCTGCATAGAGAGGTATCCTCACTTCCATCCATCTAGTGGCAACGTGCACCCTTCTGGCCTTCCTTAGAGCTGCATAGTCTTCCTCCATGCACAAAGACCACAACTTCTTGGCCTATTCATTAGCATTGGCACTTTGGCTTATTTCCATGTTCACTATGATTCTAACTGGGGAACAAGTGGTGTAAACAACGGGGTCAGAAGCCTGTGCCTCGGAGTCCAATCTCAGCAGCCTGGCTGTGTGTGGCAGGTCCCAAACCCCAAATACATCCCTGGACACCAAATATCCCCAACATCTTGTTTTTGTTGCTTACTGCAACCAACGAAAAAGAAGGTCTCACGCAAACATCAGGCAAATTATGTTTAATTTTTAAAAAATAACTGATGGCAAAATAAAATATTTACATCACGTCATACTGTGTAAACATGTCGGGTCTCTATACAAAGAACTGTACATGCAAAATAATGGGAAAGTCAAAGTGAAATCATAAAAAAACGATACACAAACAAGTGTGAGGTTAGGGATACACATCCAGTTCTGAATCCAGTTTCTTTTTCTTTCTTTTTTTTTTAATAAAGTTTCTGTACAATTTTACAAGAATCAAAGGAAAAGCCCAAGTAAAGAATAAATAAAATGCCTCAGAAGCTGCGAAGCAGAGCAATGCCAGATCATGACCCAGGAGTGTGGGTTTCTGGGGCAGGAGTGGGGGGGAAGAACTATTGGTTTCCTGAGTGTCTTTCCCACAAGGACAAAGACGCCCCGGAAAGCCGGGTATCCCCCCAAAGACCCGAAGCTCCGGGGCAATGCCCTGTGCCTGGCCAACAGAACCCCCAAACCAGCCTACAGATGGCTGTGGCTTAATTAATTGGTTTTTATTATTTCTTACCAAAAGCTCAAAACCCAACCAACTTTTGTATACAGAAAGTTGAGCATCAAAAAGGTCTAAAAAGTAGTAGATCTCCAGACTGATTTTGGGGGAGGGGGAAAGTAATAATACTTTGGCATTTGGAATAATAGCATAATCGACTGGAAAACATTACCCTATTATCCAGTTTTATATTCCAAGTATGAAATAGTTTTTATTTATTTTCTTAACAGTCCTCAAAACTGACCCATTTTATGAAGAGGTAACTCTCCCGGAGCAGATGGCCACCCCCCCACCCAGCACACGCTCGTACAAAGCCACCCCCACCTCCTCCCTACCCCCCAACATACACACACTCACACACACACACAAAACCATAAAGCTCACCGGACGAAGAATGTGCTTTTTCTATGTATTTATTACAGGTACAACAGAGGTCTTCATAAATAGTTGCATAAAATGTTAAAGCCACAACATTGCACATGATAGGAAATAAAACCCCCCAAAAAACTCCCCAAGGAGTGCGTTTACAGTACTTCCGTTTGACGGTACTGCACAAAAAAAATCTGATTGACGGCTTGGAGGGAGGGGGGAGGTGGGGCCCTCTGAGCCCGGCACCTCCTCCCTCCCAGGTCACCCCTTCCCCCCCACCGCGGTGGGGAGGGAGGCTAGAAGGGGTGATAAAAGATGGAAGGCAGGGCCAGTCTATTTACAAGTAAGGCCTACATTTCATCAGAGCAAAAACCATTCATTCTGTTCCTATGCAGAAGTCTGAGGTTGGATGCACGTTCCAGAAGCTTCTCCTGGCCCCCCCACCCCTTTGCTCTGGGCCCTTTGGAGGGTGGGTCCATCCCAGAGACAGAGGGCCCTTGGTTCACTTCGTGAACATCAGTGGTTGAACATAGGCATTGCGTTTCCTTGAATTCATCTTGGAAAAAAAATGGTAAATTTGCAAAATCCTATTTGTGTTCCTTTAAAAAAGTTTTTTTTTTTAATTTTTTAAAATCTTATTTATTTATTTATTTTTTTTGCAGAAACCTGAATCAAAGACTGACACAGCGAGAGAGGAGGAGGCCTGTCCACCCCGCAGCGGGGTGGCCGAGCCCCTCCCGGGCTCTCTGGGATCAGCCCTGTCACACGATCAATAGACGGCAGTTCTCAGTCGGATGGTTGGTGGTTTTCTCCTCAGAGTTCAGATTAACAGCTGATTTTTTTGGCAGGTGAAAGAGAATGAGAGACAAAACTGCAAGCTCCGCTCAGACTCGAGGCCCGAGCCTGCTCTGTAGGAAGTTTTTCATGCTCCGGATGGGTCGAACGTCGTTCTGGTGTTTGCGCCGCTCAATGAACGAAGTCAGCCTGGCCGTGTCCAGGACCCCCGTGCCATGGCCGTGGCCCGCTTGCAGCCACGGCTCCTGCAGGGCCAACGCCGCCGAGGGCCGTAGGGCCGGGTCCTCCTGCAGGAGGAGACACACGAACTCCTTGGCCTTGTGGCTCACGCCGTGGAAGTAATCATCTGGGAAGCTGAAGTCCAGCCGGCAAATGTTTAGGCACGTCTCTTCCGTGCTGTCGTCCAGGAAGGGGGACACGCCGCTCAGCAGCACATAGGTGAGCACCCCCACGCTCCACGTGTCCGAGGTCAGTGAGACGGGGTTGCCCAGGATGATCTCGGGGGCGGCGAACTCGGGGCTCCCCAGCAGCTGGTGGATGTGGTAGGTGGTGCCGAGCTGCACGGCGTCGCCGAAGTCGGCCAGCTTGACGGTGGGCTTGGCTGCACTCTGATCCACCAGGATGTTTTCGGGCTGTGGCAGGAGGAGGAGGGTGCGTGGGGTTATTCTGGGCCCCTTTTGGGGGTGGCCCCATTATGAAGTGGCTCTTATGGGGAGATAGATGAAGGAACCCTGCTTTAGTGCTCACCTACCTCCCTTATGCTCTCAGTGAGCCAGTGCTGGGCCAGCCCAGTGGGACCTTTATGGCTTCTAATGTCTTTTTAGGGTCTGATGAACCCAGTCTTCTCAATTAAGGCAGGTCAGAAGCCGACATTCCCACCCTCAGCCTGGGCTCATGCTTGCACACAGTTGGGAGCACTCCCTCCTCTGCACCCCCACTGACCTTCAGGTCCAGGTGCGCGATCCTGCAGTTGTGAAGGTATCTCACGGCTTCCAGCACTTCCCCCAGGTACGCCCTGATCTTCCCTTCCGTGAGGTTCCCCCAGCGCACCACACAGTCCAGGAGACGCCCCTGGTCCGCCCTGCACAAGGGAGAGGGATGTGGGGGCTCATCAGTCTGGGGGTCTCTGGGTTCTGCATGAGCTATGCATGGGGCAGAATGGCTTAGGGGGTGGGTGGATGTCCCAGGGCTGCACTCTATCCCCCTGAAGCTGGACACTCCTAGGGTTATCTGATGGCCTTAGGACATGCTTAGGCCCATCTTTTGGGGCCCAACCCCAATAGTGCTCACAAAATATATATATATATATATATATATATATATATATATATATATATAGAGAGAGAGAGAGAGAGAGAGAGAGAGAGAGAGAGAGTGTGGGCCCAACCTCTATAGTGCTCATATATATATATATATATATATATATATATATATATATATATATATATATATATATATAGAGAGAGAGAGAGAGAGAGAGAGAGAGAGAGAGAGAGAGAGAGTGTTTGTGTGTGTATATAGTTCATATAGAGGGGAGGCACAGCATATGCTCCATCCTCTAAGTGATAGCCCCACCTTACGGAAGCATTTTCAGCTCCCTAGGAGATGGGGTGGGCAGGCGTGGCACTTGGACAGTCTACACTGAGACCCAGCCTTTTGGATGTGAGCAGGGACCCTGGGCATGTGAGCTGGCACAGGGGCCTGGCACACAGCAGTGCCCTGTGAGGACCAGCTGATGGAGAGGCAGGTGCAGGGTAGAAGGGAGTCTTCGGGTCGAATCTGCTAGTTTCATGGCTGCAAAATTCTATAAAAATTATTTTGGGGGGCCAGAGAAATGGGGGTTTGCCTTGCACGTGGCCAACTCTGGACAGACCCTGATTCAATTCCCGGCATCCTTTATGGTCCCCTGCGCCTGCCAGGAGCAATTTCTGACTGCAGAGCCAGGACTAACCCTTAAGCGTTGCCGGATATGACACCCCCCCAAATTTGGGGGGGTCTGGAAAGATAGCATAGCAAGGAGGTTTTCTTGCATGCAGCTGATCTGGCTGACCTGAGTTCGACCTCTGGCATCTCATATGGTTTCCTGAGCTTGCCAGGAGTTATTTCTGAGCACAGAGCCAGGAGTAACCCTTGAGCACCACTGAGTGTGGCCCCAAACAAAAACAAACAAAAATTATTTTGTGGGGGATGCTGGACCATACCTGGGTTGGCCACATGCAAGACAAATGCCTGGCCTAGTGAACAGGTAAGGCTCAGAGCAGGCAACCTAGGTCACATAGTATATAACTACAAGGCTGGAGTCACCAGGTAACCCATGGAGTGTATGCTAATACTGCCCTTACTTGCAAAATGGAGCTGTTTGGAAAGACCACGTTCTACCCCAGTGAGCTCAGGGAACATTCATTAGGAGTAGGAGGAAAAAACCTGCACCTCGACAAAAATAAATCCAGTGGTATTGGGGACAACAGCAGCCATGGCGAGCCAGTGACAACAGCAAAATCTGGAGACTTGAGGGTTTCTGAGTTGGCTCGAGAGCCTCTGGGGAAAGCCCAGGAGAGTCGACGCCTTCGGAGCTGCATCAGGGCACTCTTCCCAGGAGACCCGGGGGCATTTCTGTGCACCCCGGGGATCAGGCCTTGTGCTGGGTCTTTGGGAGACCCCTTCCTTCCACTTGCTGCCCCAGCAGGGGGAGGGAGGGGCTGCCTGTGCAGCCACATCTCCAAACGTCTAAGGGCGAGCCTTGAGGACACGTAGGCTTGAAATGCCCAGCCGGAGCCTTGTGGCCCCTACGTGGCACCTGGGGACCAGATAATTCTTTCATAGTGGTGGGAACCACGCTCGGGGCTGTCTTCCTGAGAAGCTCTAAACTGAGGGTCACAGAAATCTAGCTCTGAGACCTTCTGAGCAGCTCAGGACACTGGGCTCAATCTCAGTGCAGGAGACGCCAGGGCTGGTGGGTGTGGCTGGGTGAGACTGGGCATGGCGATAGGCATGGCTCAAGAGACTTGGGTGTGGGGCCGGAGAGATAGCATGGAGGTAAGGCGTTTGCCTTTCATGCAGGAGGTCATCAATTCGAATCCTGGCGCCCCATATGGTCCCCTGTGCCTGCCAGGAGCAATTTCTGAGCCTGGAGCCAGAAATAACCCCTGAGCACTGCCAGGTGTGACCCAAAAACCACAAAACAAAACAAAACAAAACAAAACAAAACAAAAAAAAGAGACTTGGGTGTGGCCTGCAGAAAAGCTAGGCAGGGCAATGGGCGTGGCTAGGTGAGACTGGGCATGATCTACAGAGAAACATGGGGCAAATGGGTGTGGCCTGGGCAGGTGTGGCTTGCAAAGAAACATGGGAAAATGAGCGTAACCCGCAGAAACATGAGAAATGGGCATAGCCTGGGCAGGTGTGACTTGCAGAGAAACAGGGACAAATAAATGGGCGTGGTCTGGTGGGTGTAGCCAGGAGAGAAACACTGGGGCAAATGGGTGTGGCCAAACAGGGCAGGGCCTACTTACATTTCCAACACTAGGACATAACTGGTGGATGTCTCGAAGGTATCCAGGAGGCCCACCAGCAGCGGGTGCTGGAGGTTCTGCAGGATTCCCAGCTCGTGGGTGACCTGGTCGCGTTTCATCAACTTCTTGTTCACAAACTTGGTGGCCACTGCTCGCTTGGTTCCCTTCTGATCACATTTCTTGACGACAGAGAACCTGCCCCTGGGAGTCAGATGAGAAAAGGGAATTTTCAGAGGCTGAGGGAAGGGGCCGGCATCAGGACAACCCCTCTCCCCCGGGGCCCCAGCCTCTCTCCTGGGCAGACCCTCTTGATGCCTGTGCCCTGCAACCCTGGAAAGCTCCTCGCTCTTGGAGAATGGAGGGACAGCACGAGTCATCCCAGGTCTCTGAGGCTGCACCTCACCTTGGCATGGCCTCAGAGGACGACCTGGGTGGGGGATGGCAATGCCTGGGCAGACCAGGTCCCACCTCGATACCTCACTACTTGATACTACGCCCTGCCCACAGCAGCCGAGTAGTTAGTGTGGTTGGGAGCTGGTCTGTTTGCGTGGGGAGGGGCTCGTGTCTCATGCAATTGGGGGCAGATATGAGGGTGTAGTAGAGCCAGCTGACAGCTGTGAAAGACTCTGCCCTGGGGATGCTGTCCCATCAGCCACACACCAAGCGCCTGGCCACTGGTGCCCCAGGAAGCAGAGCTCACGGCCTCGCCCTGCAGCTGAAGGATGAGCTGGGCTGGGGTGGGTGGGGTGGTGCAGGCAGGTCTGGGCAGGTCCGTGTGCAGCCATGGAGACGCGGCCCAGGACAGCCCGAGCAGCAAGGCTGCCCTGGGCAGCAGTGACACTGCTGCTCACCTCAGACTTTGAGCCACCAAGGACATGAGGGCTGAGCTGGCCGAGTGCCATGTAGGCTCAGGGGAACTGGGGGCTAAAGGGATTGACCCCATCTGGCTGCTCCTCTCCCTGTCCTATTCATAAGCCTGAGACCCCACCCCACTTTCCTGAGTGGCTAAAAGAAAGCACATTCTCAGGGACTGTCCCGAGCACAGTAGTGGCTGTCTGATGGCAGCGGTGGCATGTGAGCATCACGCCATGGTCAGTCAGTTCCTGGAATCTGAGTGGGGACTGGCCCATCTGCCCCCAGCCCCAGCCCTGGCGCTGGTGTAATTCAGACCTGCCAAGCTCGGCCACTTCGCTGTATAAGGCGTCAAAGTTGTCCTTCCAGGTCACCACGATGCCATCACGCCCTGGACCTGTGGGAAGAGAGTGGGGTCTCTCTTGAGCTTGAGGTATATGTGTGTGTGTGTTTGTGTGAATGTGTGTTTAAGTATTAGCATAAGTAGATGTGTGTTGTGTTGTCACTCAAAGGAGACAGGAGCTTTGGTATGTGTGTGGAGAGGGAGGGGAGGGGGGAGAGAGAGAGGGAGAGAGAGAGAGGGAGAGGGAGAAAGAGAGAGGGAGATAGAGGGAGGGGGGAGAGAGAGAGTCAGTTCGCCACCCCTGCCCTTTCCCCAAATATTCCCTTGACCTGAGCGCTCAAAGGACCCAACCTGCCTCGTGCCCGCGCCATTTCTGAGCTTCTTTTCCCTCACCTTTCTGGCACTGTGACCGCCCCAGGTTGGAACAGTTCCTGGGTGCTCACTCTGCTGATCTTTGTTATTTTTGCCTTTGGCAGTGCCAGGGATCCCTGTCCCATCCCTGTATAATTCACTTTTCCACCCACATTTTCTTCTTGCTTTTAGAAACCCCCATTTGGAGTGGTTGCAGGCCCAAGGGAAGATGTCAGTGGCCTGGTCTGATCTGCAGGACAGGACCAATAAAAGCTACACTGCCGCCCTAAGCCCTGTCACTCTCCAAGCAGCTCACTTGGGTTATGTGCAAATATAAGACATTTGAAGGGGCCTGGGATGGGGCTCTGCACCTGGCAGCAATCAGCTCAGTGGAAGTGAGAACACTGGCCTTGTTGGTTACTAGAGCTGGCAAGGATGCAGCTTGCCCTGAGAAGAGCTGGGTGGACAGGTATGACCAACCTAGGTCACACTCCCCTCCTGAGTGAGTTACAGTGGGTGCTGGAATGAGGTTTTTAGCACTGAGAGCAGAAAATGTGGCAACTGTCTGGGGTCCCTTCCCTGTGCACCTCCAGGGGACCAACTGACCCAGAGACCGTGAAGGCACCTGAACTCCCAAGAGGAGCCACCTCGGTCAGACTGTGTCAAGGGTGAGTGAGGGGGTGAACTTTTTTTTTTTTTTTTGGTTTTTGGGTCACACCCGGCATCGCTCAGGGGTTACTCCTGGCTCTATGCTCAGAAATCGCTCCTGGCAGGCTCGGGGGGACCATATGGGACGCCGGGATTCGAACCGATGACCTTCTGCATGAAAGACAAACGCCTTACCCTCCATGCTATCTCTCTGGCCCCATGGGGGGTAAACTCTTGACTTGGGGTCCCTACTTACCTAGCACCCTAAGACTGGCCGAGGACGAGGCGGAGCCCATGTCGTTCACCGCAATGCACGTGTAGATGCCGTCATCGTCCGTGGTCACTCCCACGATCTTCAGAGCGGCCTCTCCGAAGTCACTGCCACAGCAGAAACACCATGTCAGGAACACTTCTGGGGACCAATCATGCCTAGCCTGGTCCCAACCTCTCACCCCTGGAAGTGAGGAGCTCCAGCACGGGTCACAGGAAGTGAGGGGCTGAGCATGAGGGTCGCAGGAAGTGAGGGGCTTGAGCATAAGGTTATAGAAAGTGAGGGGCTCTAGCATGAGGTCCACAGGATGTGAGGAGCTCCAGATAAGTGCCCAGAAGGTGAGAGGCTCTAGTATGAGTGCCACACAAGGTGAGGGGCTTTTTAGCAGGAGAACTGTAGGAAGAGAGGGACTCTAGCATTAGGGCGACAAGGTAATGTATGTGAAATGTTAATATAAGCTGTACACCCAGGTCTCAACTATCCCCCCAGAACAGAGGCCCAAAGCTGCCGAGGGTGGTGAGAGGAGGTGGTGCTTAGCCCAGGCCCTCACCTGTAGGAGATGCTGTAGTGGCCGTCGCTGTTCAAGGTATTGTGTTCGGGGCCCTTCCAGGTGATCGAGGCTGTGGGGCGGCCGCAAACACGACATCGAAGAACAGCGGTCTCTCCTGTCTCACACGTGACCTCACTCAAGGGAACGACGAAATCTGGGGGAACTGTGTGTGCAGAGGGTGGAGGTGAGTGGGTGCATAGGCTGCCCATTCCCCACCCCCCTCCCCGCAATATGGCCAGACACCCCCATCCTGATGGGCATGACAGACTGGAACTTACCGTCATAAATGTAGCTGGGGTTGAGAAGCTGAAAGGGAAGGGAGGGCAGGCATTACTGCGTGCAGCTGTCCCAGTCCAGAAAGGGGACACTTATCCCCAACTCTCAGGGCATTTGTGAAGCTGTTCCCCGCCCCCCCCATCCCCGCCCCCCCATCCCCGCCCCCCCCCCCCATGGCCTTCTCACCCACCCATTTTTTCCTTCCCTGACTCCAACTCAAGGGGCATATATTTCTCAGTTTCCAGTTAGAGGTGGGTAAGGCCAGCGCTACCAGTTCTGGTAGAATACCCAGACCCCCCAACTTCCCTGGGTCACTGTGCTGACACCTGCTGGGTACTCAGGCATCAGTCCTGGATCAGGGCTGGGGGACCATCTCCTTGCACTCTGTGGGAGACACTTCCTTATTCTTCAGCCACCCCTGGCCCACAGTTTGAAGACCCAATGGATAGGGGAATTAGCTAGAAGCAGGAATCTGGATATTGGGTGCTTCTGTTGTGGCTGAGGTGACAGATAAATTGGAGTCTCAGAACCTTGGGCTCTGGCTACTGTGGGGTTCAGTCTCTGAGCCTGGAGCTTGGCACTGCCACAGAAGGCAGGTCCCAGGCTGCCTCCTCTCAGCCTGGCCTCCCCAGAGACTCACCTTCACCGATACCTTGTTACTGAGTCCTTCCCGGGATTTCCGATATCCGTTCTCTAACTTGCCTTCCCGTTTGCCGTCTTTATCTTTTTTCTCAGATTTTTTCCTTAAACGGAGTGCTGTGTGCCAAGATGTTGACTTCCTAGGTAGGAGGAAACGGTATTAGTCCTAGTGACACCCCTTTCCTCCCCACCCCAGGTTAACCTTTAACCTGGCCCGCATGGGAGGCTTTTCCCACAAGACCACGAGGATGGAGTGGATGATACGGGATGGTCAGAATGACTAGTAGTCATGGGGACATGGCTTCTGGCTCCACAAGCACAAGCAGCCGGGCTGATTTTTGGGGGGCCTGTGGTTGATTCACACTTCGGACAGCAACAGTGCGGCTAGGCAGTGGCATGGGGGTTGAATCTGCTAAAATTCCTCGTTGTCTCACTAACTGGCCTGCAGAGGTTAACTTAGATGGTCTCAGGAACAGCCACCTCTGGCCAGTTCTTTCCTGGGATTCCCCCATCAGGACAGCAACTTGCTAGTTTCTAAACAGACAAAGCACAGCAAATGGGTGCTTACTTTGTAACATGGCTGACCTGGGTTTCAATCCCCAGCATTGCATGTGGGCCTTTAAGCCAGAAGGAAGCCCTGAGAAGAGCCAGGTGTGGCCCAAAGAAAAAACTCCAGATGTGCTAGATTTGGCTATAAAGGATGAGGTCTGGGCCTGAGCTATCTATCCTACAGTAAGTTAGACGCCCGGCACTGCACATGGTATCCTGAGCCCCTTCAGGAGTTAGCCCTAAGCACAAAACCAGGTGTCAGCACCAAGCTCTGACAGGTATGTCTCCCCCAAAATGAAAAACAAAAACAAAAAAATCTCCAAAACAAGCAAACAAGAGTTGGGCCCAGAGAACACAAGAGGCTAGAGTGCATGCTTGCCTGCAGGAGCCCTGAGTTTGATCCCCTGCACAGCAGGGTCCCCCAAGCAATGTCAGGGATGACTGTTGAGAATTTAGCCAGGACAAACCCCTTAACTCTGCCAGGTGTGGCCCAAAACCAATTCCCCTCAAATAAAGGTGCCAATAATGGGAATTTAATGGGCTGGCCACAACGTCCCCAGACATCTGAATTGCAGAAAGCCAACACCCTCAGTGGGTGGTCGGGGTGGCTGGCAGAGAATGGGGAGCAGTGGATGATCGGGACTGTGTCCAGTCCTCCTCCATGACTACACCACAGGTCTCATGAGAGCACCTAAAATGTAAGCGGGCACTTTCACACACAAACACACATGTACACACACCCAGACTTTTGGACTCATGACCTGCACTTTCCTTCATACAGACACACATGCAAACATCCACACGAATACACCAGACATATGTGTATGGCATCTACATGTTTCAACAGGTGCAATCACCCACATGGTTTCTTTCATACAGGAACACACGTGTATGCATGCGTTTATAGACACATGGGTACTCTCACACACTAAGTGTTCAAACGTGGGCTCAAACATGTTCTATGAACATACTCATACATGCTCTCACATGTCCATGCATGCATAGAGCGTGTGCCCTTCACTCTAACATACACAGGCCCTAAGGATGTTTGACTTTTGGAATCAAAGAGAGACCCTGGAACTTCAAGGTCTGGGAGTCAAGTCTACAGAGGGAGCAGCAGATGGGTTTGGCTGGGGACAGAAAATGAGTGAGGCCTACACCCCAGTTCCCTCCCAGCCTAGGGCAAGACCCCAAGATGTGGGAACTGTTGGTGTTGAGGCTTCTGGAGGGCTGGACACCTTCCTCCTCACTGGAGCCGACTCAGTCCTGAAAGGCAGAGAGAAGTCTCAAGCTCATTACAGAGAGACCTTCATCCTAAGTGACAGGGCTGGAGTCACCCAGGTCATGGCACTGTGGACTCTTCTTAACTTTGCAATATAAGGTGACACGCGGCTATTAACCCCCAAAACAAAGGTGGTCTCCCATCTTCCTCTTTTCTTTAAACCTTTCCTTAGAAATGTAAAAGCACACCTGGCTCTTACCCCACCCTGCTCTCTCACCCTGGTTGGATGTGTATTGGTTTAACGAAGAGGCAGCTATGGCTGCTGTCTAGGCAGAGGGACCAGGAAGGGGTGGGGGGAAGCTACTGGCTCCATAATTCTCTCCTCAGTGGCTTCGTTTATTAATCCTCTGATACTACCCAGCTTCTTCAGACCCATGCAATGAGGGTGGAATTACGTATATGGGGTAATCTCACAACTTATATGATTTATTTTACATCGAAAACCTGCCTGCGGTCCTGACCTACAGCTTCTGGGCTCTGTCCTGACATGTGACATGACCCGTGATCTCTGGCCACGCCCCCTTTTCCTAACATGCCCTGTGCTGGTGCCCACCAGGCAGCCGAGGGAAGTCCAGGTCTGGACGAGTCTGGGGGCTGGCGGCCCTTCACACACACACCCCCCACACCACCAAAATGCTGCAGCTCCCATAAGGCCACACTCACTTGAGGGTCCCATCGGGGTTCTCCATGCTGCCGGCGCTGGTGTGGCCCAGGACCATGCCCGGGATCCAGCCCTCGGCGGCGGGGCACTGGTCAGTGGCGGCGCGGAACACCAGGAACATGTTCTGCTGGTTGCTGGCCAGAACTTGAACGACCTCTCCCTGGCAGACGTTAATCTCATCCTCCTTCACTGCCGTGTAATCGTGCGTCACCAACATGGCGGAGATGCCGTTGCTGCTGCTTTCACTCTGCGGGCGACACAAGGCGGGCGTGTGAGCCCAGCCCGCCACCCCGTTGCTGAGTCCCGTGCCCGTCGGTGCCCACCAGCTTTACAGAGAGGAGATGCTGGATGCCTGGCAAGGCCGCAGCCCCCTGAGGGCCTCCCTTTGGCTGGCTTGGGCCAGAGCTGATGACATTGTGGCCTTGATTGTGCTGCTCTGAGGGGAAAGGCTCTGTCATGCGAAGCCCCCTGGCATGGGCCAGCTCTGGGTCCAGTATCTGTCGGTGTGTGTGTGTCCCACCATTCAGCTCCTCCTCTTTGTCCTTTGACAGGAGAGTGTAAGGTGCCTGACAGTCCCTCTGCCGCCCCTGAAGGTCTCTGGGTGGGTGGCCCAGTGCAGGCATCCCCAGGTCTGGATGTAACAGGGATGGTCGCCCACCTGGGCCTCTGGCCTGCTTCTGGTTCTCAGTCTCCTGGAATTCAGTCCATTCCATTTCCAAACCCAAACTGAGATGCTTTCTGAAGGCCAGCTCCCTTTGGCAGAAGACATTAATGCTAGCGGCAACCTTGGTGTTTATTTTTTCTGTCCCAAGCTGTCACTTGTGCCGGGGCGAAGGAGGTAGACGAGTGGACGGGTGGGTCCCCTTTGCCCTCTGCAGGTGGTGGCTGGCAGGCAGTGGTGGCAGGTAGCAGCTCTAACTCAGAGATGTGCTGCGGCCAGGCCGATGCTCAGGGGAGCCACGCCAGGGCTGGATGAGAGGCTGGTGCAGCTCGGCTCATGGACAGGCCTAGTGCACCCGTGGCAAGCAGTGCTCTGTGGACACGAAGCCGTGAGGCAGCCTTTCCCAAAGTGGGGACTAGTGAACTCCCCCATGGAGGGCAGGCAGGGCCAGAGCTGTCTTAGGTGCAATGGGGAGTCACTGTCTCTTTGCTTCAAGAAGGCAAGTTTCTGGGGGCACTGACTCGAGTTTTCCTTTTGCGCCGAGAAGTGGTGGAGACCAGCAGTAGAGGCCCTGGGTGGGGCGGGCTGGTCTCTACCCTCTCCCCCTCATCCCAGGGTAACTTCAGCACCGGCACATGATGTGACACCTGCCCACAGGCCACAAACTGGCCTTAAGGGGGCAGAGCCCAGCTGGCCGCACCTTGGGCTTTATTACCAAAGCAATCACAGCAACAGGGCTCCTGGCTCTGGACTTGCCCCACTTGTGGCCAGGCATTCCAAGTGCACCTCACACCAGCCCACCCAACAGGGGTCCCGGCATCTTAGCCTCCCAGGAGGAAGCACAGGAGGGAGCAAGGGGTTCATGTGGCCACTCTCGAGACAAGAGACGCTGCACTGGCAAAACCTCTGTGGATGGTGTCCATGGTAGGAGGGAGAGGGGCTGGGGAGGAGGGTGACACAGCTGTGGGGGCCAGAGGTGTGTGTGTGTGTGTGTGTGTGTGTGTGTGTGTGTGTGTGCGCGCGCGCATGCACTTGTCTCTATATGTACGTGAGTATATGTGTAAATGTATGTGTGTGCAGGTCACTGTATATGCATGCCAGTGCATGTGTGAGTGAATGAGTGTGTGTGTTAGTCTGTGTGTTTGAGTGTATGTGTTAGTATTTGTGTGAGTGGGAGTGAGAACCTATGATGAGTATTTTACATAAATGTGTGTTATATTTGTGTGACTGTGTTGTGCATTTATATTAGTGTGTGACTGTGTTGTGTGAGTCTTTATGTGTGTGATTGCAGGTGACTGTTGTTTGTGTGTAGGAGTATGTGTGACTGTGTTGTGTTTTTGTGTGTGTTTATGTTGTCTGGACAGTGCCTTTTCAGGGCGATACTGCAGAATCCTGGGGGCCTCTTCAGCTCCCCAGGGGGCACATGGCCTCTCTGAAGGCTGGCAATGGGTCCCTGATAAAGACTTGGGGCTTAGTGTGTGGTGGTTACCAGGACAGCAAAACCCTGCACTGGGCCAGCTTTGGTTCACTGAGACTTCGGCGGCCAGGGTGAGCTGCCAGTTTTGGGGAATCCCAGCTGAAGGCCACCTCTGTACTCAGGGGTGTAGGTACAGGCCTGCAGCTGCCTCTCCTGTGATGCCTGCACCTGCAAACCCGACATCTCACACCTAGTGGGGGGGACCAAGTTCCAGAGATCCCAGCAAGTCACTGCACAGCCTGGCCAGACACAAGATGGACAGACAGACAGACAGACGGAGCCTGGAATCTTCTCCCCAAGCACAAGTAACCAGGGGCAGTGGAGGATCAGCGTTCTGGCATTTCCACCTAAGCGGCGCCCGGGGCAGTCTAGAGGCCAGAGAGGGGGACAGAGGCGAAGGCCAGGTTTTGCATTTTTCATAAAGAGAGACACAGACCCTTTTAGGGAAATGTATTTAAAAATTTATAAAGCCATCAAACATAAACTGCAACAACAGTTCTCTCTCACGCACGCCTTCCAGGAGTGGACGGGGCGGGCCAGCTTCCCCAGGGGACAGGAAGTAAGTACGGTAGGGCTGAGGGACTCTTGGGCAGTCTCTCTTCCAGAGGGAAACTCGGGGTGGGGGGGGCAGAAGCAAAGATTGCCAGGGGAGATGCCCCTTTCCCTCTCCACCATGCCCACTTGGCTTCGCTTTGAGCTGAAGTGCCCTTGAGGGCTTATGAGTTCTTTCACTGGCAGAGGAGTCAAAACAAAACAAAACCCTCCAGAACAAACACACTCCCCTCTCAGACGCTGCAGAGATAACTTAAGGCAGAAACAAGAGAAGACAATGGAGCCGTGAGAACAACCACCCAGAGTACAGGGCTGGGTAGGCCAAGGCCGGGGTGGGCGGCGGGGACACGGCCTGGAGAGTGTGTGTGTGCACGTGTGTGGGGAGGTGGGGAGGAAGGAGGAGGAGAAAGAAGAGAAAGAGGAGGAGGAGGGAGCGCAGGGAAGAACCAGTTTCCCCAGCAATCCTGTTGGCCGGCCGGGCCCGAAAGTTAGACGATGGGTTGCCGCAGTGGAAGGTTAAGGACACACATAGCAGGAGAGGGCGAGTTAGTGGAGCCAAGAGAGCAGCATCCCGGAGCACAGCAGCAGGAGGAGGGTTAGAGGCGTCCACGCAGCCTGCGGAGCGGAGCGGCGTGGAAGAGTCGAGTAGAGGCTGAGGAGGCGGTGGTGGCGGCGATGGCCGGGTTAGTGGGTTTAGAAGAGCTGACGAGGCAGAGGCAGCGGGGCGGGCGTGCGGAGGCCGCCGGGCATTCTTACCCCATTGCTCTGGGCCGACTGCACCGAGTGCTCGCTGGCCGAGGAACACGTGCTCATGCGGTCCGTGTCCTTGCCGGGGGCCGCGGGGCGGGGCGCTGGCCGCTGCAGAGAGTCAGTGTCCCCTGGGAAGGTGAAGGACCCGGGCCGGCTGGCGGGGGAGGCGGGCACAGAGTTCCAGAAGGAGCCGCCCTTCTGCAGGGGACTGCCGGGGGTCTCCCTGGAGGCAGTGGCCGAGAGCGGAGAGTGCAGTGGTGATGATCCGGCACCAGGCCGGGGCTTGCCGATCGGGAGGGCACCCAGGCTGCTCCGGGGCGCCCGGCTGTCCTCGGGGGCCACCCGGCTGTCTTTGGTGGTGGTAGTGCTGGGCTCCAAACTGGCACCCTTGCAGGGACTCTCCGGCACCTTCGTCTTGGAGGTTGTCTCGGCCTCTCGGGGAACAGGGTTGCTGGCCGGGGCAGGCAGTGGTGGGCCCAGGGTGGACGTACCTGACATCTTGTCGGCCTCTGCCGGGCTGGGGGCCGCAGAGGAGACCAGCACGGGGGAGTGGTGGCGGACAGGCTGCGGAATCCGGGAGGGTCTGCTCCGGCTGGAGCCTGGGAGGCCTCCGCTGTGGTTCCTCTGGTACTCGATGGGTGATGTCAAGGCTGTGAAGGTGACAGGGTGTGCTTAGGGCACAGTTCGTAGGGCTGAGGGGCTCCCCCTGGGCACCGTGAGATGGAGACATGGGAAGTCTGCATGGAGGTGGGGGGTGGTCAGCATGGATGCCCAAAGGCTCCCAGAGGACCCCAAGAAAGGGAATCTCTGGACTGCCCTGGGCACTGCACTCAGAGGCCGCCAAGTGGAACCCAATAAGCTACAGCAGGACCGGAGTGATAGCACAGCAGTAAGGCATTTGCCTTGCAGGCGGCTGACCTGGGACGTACCTAGGTTCGATTTACCCAGTCTGGTCCCCCGAGTCTGCCAGGAGCAATTTCTGAGCACAGAGCCAGTAATAGCCCGAGCGCTGCCCCAAAATCAAAACCAACAAAACAAAACAAAAATGCAGCAAATGCAGGAAGTGGCCAGCAGGGGGAGCAGAGGGGCATGGAGGGTGGAGGTGGGGTCTCTGGCCAGCCACAAAGGGCTGCTGGGGTCTTTGGTTGGCCACATGGCACCCCAATAACTGAACTGCACCTGTCACCCTCATGCCTCAGAAGCAGGAAGGCTCGGTAGCATCTATCCTGGAGAAAGGCAGCTGCCGCCTGCTGCACCACTGAGCATTAGTACAACTGCAGGTCCAACTCTGCTGCTACAGTTTGGAGCAGGAGAGTCAAAAGTGGGTGGGTGGGGACTGAAAGCACACAGGAGAGAGTATGTGTATGTGTGTGTATGTGTGGTGGGTGCGGAGGGTTGGGGGGGGGAAGGGACACAGGCAGGAGGTACCATTTAAAAAGTTGCGCTGGTTTTCTAAGATCTGGTTGATCTCATGAATCCACGTCTGCCGGACGCTGGGGCTGGACGAGTGCAGGATGAAGGTCTCCACGGCCTCACCAGTCCGCGCCGTCAGGGCAAACTTGCAGGGGTCGTCCTCCACGTTCTCCTCCAGACATAGGCAGCTCACCTACACACACAAGGCACCACACAGGGCATTCGCCACGACAGAGGGGCAGGTGGACAGCATGATGGGGGCCCACACCCATAGGACTTGGGGTCAGAGAGAGAGCAGATTTCTGCCTAGTGTCTGTGAGTCAAGCGCTTATCTAAAACCTGAATTCTGGGGCCAGAGTGCTAGTCCAGCGGGGAGAGCGCTAACCTTCACACGTCTGACCAGAGTTTAATTCTCAGTAACCCCACTGTTGGTAAAACTAGTCTTCACCCTATTCAGGATAATACTTTTTGTTGGGGCTTGCCAATCACTGGATGGAAGCACCTCTGGACAGAAGCATCCGTTGGACTGGGGGTATCTTACCTTACCTGTTTTCCACCCCCAGGGTTCTTTGGGTTTCCAATAAAGACCCTGGGACTCAGGGAAAAGTTACTTACAGTTTCGGCTTTCCATGAGTAAGCTATCTGCTTCTTAGAGGCGGAAGGTTTATGTGTGGAAGTTCCTGAACCTTTTTTTATCCCCATGACTGTATGTGGATTATTTCCTGCGTTGGTGTTTGCTTCCAGACCCACATCCCTCCAATCCCCTGGAATTGGGGCACTAGGCTTCTGCTTCACCCCACCAAGAAAGATCACTGAGTGCAGAACCCTGAGCACTGCCGGATGCGACCCCACAAATAAAACCCAAAACCCAAAAAAGGCCCAGTCCTCCAGGGCAGTGTGGAGAGGGAAGAATGAGGAGACAATGAGTTGGCGCTGGGCTCAGTTTTCTGATGCCAGCTGGAGGCGTCCAGGACATCTCATGTGAGGTAATTAGAGGCTTTATGTATTTCTCTTTTGTATCTGTTCTCTCTGCCTGCTTTTCCACTTCCCCCCTTTTACGTAGGGGGCTCTGTTTAGATCTGAATAAATAGGAGGAAAGGTGGGGAGGGACATACCTTTTTACTGCAGGCAAGCTAGCTCTGGATTTTGGAGCAGCTGGCTAGTTGGTAAAGGGTTTTGTGTCCGACTTTCTTACCTCTTTATACCCTCTTGTCTGTGTGGATTATTTTCTACGACTGGAACTGTTTCCCCTGTTTTTGTTGGATTGGGGAATGGGAATTCCCTTTCCCTTCTGGGAGCTGTGGAGTAATAAAATCTCAACCCATGTCCAAGAGAATGTGACTTTACAATCTCAGATGTGCTGGTGGCACTGCTACACAGCAAAGCGACTGTACCTGCTGCTCAGGTTCCGGTGACCCGCTTGTGTTTTATGTCTTTTGTGACATTAAAAAAAAAAAAAAGCCATCAGCAGCAGATACTGCTGCCGCTCAAGTGCAAAGTCTAGTTAGGACTAGATTTTTCATTTTTTAAATTCTTAAAACTTTTCTTTGTTTTGGGGCCACATCCTGGTGGGGTCCGGAGTTACCTATGTAAAAATGTGGCACTCACAAATCACTCCTGATGATATTTAGGAACTGTATGGGATGCCAGGGTTCATGCAAGGCAAGTGTTCTATCTCCTGTACTTTCTCTCTGGTTCCCCAAAGCAGTAAATTTTTAATTGTTGTTTTGGGCCACACCTGGTGGCGCTCAAGGTTTACTTCTGGGCTTTGCACTCAGAAATAACTCTTGGCAGGCTCAGGGGAGCAAATGGTATGCTGGGAATCAAACTGGGTCAGTTCAGGGGCGGCCGTGTATAAGGCAAATGCCCTGCTGTTGGGCTATCACTCTGGCCCCTCTCATGGTTCTTTTCTCCTGCTATTGTGTCTCTGGGCGCAGAGCAACCACGGGATCGAGGAGAGGCACCATGTGGAAACATGTTCAGCCCCTGTAGTGAGTCTGGCTGGCCAAAGAAGAGGGAGACCCGGGCCCTGCTCTCAGCTCTGTTCTTGCTGCTAGGGGTGGCCTAAGCACAGCTGCTCAGCTGAGGTCTGTCCCCTAGCTGAGAAAAGTGGGTAGTTAGGGGGTGGTGGTTCCAGACCCTGAAGTCAGGCAGGAGGAAAGTAGGCTGAATTGTAAGATGACACCAGTTATGTTACACCGAATCAAAGGTTCTTTCTGAACTTTCTAGAAAAGTCTTGGCGCACGTGACCAAGGACCACTCAGGCTGGGTGTGGAACAGGTTCGCCAGCGCGCAGGGCAAGTTACCTTGATGCTGTTCTTGAACAGGAATCCAGGCATAGAGAAGCCCTTCTTCTTGTCAAGCGGCTCGCTGAAGATGACGATCTGCTCGAACAGGAACACCCGCCGCTCTCTGCAGCGGGGCAGGAGGCCGGCGTCCTGGTCCGTGACTGAGAATGTGTCCTGCAAGAGTAGCTTGCCCTGTGCCACAATTTTACCCTGCAGACGGAGTGGGGGAGAACAGGGTGTGATCCATGGTGGGGTCTCCTCAGTTCTCCAGTTATTCCCACCCAGGACCCCCTAACAGGTGCTTTTCTGCTGGGAATCCTGTGGTCTGAATCTCAGCTTCCCTCCCTTAGCTGAAAAATGCTATTTTTTTTTTTCCGTTTTTTTGCCTCTGATGGTGGCCAAACCCTGTGGTGCTGGGGCAGGACAGGTGAAATAGAGCCAGGGCAGTGCTGGGCTTTGAACTCAGGTTTCCCTCTGTCCCCTGTATGTGCCAGGCACTAGCTTTGCTGCTTAAACTGTCCTGGTGGCCCTGCTGACAGCATTGGAGCCTGCGTAAACATAAATTCATTAGCCTCAGAGCTGGGGGTTGGAGTGAGGGTCAGAGTCTCCTGGGCAGGGCTCACCCAGTAACAGAGAGGGGGATCCTCCCTGCCGCTATATCTCTGCACCCACAGCCCAGGGACCAGAACCCTGAGCAGAAACAGAAACATTTCTCTTGTCTACATGCTCAGTAGTTGTAGCATGAGCAGGAAAAGCAGGGTTCCAGGTTTCTGAGACTGACAGGGCAAGAACAGGAACACGACAAAAGTAGGCAGAGGGGTCCCTGGGATGACAGATGGTGCCTACCCCCTCTCCCTGCCCAGCACACCCCCAGTCCTAGGGGGAGGAGACTATCAGGACTAGAGCAGAGATCCAGGAGAAGCTGAGTCATGAGCAGGACAAGGGTCCCCTCACACACTGCACCCATCTTCCCAGGGTTCAGAAAGACCAATTGTATGGAAGGGAAGCTGGTGAAGGCATCCATCAGGTGGAGATACGAGAGAGCAAGAGAAGGCAGGACATGAAGTGAAAGACTCCCCCAAAGTGCTCTCTCCGGGGTGCAGGGCAGGGATGGGGCGAAAGCGAGTGCCATGACCAGAGCTGGCAAGGGCAGGGAGGGTCGGGGGGTATCATTACATCAAATCCCTGCAGCCGCCCGACGCTCATCATGTCATTACAGCGCTTGGGGACGACGCACATGACCTCCACGGCGCGCTGCAGGCGGGAAAGAGATAGTGAGTGCCTAAGCTACTCCCTGTGGGGTCATCCCCAGCTCAGCACATACCCCACGCACCTCTAATTCCGATGTGTCCAGGCTGGCTTTCTTGGAGTACTTGAGGAAGTCCTGCGGGGTAAAGGGATTGGGGGTGCAGTGAGAGCCATGGACGCCCTACTCTCACTCCCCCGGGATCCGAGTGGTGCTCCGTGAGTGCCAAGGAGGGTGTTGGGTGACTTCTGACGAGCCATATGCCTGCCCCCCAGCCCTCTGTCCAGCTCACATGGGCAGAACTGAACTCAACCTGAGGATTCAGAATCCCATACCAGAAGGTCCGGGGACTAGAAAACAGGTAGCAGGACCCAAGGATGTGGGATTGAAAGGTCACTTTTATGGGCCCCTGCAGACTGAACGCGAATAGGCCAAGGTATGGATGGATGGATTGAGATGGAGTGATCTAGACACACAGTGGGGTACAGGCAGCTCTGGGGAAGAACAGAATAGGGCCAACTATAGCCCAGTGGATAGAACTAGAGTGGAGTGAGCGGGATAGAAAGGGATGATACAGATGACCTTTCACAGGTGGGGCCTTAAGATGCACAGTGAGATAGTGACAAGGGGCCACAGGAACCTAATGGGAGAAGTGACCTGTATCATTGTGGTTCAGGGTAGGAGGAGCTGAGAGAAAGGGACTTTGGGAGAGGCTGGGGGTGGTGCTGGAATATGTGACCGAGAATTCCTTGTCAGCAGTATTGTCAATCACAGAACCTCAAGCAATTAAGCCACCCAAAGTAAGAAAAGAAGCTTAAAGGTCCATGTAAAGGACATATCCATCATGCTGGGTGAAGTTAGCCCAGAGAGAAACAGAAAAGGAATGAGCACTCCCATATGTGGGACAGAAAGATGATCAGTAAGAGCAGGGGTGGCGAACAGGATTTTTACCCTCACTCAAAATGGCAAAATGGGGCCAGGAGAGATAGCACAGTGGCGTTTGCCTTGCAAGCAGCCGATCCAGGCCCAAAGGTGGTTAGTTCGAATCCCGGTGTCCCATATGGTCCCCGTGCCTGCCAGGAGCTATTTCTGAGCAGACAGCCAGAAGTAACCCCTGAGCAACGCCAGGTGTGGCCCAAAAACCAAAAACAAAAAAAACACAAAATGGCAAAATGCAATATGTGTTTAATATATAATTGTTAAAATTAGATGTTTTTTGTGTGAGTGTTTGTCTGTTTTGGCAGGTCACTGCGTGGTGTGGCTCTTTGACTCTCACAGTTTAAAATGTTGGCTTTTTGTGTCAAACTTGTCCGCCACTCCTCAGTAAGAGAATAACACATATAAAGGCAACAGAAACTGAGAACTGGTCCAGGGGTCTGAGTTTAGCACAGGAAGGACGGGGACGAAGAGCAACCCACCGGCGGAGGCCGTGCTGCTGGAAAACTGCATGCAGGAAGACAATCCTTTATGACATTTAAAAAAATGAAAAACAAACGGAAAAAAACGGGGCCAGAGTGATAGCACAGCAGTAGGGTGTTTGCCTTGCACATGGCTGACCCAGCATGGACCCAGGTTCGATCCTTGGCATCCCATATGGGTCCCCAAGCCTGCCAGAAGTGATTTCTGAGCACAGAACCAATAGTAACCCCTGAGCACCATCGGGTATGGCCCCCAAAACGAACAAAAGTTTCCTATAAAGCTTGTTTCTCTGGCCTCTTCTGGCCCTATTTCCTCCCTGTGTTCTTCCATCCTTCCAGATGCCCCCACCACATACTATGTCCCCTTCCACCCATACATTTTCATCTGCATAACCACATAAAAGGCCCCTAGATTGAGAAGTGCTGGCCTGGGGGGCAGGACCGATAGCACAGCAGGGAGAGCATTTGCCTTGTACGTGGCTGACCCAGGTTTGATCCTTGGCATCTCCTATGGTCCCCCAACCCTGCCAGGAGTGAGCGCCGCACAGTGTGGTCCCAAAACCAAAAAAAGTATTTGCGGGAAAAGGTTTCTTTCTGCAGAAATGTTTCCCTTCACTGGAATGGCCTACTGACCTCCCGGACCTGCTAGTCTCATCCCTCCTACCCCCCCCCCCCCCCACCTTCAGGAGCAGCTGGTACTTCATGATTCTCTGCACTGGCTTGATCAACAGATCTGTGAGTTGCAGCCTGTGCCCGAGTCGCTGCTTCAAGTCCTGTGGGGTCAAAGCACAAACAGCAGGATCACTGCTGACTTCTGTGGGACACACGGTCATAAACACCAGCTTCAGATGGCCAGTGGCAGGCGGGAGAAGGGGGCCCCTCCAGGTCACCACCCTGGGCCACACGAGCGCCCCCTACCCCATGTTGCCGTTTTACACCAAGACCTCTCTGAGCTGTTTTAGAAACCATTCAGAGACATTCTTGCAATTGCCTTTTTTTTTTTTAAATAAAAGCAAATATTAAATTTTTAGGCTAAATATTTTAGGCAGTGAATTACTTTTGAGCCTTAAATTAAAAAGAGCCAAAGAGAAGCTGAAATGATGACATGATGTTACACATCAATGTTCAGCACACATACACACACTCACACCTGCACACAGAACTGGCAACCCTGCCCTACTTTTACAGTGACCCCAGTTTGAATACTAAGGGATTGGGTCCTAGATTAAACAACACCTTCTCTGCTTCTCAGGAAAGCAGACCTCCTAGAACAGGGGCTGAGGCCTGATCCATCTCTGGGCAAGGACTTGCTTGAATTTTGTCAACTCTGGAGATGAGGGAGGATTCAGAAACTTGGTTTTTGGGTGGTGGGCCTTACCTCGAAAAAGGTATCGATGTATTCTGAAACAATATGCTCCGACTTTGGTTTGTTCTGACAATACACTATGTACATATGCAACCTTCTCTCCTGGGAACGAATAGCAAACAGAGGCTTAGGCAGGGCCCTTCCCAGGGCATGGTCCCCCACACCCCCACTCATGGAATGCATAAGCTTTCTGTTTCCTGACTCCCATACAGCCCAGTAAGGCTCCCCAGAAAACCACACCACTGGCAGTATCTGGCTAATACCAGAAATAGCAACAGAATACTTTTTTGGGGGAGGGCAGGACTTCCCAGGTGGGGTGCTAAGAGTGTGCGGGGTCAGAGAACAGAGATTTGTAGCCCAATGGGCTGGTGGTTTCATGCAGCTTTGGGTTCATGGTGCTACAGAAGACCTGGGCCCCCCAGCAGTATTCCCAGGGTGCTGGACCTATCTGGGAACACATGTCTGAACCCCCTCACAATCTCCTGCCCCCCTGAACATAGCTCTTTTTTCGTTTTATTGAGCCACACTCAGCAGTGTTCAGAGGTTACTCCTGGCTGTGCACTCAGGAATCATTCCTGGCAAGCTAGGGGAACCATACAGGATGCCGGGGATAGAACTCAGGCCAGCTGCATCCAAAGCAAGCTCCCTACCTGCTACCTATTGCTCTGGCCCCACAGAAGCAGCTCTTAATATAGCTGTCCCCCTATTCTCAGGACACTCAAACCAGAGCCTCGGTATGTGCCTGAGCTGTGGATAGACAGTACTGAATTCTACAAATACAGGCTTTGCCAAGTGTAGACACACTTGGGAGTACAATGCTACATGCATAAGGCACAGTAATAAATAAGAACTTACAGTGGAATAGAACCATCACCAGTCTACATGGTCATCATAGTTTAGGAGTGTGATCTCGCCCCCACCCCCACTATTAGTGTACACAGAACTGCAGCTGACTCCAACCATCCACTCCGGACACCCCTTACTGCTTCTACTTCAGGGCTGGGGCTAGTGCCCTGACCACTAGGTGGTGCTGTCAGACCATCTGCCCTTGGTGGCCTACAGTCACAGACTTGAGGTTCCAAGCAGTTGCCTGTTTGCGCCTAATCTTCCTTAATCGAGCACCTGCGCTCTCCTTCAATGGATATGAAAAGACTGCAGCAGGATACCAGTAAACCAGCCGTACGTACGTGTTTAACAAAAAGGGATCCTAGTTTTTCTGGATCTTCAAGGCACTTCTCCAACTCTCCTAAAAAAAAGCTGCAACAGAAAGAACATCAGAAGCAAGGCCAACCTTCTCACTTCAGATCTCTTCAGATAGGGGTAAATGGGAAACACCACACTCGGCCAGTGAGTGCAGAGGCGGCCCACAGAACAGGCCATGACCTTCTCTCCTTCAAACAAGGGCTGTTCTGGGCTCATTTCTCAAAAAGGACATATTTTCCTATCATGAAGAATAAAGTAATCGTGAAATCACCCCACATGCCGTATTTCCAAACCCAGGTGAATAGGTCTGAAGGAGGGTAGCCATGAAAAATGAATAAACCAAGCCAGCCAGGAAAGAATCATGGAGTTGGGTTGGCCTCCTGCCTTGTGGTCTGTCTGTATCTCTCTGTACCAAACCAAACCAACCTTTCTTTATTCTCAGTATAAATTCAACCAGGCAGGGGAGAGTGGACTTTTACATATCAAAGGGATAGGTGAAAAGAAAAGAGGATGTTAAAGGAGTGCTGCAGACCAGCTAGCAAGGACCCAGCCAGTGCCTGGGATCTCCTCACAGTCTTGGACTCCAACTGTCATCAACTCATCAACTTAGTCCCTAAGAGCTGTGTGTGGTTTCTGGTGTCTGTTCCCCACTGACAAATCAGGGGAAGAAGAGCCAGAGCGCTAGGAATACAGTGCCCCTTTTTATTTTTGTTTTTTTGGTTGTTTTTGGCCAAGCCAGGGTAGCGCTCAGGGGTTACTCCTAGCTCTGTGCTCAGAAATTGCTCCTGGCGGGCGTGGGGGACCATAAGGGGTACAGGGGATCAAACTCAAGTCTGTCCCAGGTCATCTGAGTGCAAGGCAAATGCCCTACCGCTATGCTATCATTCCGGTCCCAAGGAGCCCATTTTTCCAATGGCTTCTGCTGGGGGCTTTTCATGAAGTCTCCAGTGCATAGAGCTGTAAGTCAGGTTTCTGCAGACACCCCCCACCCCCGAATCTGGCACTGGAAGGGTTTTGAAATAAGGGTCCCACAGCCCTGGTACTTAGATAAGTCATACTACTTGGTTCATGTATCAACATTCCCTTTGCCTACTGGGGCAGCATTTCAATGCACTGAAAGTCCAAATGTATGGTTTGCAAGAAGAAAACCATGTCTGATGGAGGCAACAGGAGTCAAAGGAGATGGTGTCTGATCTGGGCCTCGAAGATGTGGCCAACAACCCACCCAGGAGAAAGCCAGGAGGCTTGTCCAGAAACAGGGCCCAGGATACTGCATGAAACATGCCATAACATCAGTGGTTGTGATTAAGAAATCCCTAGATACTCATGGAGTGTTTGTATATTGGGGGAGGGGCACATCCACAATAATAATTTTTTATGTTTTCGTTTCTGTTTGTTTTTTTGAGCCATAATTGGTAATGCTCAGGGGTTACTCCTGGTTTTGCACTCAGGAATCACTCCTTGCAGTACTTGGGGAACCATAAGGATACCAGGGATGGAACCCGGTTCAGTCACATGTAAGGCAAGTGCTCTCTCCATTGTATTATTGCTCCAGCCCTGGAGTTTTATTTTTTTGTGGTGGTTGTTGTTTTTTTTGGAGGCCCACACCTGGCGTTGCTCAGGGGTCACTCCTGGCAGTAGTCCGGGAACCATATGGGATGCCAGGGATTGAGCCTGGGTTGACTGCATGCAAGGCGAGCACCTTCCCCTGCTGTATGGTCTGGCTGGCACCTATTGTTAATATTTATAACCAGGACTTGGGTGACCCAAGGGTGACAAGCTCGGGCAGGCCCAGTGTTGCAGGGGTCTCCTCTACATTAGGAAAGGACCCAAGCTGGAATGCAGCTGGACTTTCTAGGGCTGTCCTTTTAATAAAGCTCAGGCTGGAAAGGAAGGCATGTCCTTGAAGCCTCGTACAGTTCTCCAAACGTGCCCAGCAGGAATGGACTCAGTGCTCATCCCCAAACACTCTAGGGACATCCCCGAGAGGTGGAGTGAGGTAGGAGAAAGTGCAGGGCTCAGGGCCAGGCAGAGAGCAGATGGCACTTTCCCTCTACCCTGTCTGTCCCCCTGTATCACATAATCTCTGATGCTTTTATAGCCAAATCTATCCTCAAAAGCAGTATTTGCTAGGAATTAGCTAACAACAGTAACTGGTTTAAAATTTCCTTACTACCTTATTTGATGCTAAAAGGTGTTTTTTTTCTTCCCCCCCTTTTTTTAATTTCCTCAGCTTTTACTGTGCTATGTAAAATAACAATCACTTTTGTAAGCTCTGATCTGGGGTCCTGACCTCTTGCAGTGACAACAGAACAGGACTAATGTACCCCTCTCAATTTTTTGAACAAAGAAGGGGCAGTTGTTAGGTTACACCTTATTTTACCCAAAACAAAGATCATCCCTGGTTTCTCTGTACCTATTTGTCTACAACCACCAAAAAGAGATTGTCTTACTTGTAAACCTTACTATGTCCTTACTGCCCCACCTGGGGGTGGTCCCTGTGCTCAATAATAACAGCAATTCAGGCAGCAGCTTGTTGAAGGTAAGAGGTAGAAGATTGGGGCCGGAGAGATAGCACAGTGGCGTTTGCCTTGCAAGCAGCTGACCCAGGACCTAAGGTGGTTGGTTCAAATCCCAGCATCCCATATGGTTCCTCATGCCTGCCAGAAGCTATTTCTGAGCAGATAGCCCGGAGTAACCCAGAGCGTCACCGGGTGTGACCCAAACACCAAAAAAAAAAAAAAAAAAAAAAAAAAAAACCACCAAAACAAACGAACAAAAAAAAGTGGTAGAAGACTACTAGACTACATGTTTCACACTCAGCCTGGTTTGGATTATTTCATGCATGATTCTGATTCAGACTCCTTCACCTGGGGTTGGAGATAAGAGGCGTGGGGTGATTTTACATTCTGCTCTGCACCATACGTTAAGGAGGGTGCAGTATAAAGGCAGGATTCCCCACTCACTGCCCCCCACCCTGATCCCAGAGCACTGGGCCCTAAGGTGTCCCAGCCCAGAGTCCCTGTATGAGGTCACACGTACTCCCTGTGCCAGTCGTAGATCTGCTGGATGTTGCCAAAGACGATCTTGTCTTTGCCCTTCATGTCATCGGGGACCCCGTCCTCCTTCATGAGCGCCATGTAGCCCTAGTGGAACGAAAAGGAGGGACATGTTCATGAAGGCACCACGGAGCACTCCAGCCCTGGCCCCTCCAGACACATGGGAGCCCTCCCATGGAACCCCCAAAGTACACTGCTGTGACTCCACCCCTGACCTGCTTAGTGCTCAGGGAGCACTCAACAACAGTGAGGGGTCCCCATGGGAAAGTCTTTGTATATGTAATGTTTGACCTGGGATGTTTGCTCTTCAGTTCTCAGCACTGAGCTCATATGCAGGGGATTTGTTTTTACAGCTTTGCGAAGGTATCACTGCTACACCATCTGGCATAGAACCCCACTGATACCTCGGAACCCTGCATGGTTTAGCTGGTGTCTGGAAACTCATACCTCAACCACACAGCCCAGGTCCCGCACGTAGTCACGCTCGGTCTCCACTAGTTCTTGCAAGACATAGCTGGAGAGAGAGGGGGAGAGAGAACCCGCATTTGCACTCAATCTCTTCCTGCATTAACACCCCAACTTCCTCCTGTTCCCTCAATGGGGCCCTCACCCCACTGGGGTTTGTCACACTCGTCCCCACTTGGCACATTTGGGGGTCCGGCTCTAGGAAGCCCCAGAACACTCTCAGGTTCATGCAGGGCGCCCTGAAGTACCATCCATCAGGCTTGAATTCCTACCAATGGTACAAATGGGACAGTGTTCAGAGTCAGGCTCTGGGGGTCTGACTGATTGACCTGGATTGATTTGGGGGCCACACATAGCTACAGCTTAGGACTTATTCCTGACTGATGCTCTGGAGATAAGTTCTGTTGGTATTACTGATTGACTTGTTGTTTTGTTAGCTTGTTTGTTTTTGGGCGACACCCAGCGATGCTCAGGGCTTATTCCTGGCTCAGTGCTCAGATCTACAGATACACAGATCTGGGGACTGAACCTGGGTTGGCTGTGTGCAAGGAAAGAGCCCTAACCAAGTATTTTCTCTCTGGGCCTGTCTTAAGCATTATGACATGCAAGTGAAGAGTGGACTCTGATATTTTGGGTGGAATCTGAACACTTTCCCTTTCCAAAGCAGGCCATTAACTGCTTAAGTCACTCAGATAACACAAATAATCCTCTGATCAAAGAAGCAGGCAACCTCGACCTGGCTGAAAAGTTTGCTTCTTCCACCAGCAAGGAATGGACCGGACAGGGCATCTATATGCCATTCAAGGTGGGCTTAGCATTCAGTGACGTTTTTTTTTTTTCCCACTGGGGGACACACCCAATGATGCTCAGGGGTTCCTCTTGGCTCTGCACACAGGAGTTATTCCTGGTGGTGCTCAGAGAACCAAAGATGCTGAGGCTTGAATCCAGGTCATCTCTTGTGCAAAGCAGGTGCCCTCCCAGCTGTACTCTGGCTCTGGACCCTCAATGCTGACCAAAACCTGGTCTCTGCCCTGATGCTGAAGAGTTTTTGTCCTTCCCCAAGGGCAAGTTTAAATCTCTTGCAATATTTTCAGAACGTGTGTGTATGTGTTGTGTGTGAGATGAGGTTTGGGGTCTGGGGCACATTCTATCCTTGTCCTTCACAGCCACAGTCAGAACAGAAAGGACAAACAGGAAGACAAATTCATGCCCAATCTCACCCCCACAAGGGGCTGAGAGTGATAGAAAAATCCAGCCAACTCACAGGCACAGAGACCAGGAGGTGGCTGGGGTTGGGTGCGGGTGGAAGAAACGAGGGAAAGCAGGGAACAAGGGAGCAGTGTTACCATCCCCCAGAGGACAGCAGTGGGTGATGCAGAGAAAAGATGGGAGCAGAGCCAAAGTGAGGACATGCTCAAGGTCAGCTCTGTGGGGTGATAGAATGGGCCTGTCTGTAGCAGAAGCAGTGACCAGGGACGATGGGAAGGAAGAGGGGCCGGTCCAGGAAACCCCCAGAAAACATGGGAGGAGAAAACCCACCAAGTGAAAATGACAGAAACATCATGTCCTGAAGGCCCCTCCTGGTTGTGACCAAGGGGAACTGAGCTTATGTCTCATTCCAGGGGTCTTGTACCCTAAGTGCTGGATACCCAGCAGGTGCACTGGGTGGCCTGGGCACTATCTCACGATGAATGAGGGAGTTAGTGGTGTTAGATGACACCCCGCTTTTACCCAAAACAAGATGGCTAACCAAATTCCTCTTTCCTTTTTTGGGGGGGTTTTGGGTCACACCTGGTGGATTCGGGGGGCCATGTGGATGCTGGGAACTGAACCCTGGTCAATTCCTGGCAAAAAAGGGCCCTCCTTTTTTTTGTTTTTGGGTCACACCCTGCAGCATTCAGGGGTTATTACTGGCTCTGTGCTCAGAAATTGCTCCTGGCATGCTCGGGAGACCATATGGGATGCCGGAATCGAACCTGGATTTGTCCTGGGTCGGCTGCATGCAAGCAACTGACCTACTGCCAAGCTGTTGCTTCGGCCCCTTCCTTTTTCCTTTTCACCTATTCCTTTGAGTTCATCCGATCTCACTCGACCCTTCCCCACTTGGTGAATTATTACTGGAGAATAAAGACAGGTTTCAGTATTGGTTTGGTGTGCACAGAAAGACCATGAGAGGCAAGAGGCCACCCGACTCCATGATTCTCTTCCAACTGGCCTGGTTTATTAATTCTTCACAGCTACTCTGCATCAGACCAGCTCAACCGGGGTTGGAAATACAGCTCGGGGGGTGGGGGTGGGGTGGGGGTGGGGGTGGTGATTTCACAGAGCAGGGGCCTTACCGCCGCCTCTTCAGAGAACTGCACTTCCTTTCCTCCAGCTCATCGAGGGGCGAGGAGGGTGACAGGAGGGAGTTGTCGGAGGGGTTGAAGGACGGGCTGCTGTCACCTTGGTCCACTAGCAGCGAACTAGGCCGGTCTTCCAGTGCCTGAAAGAAAAGCAATGTATAGGCGTGGCCCAGGATGGCACCAGTAGGACAGGAGAGGCTGAGCCTTACTCGGGCAGTGGGAATGGACAGGGCAGGGTTGGTGCCTGTCAATGGCACAGCACAGCTGAACCATGTCCTGGTCCTGTCCAGGAGACTGGACTAAGGGGCACTGGGTGAGAGAGGGCTGAGGACAAAGGCATAGAGATCACTGGCACACGACTCTCTGCCATCACTTGTTACCATATAACTGGACTTAGCTGACAGATTCATCTAGTCACTTTAAAAGGAAAGCAGACTTTTTAGACTACTTTTTCTATACTACATCATAGCAGATTACTGTCTTTCACTTTTCTGTTTGTTTAGTTGGTTTTTGGAGCACACCTGGTAGCACTGAGGGGTTACTCCTGGCAGGCCCAGGGGACCCTATGGGTTGTCGGGAGACCAAACCCAGGTCGACTGTGTACAAGGCAAACCGCTGTGCTGTCACTCGGTCCTAAGTCTTTCACCATTTTTTTTTTTGTGGTTTTTGGGTCACACCCGGCAGTGCTCAGGGGTTTTTCCTGGCTCCGTGCTCAGAAATTGCTCCTGGCAGGCACGGGGGACCATATGGGATGCCGGGATTCGAACCGATGACCTCCTGCATGAAAGGTAAACGCCTTACCTCCATGCTATCTCTCCGGCCCGTCTTTCACCATTTTTAAGTGCTCGGCCCAATCATTGTATTGCTTTTATGGAGTCTGGCTGGGGGCAGCTTGTCATAGCAGGGGAAAAACTCGGGGACCTTAAGCAGCTGCACAAGGCAAGTGCCTCACAGAGAGGCCCCCTTCCCATTTCTGCACCATCTCTTCATCCTGTGTCTCACTCTAAACCCTGTCCTTTCACAGGGATGCAGGGCAACTGTGTAGACACAGTTTTGCACCCTGAGTCCTCCCCTGAGAATTGTGGCACCACTGCAGGGTAGTCCTGGGGACCAGTACAGCGACCCCTGTCTCATTTGCACTGCCGCATGAACACCCCCACTCCTCTCAATTTCCCCCTCCATGAAACACTCACCATTTTGCTCTTCACCAGCTCCTCGATGGCACTGACCAGCTCTGCAGCGCTCGGAGTCTCGGAGCTGGTGGGGCGAACCAACAGGCGAGAGGAGGCCTATGGGGAAGACGGGGAAAGGAGAAGGGGAAGAGCCCCAAGTCAGTCACCCTGTAAGGCCAGGAAACGCTCCTGCGAGCCTCTTTCGAGAAGTAATTTCAGACACCAAAACCGTGAATCTGTCTTTGTTTGCATTTATTTGAAGGCGGCCTTCTCAAAATGTACAATACTAGGACAGGAAAAAATCCGGTAAGCCTGCCTGGGGTACATGTAGGGGCAGGGAGAGGAAGGGGACAAACAGAGTCTGGTTTGAATCTGTGGAGCATCTCCCAAAGGGGTGACAGGCTTGTCCTGGGGTGACCCAAGCAGCCGCCAGCTGGGCTTGGATGGGGAAATGCAGACTCTGAACGGGAGAACAGAGGGACTTGTCAACTCGTATGGCTGCAGCCCGGGCTCACCAGGAAGTCCAACAGGACACCCAGAAAAGGATGAACCCAACAAACCCGGCCTCGTCGTGAGGACAGATTCTCAGAGAAGGGCCCGGGGCCCATGGACCAGGATGTGGGGGGACGCGCTCACCATGTTCCGTCCATCCATTTCCCCATTGATTAGTTCAGGGCACAGGAGCGCGGAGGCCTCACAAGCCATCAGACGCTATTTAGGGCTAGAATTTGGGGGAGGACAGGTGGGGGGCAGTGCAGCGGGCAGCAAGGAAGGGGGTCTGGGCAAAGGGGTGGTGGGTTCAAGTTTCAGTAGTTAGCAAACAGGGCGTGTTTGCAGGTGACTGGCGCTGTCACTTAACTGGAAACTAGAAGAGGGTAATATGAGCCTTGTCATATTTGAGGGCAGCAGGGAGGAGGCATGCCGCCCAGCCAGGCCCAGTGCACGGCAGGCAGACAGACAGAAGGGCTTCCGCACACGCATCAAGGCATGCACGGTGAGACCCAGACGGACAGGACGGACGCATGGATGAGGGTCAGGGTGATGTGGTCTGGAGCACAGGGTGAAGGGAGGTCAGATGGAGAGGGAAGGAAACCGAGTCCACACGGACACAGACCACAAGTTGACAAAATGCTGCAGGCGTGCCAACACGGGGAGAGAACAGGACAGAAGAAGGGTTAGTCTGCAGTGTCCCCAAGGAGACAGGAGCTAACACCCCTGCCTTAAGTGAGGGCCCTTGTGCTCAGGGCACCTGGCGCACTGCTGTTAGGATGGCCAGGATTAGAGAGAGGGCTGCCCACAGTGGAGGGCCCATTTCTGGGGAGTCCTATTAGGGGTGCTGTGGCGGTGGGGTCCCTGGTCACCTCAGGGATCTCCTACCAGCTTCTAAAAAATTTCCATGTAATAAGTCCCAAGTTTGACTTCAGATGCAAACTCCAGCAACCCATGGCAGGACTGACAGCCGAGGAAGCCTGGTCCATACACAGAGCAGTGGCCGAGAAACATCTATCCTCATATGTCTGAGGCAAAGACACCCAAGTGGTCCACCAGTCATGGGACCTCAGAGCAGAGCTGCCCCTCACAGGGCTTCACAATCGTCCCTCACAGGAAGAATCTCACAGCTGTCAATCACAGGGTCTCACATCTGTCCGGCACAGGGAAAATCTCACAATTCCCCTCACAGGGGCTTCACAGCTGTTCATGATGGGGGCCTTACAGCTGTCAATGGGGTCCTGGCAGGTTCCAGGTAATAAATTCCATAAACTAAGTAAATGATCATATTAACATTAAAGAAGGGGTTGGGGAAGGAGATTAAAGAAAGGTAAGCTGGAAACTGATAGAAATACTTGTCACTTAGAAAACTTAGTTACCACCCCCCAAGAAAACCCCAAACACCAGTAAGCAGCGGCACGGCACACGGGTGAGTTAACGCAGAGCCCGAAGCTGCCTGGGTTCTACTGGGAAATAGACTGATGTCCCATGAGAGCTCAGAAGCAGATGACTGACACCCACCCCAGGCATTCTGTTTTTGAAGCCACAGCTTCAGAAAAGCCACTTTCCAGCCTCCAAGGCTGCTTTCTGGGCCTCGAATTCCTCCTGGGACCCGAGAAGGGTTGGGCTGGCAGGTTGGAAACAGAAACCGGGCAGCGGACCTGCCTCAAATCTGAAGGCCATCCTGCACATGGCCTCCCCATGCCTCATCTGGGATGTCCACTGAGATGGACCCAGGCCCCACGATCTCGTGGCTTAGCACAGAGCAGAGCCCCTGCCCAGCTGTGCCCGTGTGGCCTTACCTTGTCATCCTGCGAGTCGGGCTGCAGCAGGCTGTGCTGCTGGATAGCCATGGGCGGGGGCAGTGGCACGGCATCAGCGCCTTCCTCGCCCTCCTCTTCTCCGCAGCTCTGCATGCCTGAGGATGACGACTTGGACAGCGTGCCGCTGCTCAGGCCCTCGTTCCGGGCTCTCTGCAAATGACCAAAATGGCGCCTCAGATGCATGGGAATAAAGATCCCGGGGAGAAAACAGTAACTGGCTCACCCCGGTCCCTCCTGGTACTGGACTGGGGCTGGCAACTGTGCATCTCACGGAAATGCCACGCATATTGCTGAGAGCATGCAAGCTCAAAAATGGCAGCACCCGTACTGGCTTCTAAATGGGCCCCATGAGCCTGTACTGTGGTATTGGAATACCCAGTCTTCACCCTATTCAGGATGACTTTTCATTGGTGCTTGTCACTCATTGGATGGAAGCACCTTTATGATTGGTCCCTACCCTACCTTTCTCCACCCCAGGGTGTGGTCTTTGGGTTCCAATAAAGACCCTGGGGTCTCAGGGAGAAAATGCTGGTGGTTTTGGTTTTCCATGACTAAGTTAACTGCTTGCTGGTGTTAGCGCTAGGAGTGGAAGGTTTGGAAGTCCCTGAATCTGTTTTATCTCTGTCACTGTGTATGAATTATTTCCTGAGTCAGTGCTTGCTTCCAGACCCATGTACCCCCAATTCCCTGCGATGGGGGTGGCTTGAGGTTTCTGCTTCACTAGAGCATGCCACCTCCCACATCTCCATATTTCCCTGCCAAGGGAAAGCAGTGAGTAAGGTCTGGGGCGAGGCTGGGCTGTGTGTGTAAGACATGGGACCATGGCCGTGAGTGACTGAGTGGCAGAGGCAGGCAGGGAAAGTGGCTGAGGGACCCTGAGGGGCAGAGTGAGGGACTGGTAGGGGAGTGGGGGGAGATTTCCTCATCCCAGTGCTGAAGGAACAGCAGAGGGACTCATGGCAGAATTGGGTTCCATGTGGGTATGAGGTCAGGTGAGGGGACCAAGTCTGCGGGTGCTCTCCCCTGTACCTCACACCTCCAGGATGTGTCCTAAGGGTGAAAGGGCAGGGCAGGAAGTGTGACATTAAGAGAAACTCAGGGCCTGACTCCCCAGAGGGCACTGTGCTCGGGCAATGTGGCAGAACGAAGCTGTCCAAGGGAGAACCCTGGAAGCCTGTCTGAAGTTGGAGTTGAACCCTAAAAGCCTGTCTGATGTGCAAGCAGGGGGGGGGGGCTGGAAACCTGTGCAGTGGGGAGGTGTGGCCCCTGGGAGCTTGACTGATGGGATCAGGGAGCAAAGCCCTGGAGTCTGTCCAATGGTGGGTTCGGAAGAGAGCAGAGCCAGGAAACCTGTAAAGGTGAGGGTGGGATTGGGGTGGAGCCCTAGGAGCCTGTCTGATGATGGAGGCAGGGGCAGGGCCCCAGGAGCTTATCAAACAGCCCTGGAGCCTGTTTAATGGTAGAGGTGGGGTCAGAGCCTTGGGACCCTGTCTGATGGTAAGAGTGGAGGTCGGAAGCTTGTCTGATGGTGGAGGTAGGGGTGGTGTCCTGGGAGTCTGTCCTGTGGTGGGAGCGGGGGATAGGGCTAGGGAGCCTGTCAGATGGCAGGGGCAGGAACCTATCTGATGGTAGAGGCTTTGAGCCTGTCAGATGGTGGGGTAGGAGCCTGTCTGATGGGAGAGACTGGGTGCCTGTCAGATGGTGGGGCAGGAGTCTAAGATGGTGGGGGTGGGAGCCTGTCTGATGGCTGGGGGGGGGGCAGACCGCACCTCCTCCACAGTCTCATCCTGTGGGGTGGCGGCGCTGTCATCCGAGTCCTTCTGCGATCCAGCGTCTGCGCTCTTGCGCACCTCCCGGCTCTTCTTGTGCTTGTGCGCCAGCTTCTTAACGTGCCCGTCAGCCTTGCCGCTGCTCAGCCGCCGCACTGGGCTGGTGAGCCACTTTCGCAGCGTGTTTCCAGGACGCTTGGGGCCCGGTGAGCTCTGGGCACCCAGCATGTGCGGCTGCAGGGAGGCCACAGACGCGGGTGGGCTGGCATCATTGCTGGACACGGAGAGTGAGTCTGGAGGGGCGAGAGGGTGGACAGAGGAGGATGCATGAGGTGCATGGCCTGGCCCTTGCCAACACCACGTGGGTGGCTGCAACTCTCAACTGATTCCACCAACACGAGGGTGCTCCAAGTCGTTAGTGTCAGAAACCCCAACCCTCTTTTCCACAACCTCGATGGAGTGAAGCTGAGAGAAAAAGCCAAAGGGGAAAGCTTCCTTTGGGCCCACAAAACCCACTGTCAAGGTAAGTGGAGGTGGACCATGGTGTTGTCCTGGGGTCCTGCTAGCACTCCTGCTCACAGCAGGATCCAGCACCAATCCCGGCTTTCAGGAGGGGCTGAGACTCTTCCCCAGTGCTGCAGAGATGGAGCGGGAGACACTCGCCAACTCACTGCTGTGCCTGGGCTGCAGTGGGAAACAACTGCTGGGCTGGAAGACTGATGCTGCTGAGAGACATCTCAATATTTTAGAATCATGCCAGCCTGTAGGATCCCAGGAAATCTGGTGGGGATGTTCCCATAGGAATCCACCAAATTCAGGGCTGGAAGCAATAACACATTTTGCCTTACACATGGGCTGACTAGGGTTTGATCTTCAGCATCCCATATGATCCCCAGAGACTACCAGGAGTGACTCCTGACCAGCCCTGAGCACTGCTGGGTGTGGCACCCAAACAAAAGCGAAAAACAAAAAAGAAAATCCACCAAACTCAGAGAGCCTAATCAGTAACACAGAAGACACAACTAGCACCAACCATAGCCCAGAGAATCCTTAGACACTGACTTTAGTTTCATCATGGAGAAACAGAACAATCATTTCAAACTGACCCCTGTGGATCTAAGTTTTTTTTTTTTTTTTTTTTTTTTTTTTTGGTTTTTAGGCCATACCCGGTGACGCTCAGCGGTTACTCCTGGCTATATGCTCAGAAGTCACTCCTGGCTTGGGGGACCATATGGGACGCCGGGGAATCGAACCGAGGTCTGTCCTAGGCTAGCGCTGGCAAGGCACCTCTAGTGCCACCGCGCTGGCCCCCGATCTAAGTTTTGATCATTCCATTTTCCTTTGTGTGTGTCGGTTTTTGCTTTCAGACTTGCGTCCCTCTAATCCCCTGGGATCGGGGCATGAGGCTTCCTTCCACTTCATGTGGGGAAAGGCGGAATGACATTGATGTCTTTGCACACACAGGGTAGCGGGTCTCCAAATTCTGGGTTCCACAAACAAGACTCTTCTCTGAGTCTGGGGTTGCCTGTACGCACTCTGTGGGTGTCGAATACCTCCCACAACCAGGCTTTTGCCAACCTAAACTTAGGCTCTCCGGAAACACGTGGTGGTCGGCGCTGCCATCTGTGTTAATTCACATCCCAGTGAGAGCCACTGGTGATGTGTGCCTGTCTTCTTCGCCTGTATCTCAAGGACATAGTGACCTTGTGCTGTCCTCACCTACAAGTCCTTAGTGGCACAGAGGCTCTGCTGGAGTATGGGGGACCCCAGGGCAGAGTGGAAGTGTCATTTATAAAAGGGAAGCCAAGGGAAACAGACACACCCAGATCCGGGAAGGTTTCCTGGGGCTGTGTCTGGAGTCTGGCCGGCCCCCAGCCTGCTTGCTCAGGCTTTACTCAGTTCAGGGTCTGGTGACTCACCTGCCTGGCGTGTGGGGTAGGGCCTGTGGCCAGAGATGGCCTGTTGGGGTGGGGGACAGGTCTTACTGCTATTACAGGCCAAGCTCCCACAGGCCACCAAGCAGGCAAATCCCTGCTTGGTATATACAAGAGGAAGGGATGAGGATAGCCACAGGGCCCAGCTGACCCAGGGATGGGCTGGACATGTACTTATTGGCCCAAGAATGTCCCATCTTAGCACAGGACCCTGGTCTTCCCTTGTGCTCCAGCTTCTCGGAAGCAAACGTGACTCAGGGGTCAGTACTATGCCTGCTGCACCCAACACCCCGATTCCTTCCCCCATGGATCTTTGGGGCTAGAAGAAAGGAGGAAGCTCAATCCATTCCTTGAGAGGAGACAGTGTCGTTGACAACATCTGAGCTACAGGAACCACTCCCTCCATCACTCTAGGGTCCCCTGTAGGGCCTCCCCACAGACCCAGCTCAGTGACAGCGTAGAAAATATGTGGGGTGGCCTGGAGCTGTCCTGTCATAAGGCTGAGCACGGAGCATTCTCAGTGTACCCCAACCACACTCAGAGCCTTTAGTGGTGGGATGTGGGCACACCTTTTACAGCCCCAACCCCTCATCAGGGCCTCCCAGGACCCTGAGTTGGGGCTCCCCAAAGGGTCCACACCCAGGGGTGCCCTGAAGAGGCCGCACACAAACTCCAACACAAACCTAGTCAGGCTGGTGGGCAAGTGGGTGCTGCTGGGCAGGATTGACTTGGCTCTGAGCTGAGCCACTCCCTAGACCAACATCTATCGGCCAAGCACTTCTGCAGAGGCCCTATTCCCCATCCGGAAGCATGCAAGGCACTGTGGACTTGGGGTCCATAGATCACACCCACAACAGCAGAAGGCACAAGACTAGGGGACTGAGTGGAGCAGGCACAGGAAGGAAACAAGCTGTGAAGGGACCCCAGAAAGGACAAAGTAAAGACCCATGTCCCCAAAGCTGCTTTAGGGAATAAACATCTCTGCCCACCCAGACTATTGGCAATCAAGGCAGACTCCTGGTTCTTCTTATTTTTAATTTCTATGATTTGGGGACCATGCCTGGTGGTGTTCAGGGCTGACATCTGGCTCTGCACACAGGAATCACTCCTAGTGGTGCTTGGGGGACTCTATGAGGTGCTGGGGATCGATTCTGGGGTGGCCACATTCAAGGCCAGCATCATCCCTGATGTGCTATCACTCTAGCCCCAAAACTTGATTTTAAGGCCCTGAAGGATTAACATGACACTAGACAAGTCTCGAAATATTCTAGAAAACCTGGCTCAGTTTTCGGTGAAGTGAAAAGCAGAACAAAACAAAACAAAAAACTCCCTGAGTATCTCCCTGCAGGGTTGCACCATCTCTTGGCTTGTCCCTGCGTGGGCTGGGTGCACAGGTTAGGGCCTATGTGGAGGAGTTGGCAGGAACTCAGAGGCAAGAGGAGGATGCAAAGTAAGTGGGGCTTTATTTTACAGAAGGGGCCCCATGGTTGAGCCCCAGCACTGGAGCCAGTGATCATGTCCGGCATTTCCCGGGTCCTATTCTTGCTGCAGATGGACACCTGGTCAAATTGTAACTGCCTACTGACCCCACCTGGGCCCTCCGCCTCATGCCTGTGAGGGTGAAGGGTCGGCATGCGCAGGAGTGAGCACCGGGCTTCCAGCCAGAGCAGAAAAGAGGCACTTTGTCTCCGCTGTCAAAAACCCAAACCAAACGCAACCCAGAGAGGAGCCAGAGAAACTCACTGGCTTAATATACGGATTTTAAGAAAAATAAATAAATAAAATTCCCCCCATCCCACTCCACTCCCCGCCTAGGGCAGAGGCTGAGCTATGCTGCCTGGCAACAGGCCAGGTGCTAATGAGGACCACATGGCCCGAGCTTCGTGAGAAAGTGCTGGGCACACACGAGTCCCGCCACCTCTGGGCCACCCGGACGGTACGGAGCCACAGAGGCCTCATAGGGATAAGGGACCTGGGAACATTTGTGGGGCCGCCTGCTGGTGAGGATGGAGAGTGAGTGTCGCCACACATGGACACACACACACACACACACACACACACACACACACACAGATGCACAAAAATATTATACATGTGCAAACACTCGAAAACACACATACACTCAAACACGCATGCGCAAGTTCTGGGCTCTGCTGTCAGAGGTTACATTGAAGGGGACCAGGAGAGGACACAGGCCTGCAGTATCCATGCACCCGAGGATGGATCAGACTCGCAGACGGTGTGACAGGGTCGGACAACCCAGTCTCAGTAGCACAGCGCTGCCTGCCCGCTGCCCATGAGCTGCATCTGTGCTAGTGAGACTCGGCAGCAGGCGTCTGTCTATCTACCACCACCCAATAGGCTTGTGAGCTGTGCAGTCTTTTGAGGATTGGTGAAAGGGATCTGGCTTTGGGCCTAGCTTGTACCCGAGGACCAAAGCATGTATTTCAAGGTATCCTCGCTGGAGGGAAGGAGGAGACTTGTGCAAATGCTGGCACCAAATAGGATTAGACAGACAGACATATGCACAAACAATACACACACACACACACACACACACACACACACACACACACACACACACACACACACACACACACACACATGTCCTGCAAGCTGCCTGAGGCCTTCACAGTCTTTGTGGTCACTGACTGTGCATTTGTGTTCTCACAGGCTGGGCCTGAGCCATGGTCCCACCTTGGCCTCAGCAGAAAGTGCTCCTGCTGCTATGCCTGGCCCATGCCTTGCTCCTGGGTATTCTGGATGGTGTCGGGGCCAGGCACCCACGGCAAACCCTGGCATGTGATGGATGGTGCCTGGGGAGCCCCGATGACGTACACAGAAGGCAAGGGGCCCGGCTCACGGACAGAACCTTCTGCAAAATTCTATGCAGGGAGCAGCCATCATGCTTCTCGGGGCTGTCTCAGAGTCATAGTGCTTTGGCCTTGCTTCCTGTTTGGGAGTTGCACCTGGCAGTGCTCGGGGGACCATATCCGATGCCTGAGATTGAACATGGGTAGGCTGTGTGCAAGGGAGGCATCTCGGCTGCTGTCCTAACTCTTTGGCACTCCCTACCACATGTTTAAAAAACCCAAAACAACTTAATAGTTTTCCCTTTTCCTTCTTTTTTCTTTCTCTTTTTTTTTTCTTCTTTTTTTTTTCTCTTTTCTGACTTTTGGTTTTTGGGCCACACCACACCCAGTAATGCTTAGGTGTTACTCCAGGCTCTTCAAGGCTCAGAAATTGCTCCTGGCAGGTTCAGGGGACCATATGGGATGCCGAGAATTGAACTTGGGTCTGTCTCAGATCTGCTGCGTACAAGGCAAACATCCTAACACTATGCTATCTCTCCAGCCACCTTTTTCTGTTTTGAATAAAGTCAAAGGGGGCAGCTGGGGATTGCACCCACAGCCTCATGCAGGATAAACATGCCTTGCACCCTCGCTACATTCCACAGCCTCTGCACTCCTGCCAGAGGAAGTAGGTAGGGGCTTTTCTTAAGGCACTGGCTGGCGCTGTGAGTAGCGAATGCCTGCAGCTGAGGCCAGGGCACAGACGGGAGTGTCTGCAGATGCGGGGTGAGTGGCCAGGATACCCTTCCAAGCAGTGCACGGACGAGCCCTTCATTCCTGGCTTTGCAGACTCAGGGAGCTAACCTGGAAGGGCCCTGCCCGTCTTCTGGAGAGATCTGTGAACTGTTTGCGGACATCCCTGGCTGAGTCGGCGATAAAACCATGCACAGGATAAACGTTTCCAGGGGGCCCATAACTCATGTCATGGGGCTGGAGTCCCCCCCTTTCCCACGGCACCGAGGGAGAAAGAACAGCCCAGCCTGCCTGGCTGCTGAAGTGTGGGTCTCAAGGGAGGGACAGTCTGAGTGAGCGCCAGCTGGAGCAGACCCCATCCACTCCCCCCTCCCCAGGCAGACTATCAGGTCCTGGCCCCGGGACAGCGAGGCGTGGGCTCCCACAACCCAAGCAGGACCACTGCTGCTATCAGTTGAACAGCAGTCTGGGAGATGGGGTGTAGGTGTGGCCCAGGCTGGGTGGGGGGCTGACCCTTGTGGTTAGGAGCAAAGCTGCCCCCACCACCCCTCTTCTAGAACAGAGAGCCCCAGGGGGTGGGCCCAAATCCTGAGCAGACGGCATGGTCCTGAGTTTGACCCCTCAAACGATTCTCCTCTGCAACTTTGGGAGGGCGGCTGGTCTCCCTCATTCCAGAACACCCCACATGGAAACCAGGGCGCAGGCCCGGCCAGCACAGCAGCTGAGAGCGGCTGTGTATGTGTGGGGTGGTCAGAAGGACAATCGCTGTGTCAGAGTAGGAAGGTCTGTCTGTCCACAAGGTCACCTTCTGTGGGGGGGGGGGGTCAGGGTGGGCCCAGGACAAGGCAGCTTTCTAGAAAACCCACTTCCGGGGAGGAGCAGAGGGAGGAAGGGAAGGAGAAGGGAGAAGAGGGGGAGGAGGGAAAAGAGGAGGAGGAGAGGGAAGAGAAGTAAATGGAGGAGGGGGATGTGGGAAGAGGGGAAAGTGGAAGGAAGGCTCCTGGCCAGAGTCCAGGCGGGGAGCACACCTGCGTCAAGGCTCCACTCTCGGCACTCATCTCAGGAAGTCCCCACAGTCCCACAGTCCACCCACCCGCTTGGAGATTGTGGGGGCGGGGGGCAGGAATGCAGGCTTTGGGAGACTCTCAGCTGTGCCTCAGGGCAAGTGTGACATCCCTACGGAGCACTGTTTTCAGAGCCTGGACAGGAGGAGATCTGCAGGGATATGCAGAGATGAGATCTGTGTGGAGTTGAGACAGAGACAGACAGACATGCAGTCAAACATACAGACATGCCATGACAGGAGGTTTCTTAGCATACTAAGGTCCAAGACCCTTCAGAGCATGCTTGACCTGTGTCCATCTGTGGGAAGACAAAGATGAAGATGAGGAGGGGACGAGGTCAGTTCCGCTCTGCTGGCCTGTGGGGGGACCCCCACCCCCGTCAGTGCATTCTCCGAGCCTCTCCGGTTTCCCACCACATGTGGGGGTGGCGTTCTGTTCCTGGGAGATTCCCAGGGGGGCATGTGCAAACGCCTGCGGCCAGACCCTGTACAGGATGTGGAGGTGGGGACCCCCACCAGCTCCCGTGGCTCATTACCAGGTTATGGGCTCTCTCACCATTGGGGCCCAGGCCACCGAGCACCTGGTAGTGATTCTCCTCCAGCCCAGAAACCCATAAATCTGCAGTGCCCCCCCCCCCCCGTGGCTCCTGGTAGGGGGGCTCAGCTAACAGAGCCGAATGGGGGCGGCGGGAGGTGGGGGGAGAACATTCCAGACTCAGAGCAGGACTACAGCGAGATTGGGGCTCTGGGACTCCCAGGGGCCACTCTCGGTCCTTCTCACGGTAACTGCCAAAGTCTGCTCAAACATTTCCCCATGTTCTCCCCCCCAACTTCTGCCTGGTCACTGGAGGCTGCTGGGGGTGGTTTTACAGTCACACCCCACCACTGCATTTCTTAACTCATGTTAAGGGTGAAATTTATTTAAATGAATGTTTTAGAAGGAAAGCAGACTCCCACAAAACCTATAGCCCTGGAAGTAGTTTTTGGAGACTATAGCAGCAAAACAATTTGAGGGTGAGGGTTGTGGGGGAGACAACAGACAGGAATACTGTGGTGTACCCACAGAAGCAAGGATGCACCAAGGACATAGCAGAAGGTGAGAGGGTGTTGGAATAACTGGTCTTCCCCCTAATCAGTCTGTCTTTTTGTTGGCACTTGGCAATCATTGGCTGAAATACCTTTGGATGGCAGCATCCTTTGGTTTGGTCCCTTACCCTACCTGTTCTTTACCCTAGGGTGAGGTCTTTGGGCTCCCAATAAAGTCCCCAGGGTCTAAGGGGGAAAAAAAACTCTGACAGTCTCGATTTTCCACAACTGAATTTTCCTCTTGCTGGCTTTAGTGCTAGGAGCACAAGGCTTATGGTGGCAGTCCCTGAACCTGTTTTATCTCCTTAACTATGTATGAATTATTTCCTGTGTCAGCGTTTGCTTCCAGACCTGTGTCCCACCAAACCCCAGGGACTGGGACATGAGGCTTCCGCGTCAAGGGCGCAAGGACTCCCTCCTGTATCACCTACTGCAGGATGACCCATTCACTTTACGCCTTCAGCCCTGACTTCGCTTAGCAAGCCCCTGCAAACCTGACGGGATGTAGTCTGGGGAATGTCTCTGTTCAATGACAACAGAAGTCGCTAAATCTGGAAACAGCTCAAGTGCCCGAGAACAGATTTGCAGATTAAGAAACTGGTCCATCTACACCAGGGAATACTATGCAGCCATCAGGAAAAATGACTTCTGAAATTTGCTTATGAATAGATAGATATGGAGAGGATTATGCTGAGTAAAGTGAGTTGGAAGAAGAGGGTAGACACAGAATGACCACACTCATTTGAGGAACAAGATAAAACAAGATAAAACTCAAAGGCCACAGAAATAGGGGGTGGGAGTGCAGGGAGGGTAGAGAAGGGAACACAAGGACAATGGGAATTGAAAATGAACACTTTGGACAAGAACTGAGTGCTGGAAGAAGGAGAGTAGTAGGCAGGATACCCCTGTAGCAAAACATGGAGAGAGGGAAAGGGTGAGGAAGATGGAAGAGGGAGAAAGAGGAAGAAAAAAGAGGGAGAGATAAAGAGAAAATGAGAGAGAAGAGGGAAGGAGAAAGAGAACAGAGAGGGAAACAGAGGGAGAGGGTGAAGGAGGGAGAAAGAGAGGAAGAGACACAGGGAGGAGGGAGAGCGAAAGAGAAAGGGGGAGAGAGAGGTAGAGAATGAGGGAGAAAGGGAAAGGGAGAGAGGAAGAAGGAGAGAAAGAGGAAGAGAGATAAAAAAGGGAGGGAGAGGAATGGAGAAAGAGGGAGAGAAAGAAAAAGGGAGAGGAGGGAGAAAGAGAGGGAGAGATACAGGGTGAGAGGGAGAGGGAAAGAAAGGAAAAGAGAGGGATAGAGTGAGGGAGAAAGGGAAAGGGAAAAAGAGAGTATGAGGGGAGAGAGGATGAGAGGGGGAGAGGGAGAGAAAGTCACAAAAGTCACATAGGTGAAAATCCAGAATCCTGAGAAGGAAATGAAAACTTGGGGTATTCAGGAAGAGCGGGGAGGGGCGTCTGACTAAGGCAGAGAGGGAGGGTTCACCCGTGTCTCTAGCCAGGGAGGGTGCAGTGTGGAATGGGCTCCAGGTGTCCTAGAAAAGGGGGGGGGGGCAACTGATCCAGAGCATCCCGGGCCCCTTCAGGATGATTTATGCCCCTTCCGACCTCATCTTCCAGGAGTTTCCCAATTGTTCCCGGCTGTCTCAGGGAGCAGGAACGGCCCCGGGACACAATAAAGCAGGTTTGAAGCAGATGGGGTCACATCTGGACCAGGGAAAGCTGGGCCCACCGACAGTGCCTGCCGCAGGAAATCCACCTCTTCCTAAGAGGTTCCACACTCGCACCTCAGATGGTGGGGTTGGGCGGGAAGGAGGGGGTCCCCAAAAGGCCTGGCGAGCGTGCTCAATGGTTTGTTGAGCATTTTCAAATTACTTTGGGGCTTTTTTTCTGTTTGTTTTAGGGACAGATCTGGCAGTGCTCAGGGCTGACTCCTGGCTCTGTGCTCAGAAGTCACTCATGATGTGTTTCAGGGACTAGATGGGATGCCAGGGATTGAACCTGTGTGGGCTGCTCGCAAGGTCAGTGCCCTGCCAGCTTCCTGCTATCCTGTTTGTGGCCCTGGGATTTACTGTTCATCTATTGCAGTCATTTCTTCTCAGCTCTGAGAGAAGCTTTTGCTCAGGACCAGTGAGTTTCAGGGGCTCAGTATCATGGAAGGTGCCACTTGGGAAATGGTCCCAGAATAATCAAGATCTCCTGGGAAGAGACAGAGCCATGGTGCTCTAGGAACAGAAGTTTGACACTAGGGGTTCCTTTGCCCTCATCCATCCGTCACAGGATTATTGGGGACCATGCCCCCCAACAAAACACTACTGGGCTAGCATCTCTTTCCATGTTTACACTGCCTTAAACCTGCTGTCTGAGGGAGCACTGAGAGAGCCACACAAAGCCAGGGATACAGAAACAAATACCTCTCAACCCAAGTGTCAGACACACACCTTCCACCCTGCAGGGCTCCGCATGCCCTGAGGACATTCTGGGTTTTCAAAACCCACCAGGGGCCAGAGAGATAGCATGGAGGTAAGGCGTTTGCCTTTCATGCAGGAGGTCATCGGTTCGAATCCCGGAGTCCCATATGGTCCCTGTGCCTGCCAGGAGCAATTTCTGAGCCTGGAGCCAGGAATAACCCCTGAGCACTGCCTGGTGTGACCCAAAAACCACAAAAACAAAAACAAAAAAACCCATCGCACCTCAGGGATGCCACCTGAGAGGCCCTGGACTCGGGAACTTATTGGGCACAGAGCGGGGGATGTGCCACTGTGCAAGCCACCAGGGCAGGAAGGGATGAAGGTAAGAGAGCAGGAGACCCAGGGGAGGGGCTGGGTGTGGCTGAAACTCTGATCTGGATTGAAACACATGGAGGGTGGTCATTCTTGGTCAAGGACCTCGGGGCCACCCACTGTCCCCTTCGGGTCACTGCGTCCTTTGTGGACCCGCCTCGCCTGGGCACTCTGTGTCCTGGAGCTGGAACCCGATAAGGGAGGGCACGGTCAGGGCCAGAGGGAGGGACCTAGGAAACACAGTGTGGAAACACCGGTACCTCCATACTCACTCCACTCCTACCTCACTGTTTGGAGCGTTGGCCAAAGGCACTTTTTTTTTTTTTTTTTTTTTTTTTTGGTTTTTGGGCCACACCCGGCAGTGCTCAGGGGTTACTCCTGGCTGTCTGCTCAGAAATAGCTCCTGGCAGGTACAGGGGACCATATGGGACACGGGGACTCAAACCAACCACCTTTGGTCCTGGATCGGCTGCTTGCAAGGCAAACACCGCTGTGCTATCTCTCCAGGCCCCCAAAGGCACTTCCGTCTCGCTCTGGCAGTGGCCCCATCATGACAACCTGGGCTGGGAGGAGGATGTCCCAACATTAAACTCCTGGCAGGATCCATCAGAAGTGCCTTTCCCTACTGGCCAGGCAGACTGTACAGGGTCAGAGGTCCACAGCATCATGGAGCAAGGGCTGAGGGGATCCCCCACTCATGATCTTCCCAAACTCAGCCCACTCTCCCCCATACCTTTGCATCTGACTGCCTCCTTGGACAGCTGCACACTTAGGACCTCCTTGACCTAACTATCATTCTGGCAGACGCACTTGAGCTATAACAGGGGAGTGGGGACGGCATATTTTTTTAAGGGAACCCCCCCCCTCCATGCCTAACTCGATGCTCCCATACATACGGCTGTGAAAGCAGGGCGCCACACAGAGGGGAGACTTGAAGTGCCTGTTTCAGACAGAAGGTCTTGGAGAAGGGGCCAAGAACCCAGGGGCAGGGCGGGGAAACTGCTAGGAGACTGACTACATGGCTCGGGGGAGTCTTGCCTAATAAACCTAAAAAAATCCAGCCTAAAACAGCCACAAGACCCAGGCCGAGTGCACGGCTGGTGCCAATTTACATGTACAATTTATAGCCCAGAAGCCCAAACTTCTCCACACCGTCCGGTGTCCCTTCCTCCCCCAGAGCAGACAGGCTTTCGGGAACGGTGCCCAGAAACTCCAGATTATATACCCGTGGTCCAGCCACGGGTCAGCTGCAAGGAGCTAGCTGAGTCCCTGTCCCCACCCTCCCCATCACACACACCTTAGCGACCCCTCCACTGCCACTGGCAAAGCAGTTGGCAGAAGACACACACCCCGTTTTAAAAGCACAAACCACATCTGCTGCAAAGCACACAGCTCGCTGGTTTGCTTGCGCCTAAGGAAACCACGGGGTGTGGGGTGGGGCCCGGGGTTCGAGTACCTAGGTCCAGGATCCAGTATTTGCAGGGCCCGGGCTGGCTGCCACTGCTGCTGGGGTAGGCTGAGCCCACAGAGGAGGAGAGTGGGTCCAGGCGGTCAGCCGGCTGGATTCCGTTGGGCATGGTGAGTGATGAGCGGGCAGCAACGGAGGGGACAGAGGGATGGCCCCTCAGCGGAGCTCCTTCCCCAGTGCCTGCCTCTGAGAGCACTGCCGGCTGGCTGGCTGGCTCTGGCGAGCTCTCACACGTGGGAAGAGCCCGGCCCTGGCTCCCAGCCTACCGCGGTGCCTCTAATGGGAGCTCACGGCAATTCTGCGGGCGTGCGCTGGGGGCCAGATGTTTCTGCTCTCTGATGGAGACGGGCGGATTTCCTCCCTGCTCGGGTGGGGTGGGGGCTGGCTGGCTCCCCACCGACCAACCGACCAGGGCTTGAGTGCTTAGGGGGCGGAGGCACGACTTGTCAGAGACGTACAGCCAGATGGGGCCTCCCGGTGCGACTTGATAACGCCTAGAAAATGCTCCTTGGCCATCGGGGCGGACAGCCAAGTGCTTACATCACGGCGCTGCAATGCCACTCCGGGCTTATTAGAAACATCCCTGGTTCTTCCGCTGGCTCAATCGCTGGTTTGTCCGCAAGTAAGCGGCCCTGCATAGGAGAATCTCTGCAAGATCTGTCTGGGGGCCTGGGGGCCTTTCAAGCAATGTTTTCTGCAGCCTCTTTCAGGCAGGGCCTGGAATATTCAGGAATATTCTCTGTGTATCTGAAACTGTCTCCTCAGGGCTCTGGGAGCAGAAGGGGGCTTCTCTGCAAGTCTACCCCTGTCTGACCCAAGGATGCCCAAATAAATAAATAAATAAAAGGAGGAAGAGCCAGAGAGGTGGTCCCAGGGTGGAGGCGCTTGCCTGCCTGGCCTGTGTCCGTGTTATTCTGACCCCAATTTGGTGCTGTGGCATCACCACGTTCCAGGTCCTTGCACTGAACTAGCCCAACTTGCACCCAACTAGTTGGTTAAGAATCACCAGAAATGCCCTCCCACTCCACCACCAGCCCCAAGCACGATTTGGGAGCCTCCAAAGAACAAGGCTCAGCCTAGGTAACCCCGGGAACCCATTCAGGGAGTTGAGTTCAGTGAGGAATTGGCAGCCGCCTGGGGCTCTGTTCATGACCCACCTCGGACCTCAGGTTCTGAAATGCCCCAGCAGAGTGAGGCTGTTTCACTGTAATTGGCTCTGTGCCAGGTCTGGACAGGGCACCCCTGCTGGCACCAACGACGAGGTGGGACTGAGCACAGAGCACTCTCTGTGCAAGGGGGAAAAACTCACTCACCAAATAAACAGTGTCTCTCTTTGCAGCCCCTGAGTAGCCCCGCATTCTCCCCCCAAAAAAAGCAGCAGTAAAAATTATGTCCTGAAGGAAATCCAGGTGACGGACGTTCTAAGGTTTCCTCCACTGCAACCTCTGGGAAATACTTTCCTTTGCCCCTTTCTCAAACATAGCCTGCCAAGTCAGGGCCGCTCATGGAAACGCGAATGAAAACATTTTAAACCTGAGCCGTAAAACAATGACTGGGGCACAGATTTCTCAGTTCAAGTGCGGGGAGTTGTGCTTAAACGTGAACAGAATGACTTGGGCTGAAGCTTCGTAGAGATTTTCACGGTGACCGCTGCCTTCAGCTGGGCCTCCGCCCTCTGCCCTGCACAGAGGTGGCCTAGGAGCATTTACCAGTGAATCGAACTTTTAAGAAACGGGGGCCCATGGGCTGGAGAGATAACACAGCAGTAGGGTGTTTGCCTTGCATGCAGCTGACAGTTAGGGACCCTGTTTGATTCCTGGTATCCCATATGGTCTCCCAGACTGCCAGGGGCAATTTCTGAGTGCACAGCCAGGAGTAACCCCTGAGCACTGCTGGGCCGCTGAGTGCGGCCCAAAAACTAATCAATCAATCAATCAATCAATCAATCAAGCTTAAAAAAAAAAAAGAAACGGGGACCCCATGGCACACCCCGGCAAACATCACAGGTCCCTAAGGTTTGGAGGACAGTCACAGTGTCTATGGAGAGCAAG